>NW_024038682.1:0-417500 GCF_016077235.1 Cyprinodon tularosa
TGCATTTCAATGGGACAAAAAAAACGCAGAAAAAGCTGAATATCGCGAAAACTACAAAAAATATCTTTACCAAAAGACATAGCAGAATTCTCCTGAATAAGCTGAACGTTTTGATACCAAAATTGTTGAAATCAGTTGAAAACTGCGGGACTAGTTAGAGTCAGAAAAATTAAAAGTGAAAAACAATAAGTGGGAATGCATAAGCATTCCCACTTGATTATTGGTCACTGGATGAGCAGATATATGCCAGAATGCTTTGCACAGAGAGCTCTCCTTCCAAAGCATGACAGGATTTGTTGTCACAGTGGCCCGATGTCGCCTACGGCTGTCGCTGCCCGACAGCAGTGGAAAATGACAAAGATGGCGCAAGCGAGAAGGGAAAGTCACATGACCAACGGGGAGTGAAAAGTAGGGATCATCTGTCCGAACGGTCAGTTAACTGAGTTCGCTATAAAGTCCACTATAAAGTCCTCGCTCTATATAGTGATTGAGGGATTTAGGGGTTAGAGCAGACGTTCAAACACAGCCTGAGTTCTTTTTCACAAAGCTATTTAGAGTTTGAAGAAATATAAAGAAAGAAATCAAATTTTCAGATCCTATCTGTTACACTGAAAAAAATCCAATTAAAAAAGCTTTAGAAGATTGTTATGAATTTATATAATGCCTCTTCACAGTAATGGCATCCTGGCAGTGTTCTTTCTGCTACTGCTACCTTTTAGTCAAGCACTAAGGAAACAGAAACATACTGAAGCTGCTTTAATGGCTCAGAGGTAGTTGTGAAATTCATGTAGAGTTCCAAATGAAAATGTTTCACTTACGCTCAGTGTACCAGTAAGGTTTCTTCAGTTCTTCACCTGCGGTCCAAAACACACTTCACTTAATCAAGCTGTATTCTATTATATATGATGCAACTGTAGTGGGAAAAGGTGCAAGACGTGCAACCTCTGGGCAGCTTGCAGATCCACTCGTGTTTGGTGTCACAAGGGCGTGGCATCAGAGTGTTGGTCAGGTCACTGTATACAGCGCAGTCCCTCCTGTCATCCTCCTCGTTCTTGTCTCCAATGAAAGACGCCACTACCTGCAACAGTTGGCATGGTTGGAAAAAAAAATAGGCTAAAAACTGCATGTTTCCTTCATGCTACAGCACTGGTGGGCTTTCTACAAGCTACAGAAACATATCTGCATGCTTACCGGAGAGTCATCGGACCACTCCCAGACTCCAGGTTGCTCGGGATCTCTTTTATTCAAACCAACCCAGAACCAGCGGCCTTCTGTTCTAAAGAAATTAACATAAAAAAGGAGAAATAGAAAAAAAGAAAACCAAGAAATTTAACCCCACATGCTATGCATTTCACTTCTGAAAAAAATGCTCAGAAAATACAACACTGGCCACTGTTAGAGCCAACTACACAGCCCTGAAATGTTTCTATAGAGGCTTGAAAGCAACACACAGCATGATTGGGAATCTATCCCCCTCTCTGTTTGCTACAGAAATCTAATAGGAAGTACATGTTGAGCTAATTAGATTACTTCAATTTGCTTTAAACAATTTTCAGACTATTTTCTGTTCTCTTTGAATCCATTAAAAATGAATTTGTGGATGTAATGGTGTAACACCCTTCATATTGAGCTCTAAGGAAGTGAAAGAATGCATTCATTACTTCTCAAACCAATACTGCAGCACTCTAATGCTCTAAGAGCTATACCAACCCTTCAAACATGGTGCTGAGCAGGTGCTTTACAAACAACTGCTCCTCATAGTGCTGGAAACTGGCCAGCTGAGCACCGAGGGCCTGGCAGAAGAAGTCTGCTTCCACCCAGGAGCGCTTCATCAAGACTTTCTCATCATGGAACACCTAGAGGGGCAGCACATCAGGTCAGCAGAGTTTAAACCGGAGCAATGCCTAGCATTAGGTTGCAGGAGATTTGATGTTTTTAGATATGAAAAATTAAACATCCAAATAAAACCCATTATTCAAGAGCATATTTACTATAAAATCAAATTTTTTTGACACCAAAGCAAAAGAGTAAAATCAAATTTCTCTTTTTTTCGTATAAGGCAATGCTATTTTTATAATATCCTCTAGTAAACAGTCCAGTTAATCACTTTTTTCACAGCAGTCATTTTTTAAAACAAAAATGAACAAAAGCGTCAAAAACTTCTTGTCTAGAAAATTAAATGCTTAAAAGAGAAAATCCTATCAGGCTCTTTGTGTCGCAATGTCTCTAAGACTAATTTCAGAAATTTATTTTAATGAATAAATAAGTAACAGTTCAGTAATAGTAAGGAATTATAGTAACTTAACTGTAAATTATGATAAAATTATGATAAAATAGTAAAAAACAAACAGCCTGGGCGTGTGATATTAATCTGCCATTCAAAGTGAGAGGTAAGAAAGTAGACTATCAGACCTTAAAGCAGTGAAGAACTCCAGACTGTGATTCCCAGCCTGGAGGACAGGGGGCATAAGCATCAATGTGACGCCCTGTCAGAACAGCATCATTGTGGCTGCTGCTCATTTTACACACTGACAAAGCCTTGTGGGATTTGCAGTCTTTCACCTCCCAGTGGCCCAAAGCAGGACCACCAGACATGGCAACGCAGCCACCGGAACTGACTGGTTAAACGGGGAAAAGGAAGCAAGATTCACTTCAAAACCTTTTCTAAACTAGTCAGTTCTGTTAGCCAGAAAACAAGTGGTCACCTGGCTGATGTTTGTTCCAGTTTGAGAAGGTGAGAGGCAGAGAGGAGCCATTCTGAGAAAGCCATCTGTACTCCCCCTTCCCCTCCTCGTCCTTGAGGCCGATCCAGTACGACATGCTGCTGTTGGTTCCGTTTGCATTTAGCAAACTGTTAATAAAAGCCTGCTCAAACCTTCCAGAGTGAAGATGAAGGAAGAGAAGCAATGACATAAAAATCTTTTTTGTTTTGTTTTCTTTTCAAATAGACAACCCGCTAAAGGATTTACCTGTTTTCCAGAGTGAGGAGAGGAGCCTTGCAGTAGTATCCTAACGTTGCCTCTTCAAATGTCTGTTCATGACTAGTTACTGTGTAACAGGAGTGACCATATCTCTTCCAACCCTAAAAGGAAGGAGAAAAAAATAATGCAGTAAGTAATAAAAGTTCAGATTTTGCAAACAAATTTCATAGAAGACATCATTGCCTCTCCTAGAGGACTTCTTAACAAATAACAATTTCAGTATTGCAAAAAAAAAGCAACATAACAGAAATAACACTTATTGTTCCACGGTGGGAAAATAAACCGTTAGAGCCCAAGATAACAGAGATCCTTAGTCACAAGAGTTAAAATCTTATTTTATACATTTGTTAAAGTCTTTATTGATAAATCAGTGTAGTAATAACTAATCTAATCACCTTGACCTGGCACCACCCACATTTCTTTTAAAAAATGTGCTTGAGGATTTTACATTAGGTTTAGTGACACTCAGAATATTAAGTGCTACTTTTAATTCTGCTTCGTTGTAAGGTGATCCCTGTTCCGTCAAATTACATGACGTTGTCTCTACACATCAATGTTTGTAGCTACAAACCCTTAGTTCATCTCCAACGATAAATTCAGCCAACATACTGACAGGAGCTAAGATCAGTCCTAATTATCTTGATTATCTCTTTAAAGAGGGTTTTAATAAATTGTCAATTGAAAAGAACAAAAGAAATAGGACTTATTACAAAAGGATAATTTATCGAATAAGAGCCTTCTAATAAAAATCCTAACATTTAAGCATTTTCTGTTTGTTTTTTTACTTGACATGATTTGAAAGAAATGGGCTAACTCACTGAGTTGGTACCTCAAAGTAGCACTAATTGCAAACTGATGTTGTGATCAACTAATAGAGGTTAGACCTGCTTAAAGTACTAGACACTGCAGAAATGAAAACAGTTAGATGAGATAGCTCCAGCTATGATTAAGTTTTAGACTAAAATACTTGAAAAGTCATCTTCTGACTTTATATTTGAAAGTTTCAGCTTATTTGAATTTTTGTGATACCACTATGTTTGTATCTCCTGCTAAACAAACAAAAGAATTAGCACTTAACACTGAATGCCATAAAGTAACATCACAACAATGACTTATGCAGCCTCTGTTTGAAAGCATAAATGTTTATCCGGGTCCTGACAAACCAGCTCAGAGGCCTGTTTCTCAAAGCAGGTTTACTGAAAACACTTCATTTTTCTATACCTATAGTCTGAGTTTTCAACATAACAAAGAGAGTTCACTCAGCCTCTGTTTCTGTTACCATAGTAACATTCTCCCTAAACTAACCCGGTCAGGAGCAGGTTTTCCTCAATAAACTCAGTGTCTTCTGTCTCCTCTCTCCTTAGAGCCAATCATGATGTTTTTGTTCCGCATACATCCAGACCTTATCCGCCTTCACATTTGCAGCATAACATACTTCTTTAAAATCATTTAACAGAACTTTATATCGGTTATATAACATAGATGGGTGACAATAGCATCATAGAAAACAACTGCACAGTCAAACAGTCACTTAGTGTTTACTGTGTAATGGAAGACAGACATACAATGAGGTGGAGCTCCATGAGATGATGAACAAGTCCTACCTGTCAGAACAACGTTTTTAGACTTAATCCTCCCCTGCTGCCAGGTGATTTCACCTAAATAGATACATTGATCCACTACCATTCAAGCAAAAAACTAATTTTCCCATCTATGGAAGGCAGTATTGATATTTGTTAGTTTGTCTGAATGGTATTACTGATATCTGGAATACAGTTTTTTCTTATTATAATGAACATTTTATACAGGACATTCTTCACATCTAGAATAAACCTTCTGGACGTCTAGAAATTAATTTTACATCTCCATATTCCTATTGTTACTGGGCATCATTTGCATTATTTTGACTATTAAGAAATTTATTTCAGATATCATAAATACATTTTCTGTCAAGCTTATAAACATCCAAATGGCCACCTAAAATGTGTAAACATTTATAGGTATATCAAATATAAGTCTTACTAGTACAATTTTGTTTTTCTTTACTTTCTAAAATTCAGTTTCTCCTGCAAAGTTGCAATTTATAAAATCTGTTATTAAAGTTCCATCTAGGAGTTTTATTTTGACCGGGAAGAATCCTATTTTAGTGTTCTTCAAATTGACCAACAGACAGGAGAATGCTTTAAATAAATGTACAATACAGCCTGCCATAGTGGTAGTTCAAATAAGAATGCATTATGTCTAGCAGCAATCTTCTTCTTCGCCATCTTCCTTTCCTTTGCAGCTGTAATGCTGTTTTTCATTTATGCATTAAAATCTCTAGTTCGAGTGGTGTGAAATAGGCACTTCCTGTTGCCTGTCGTCATGGTGACCCGTTGAATTGAAGCTCCACTGATAATGACTTTTCATACTTGTTACACATGTGTTCAACTCTGAGTGGACCTACTTAGAGCGATTAAACTAACCTACAGCAGACTTTGTGAACCCCAAAACTTTCCAACCTCAGGCTAAATCAATTAAGAGTTCAGGATTTCAGTCTTTTGTTAAACCTGCTTTGTGAAACGAGCCCCAGATCTGATTTAGGAAGAATGTCCTCTGTGTTTCTTCTTTCAGCAATATCTGTACTCATTTTAAAAGGGAACATAAGAGGCTGTTTGGACAGGTGGTATAAATTTTGCCCCCTCACCCCTATAAAGCCTGAAACTCTCAGCTGCCTTACGAGATCCAGACCCTCACCCTCACGTTTGCATCAGGAAACTTTTCTGAGACGGCTTTTTTTTTTTAATCAGGAACTAAATTTTTTATTTTTTTTAAAAAGAACTTAATGCAACACAAGAGACAGAGAAAGCATTTTTTTTTTTGCAGTACATCAGGCAAGAATAAACAGACTGCTCAAGCATGACAGTTGATAGCATGCCCTTGGGGTAAATTTTTTGGTCTCCTTTTCCTGAGTACCAAGTAGCTTGATGACTCAGGAGGCTGATATTTTAGTAAACAGAGTCAGGGAGAACCATGGATGCCAGACAATACGTCAGCGGGCGGGTGAATCACCTCTTTGTGCTTCTGAAGGGGCAAGTTGTTTGACTAAGAGTTGAGCTACAGTGGGTGTGTGGCTCTTTTGTATTGTGCGTCCCCGCTCAACCAGCTCTACATCATCAATCAGCTCTACATTTTTTAATATAGATGGTCTTCAAAAGCTTAGAATATTCTTCTAAAATGTTTTTTTTCTGTTATTACAGTAAACATATAATTTGGAGGGTTTTTTTTTTCTTTCCTTGAAAACTCAAGACATTAACAGTTGTCACAAAGAATAATCTCAACTTCCTTTTGATAATAAAAGACAACCAAGAAGAAAGAAAGAAAGAAAGAAAGAAAGAAAGAAAGAAAGAAAGAAAGAAAGAGAAAAAACACTGAAAGTATATATTTGCTTGTCCTGCTGTGACTTTCTGCAGGCATTCATCAGTTTAAGTGGGAATGTTGTGAAACCATGTAATGTGTCATGTAACCTCCTTCTAATCTAAGCCAAGCTTATAGCGTGCCATCTATGACTCGACTTGTTTTTCTCCCAAACACACAGCAGGTAGCTACAGGCTGAACAGTTAGCACTTTCCACTCAGTCTCCTACCGCAGGACACCCTTGATCCCAGGTTCCTTCACGCTGAACTGGACTCTGGCTTTCCCTTCTGCACACAGCAGGGTGTCGCTCGTCACATGTGGCTAAAAGCCAGTTACCTTTCTGTGACAAAGAGAAGTTTTTTCAGGATAGCAACAAAGGGCACTCTTTCTCTCTCTCAACACACAGCATCCTACCTCTTTCTCCACTTTGCCACAAAGAGTTGAATCTGACATGTTGGTAGGAGGGTGATACTGGTCCCAGAGAGTCAGAGTTACTGGTGTACCATCTGACCACTCTATGCCTGGTGATGACCCCTGCTTCACTAGGCCGATCCAGACCTCTGTAATTTCCCTGGAATCTACAGATGAGGAAACAACAAAATCTGAATGCAAATACGATTAAACTGCAACTATACTGAATAAGATAAAGGCATAATTCGCATAAAAGCTCCCTTTTAGAAAAGTTTAACCAGAATATTACATACTCTGCTTAAAAAGGACACATAACTTAGTTTATGTATTTTATTTTTTTTTTTTTTACATTAAATCAGGCCAAATGTCTCCTTTTTTGCCCAGTTAGGAATATCAAATTCAGATGATTAACACATAAATTAGCATAAGTTTAAACAATTTGAGAAACCCTTTATCATGATAACATGGCTGTGAAAGCCTCTAACTGGATGCATCCCTGTGGAGGTGTATGCTATCAACATACAGCTCCGTGCGTGCCATCATGGAGGAATCAGTGGAAATCAGCCAGGATAACAGGAGGGGAAGTGTGGACCTCCACAAGTGTAGTTTATCATTGGCTACAACTGCATGACACATCTGTTCAGACAGTTATAGGCAAACAAAATAAAGCTATATAAATATTTGGCCATCATGCCATTTCAGTGGTTGGATTTTTGGACTAAAATGTGTCTAAAACCCAGAATCAAAGTCAAAGGAACGTGAAGATCCTGCCTGAAGTAGGAAAGAAAGCTTCTACCAACATGGCCTTAGGAGCCATTCAGAGAGGAAGAACCACTAAAACATCTTCTTTAGGGACAATGAGCCTAAAAATAAGGAAGCGAGTTTTTTTTTTGGAGAGGACATCACAAATCCCTGTCTTAGTCCAGACGGAACATTTAAAAATGTGAGGAAGGTGGTCTGCAAACTGCGAACACAAATTCTGTTACAAGGAATGGGCCAAAACTTCAAAAACCTGTGAGAAGTTTGCTGAAAGATGACTAAAATGCACAATATAAAATTAATTTCAGAGAGCAATTGCAGCAAATAAAAATGAGCATTTAGCAGTGGGTAGCACTGCTGCCTTGCAGCAATAAGGTTCCGGGTTCGATTCTCGATCTGTGATCTTTCTGCATCGAGCTTGCATGTTCTCCCTGAATATGTGTGGGTTCTCTCCGGGTACTCTGGCTTCTTCCCACGGTCCAAAAACATGACTGTTAGGTTAATTGACTTCTCTAAATTCTCCTTAGGCGTGAGTGTGTGTGAATGGTCGTTTGTCTCTGTGTTGCTCTGCGATGGACTAGTGACCTGCCCAGGGTGTACCCCGCCTCTCGCCCATAGACAGTTGGAGATATGCACCAGCACCCCTTGCAACCCCGCTTAGAATAAGCGTGACGGAAAAATTGTTTTAAAACAAATGTAAATACTGACTGTTCTAGAACAAAGTATATACAGTGTACATAAATGCAAGATTAAAGAAAAAGCTAATGTCTTTGTATTCAGTGCAACTGAATACATGGCAATTTTAAAAACCAGCCTATTTCTTCATGATTGGCTAAATGAAATTAGATGCTTTCTTGTGATCTCATGTCAACCAATTTTCTGTCAACAGGTTTTGTGATCAATAAAATTAATTATACAGAATGTTCTCAAAAATGCTCAGAGTGGAGAAAAATACAAGACCTAAAAATATAACTACCTACAGCAAAGAACATCATCTAAGAAACATGTCTTAATATTAAATATAATAATTGAACTTTATTAATCTGACATTGGAGATTTTTACCTTTGTATTTAACCCTTGGTGAGCAGTGCACTGCAATCATGGGGCGCCAGGGGAGCAGGGAGGAGTTAAGGATCCTTGCTCAGAAACCCAGAGTGGCAGTCTGTGGGAGTGGGTTTCGAACTAACAAACACAGGATTCCAAGCTCTATTCCCTAACCACTAGGCCCCCACTCCTCCCTTGTGTTGTGTTGAAGATATTCAACTATAGGAGTTGGATCTGGTTGACTCTATGCAAATAATTCATTTGTTTTTTTTTTGTTTTTTTTACAAATCGGACTGTTTCCCATGAGTTTATGAACAATTGTGCTTGAATGATTTTCAACTAAAAGTACATCTCATAAAAAACCCCAGAAGAAAAAAAAAAAATAAAGATTCAAAAATGAATTAAAAGCAGCAATGTTTTCTAATAAGGTCCTGCAGGATGCCAGAAAGGAGTGTCTCACTTTAATAAAAATCCTAACTTTTGCCTGTTGGGAAAACTTCTATCTAAAACCAATATGTTAACTGTCATGTTTGTTAACATATAGTCGATTTCTCTTACAGTTAGCCAGCAGATTAAGCAGCATCTCCACCTCTGACAAGGAATGTACACTGGTGAGGTTTGCACCCAGAGAGCAACAGGCTCGGGACGACTCCTCCCAGCTTCCGGTCTCTTTTTCCGCCAGGGTGCGGTAGCAAAAGCCATTATGAGGCCACCAGCCATCGGCGCACTCGGTATGGACGTACTGCCAGTTCTCTGAGAGGAGAAGAAGCAAAATTTGCAATAAGTGAAGCAAAAACAAGCACAACAAGAAAGGCAACAGGAACAGAGACGAAATTTTAAAGTTTCCTCTCCAGCTGTCTAGCACCTGGAGAAGTATCTTAGCTCCAAGAGCAACAATAGGTATAAAAAACACCAAATGGGTAATATCTGCTCTTCAGGCTCATACCTGCCACCAGAAGAAGCAGGAAAGCATTCAGACATTTGAGTGAGCAGTGTCTGTCCTTAGGGTTTAAAGGGTTCTTACCAAGTGGCTCCACTGTGCTGGTATTATTTGGTGTCTTCTTGCAGATGTAAGGCAGTGCAGACTCACAGGAAAGACTCTGCCACTGACCTCCGTAGGCAGGATTATATATCCCACATTGCATGTCAGTCTCTAGCGGACCAGCTGCTAGAGCTGAACGACAGTTAAGGTTGAGCCTTTTTTATTTCGACATGAAGTTGGTAAGAAACTTGAGAAGCAGATTTAATAAGTAAGCAGTACCTGTAGTGAAATTCACTAGTGAAACAGGAGCTCCGTCTGACCACTTCCATCCGTACCCGTCCTTAAGATGGTTCAGCCCAAACCACACCATCACACCAAAATTTGCCAGTCGATCTAACCCAACATATAAAAAGTAGAAGTAAAAAAACAACTTCAAGTGGTTTCATAAATTACAATTAAAGCACTAGACCTGTGAAAACCCAAAAGCTTTTCAGTACAAGTCAGCACGTTGTTGACCGCATAAATAAAGGTAATATGGTTCAATTTCTATGGGATGCCCACCTCGGATGTACCTGTGCTCTGCCAGGCTGGTGATGCTCAACAGATTCCCCCCTTGAGCCAGACAAGTGGACAGCGCCTGACTCCAGGTGAGGACGGTGTACAGGTTGAATTGGTAACATGCCTGGAGCTCTTGGTTTGAATCCCAGAAGTGCTCACAACTGGAAACTAAAAGTTGAAACTTCAGTCAAAAAGGTAGTAGCTAAGCCATTTATGAGGCATTCAAAGAGACTTTTAAGGAAATCTAACAAGTAAAGAAAGTAGGGGTGTCCCAATTCAACTTTTTCATTTCCTATACGATACAGATTTTGCAGTTTTGAGTATTTTCCTGATACCGACATTGACCCGAGAAGATATTAGCATTAATCACATATACTTTTATTACTTATTTTGTAGGGTAGAATGATAGAAGAGGCTTGATCAAGTAATATTTTTCAAGCAGAAGACACTACTTAATGTCATCCAGAAGAAAAAATTTCTCCCCTAAATTATTAACCAAACAAATTGAAGGGTTTCTAAAAGACCAACTTCTGATAAAAATCATACCATAACAGCCCTAGAAGAAAGCTATTTGATTCTCAGTTTACTGTATTTCTTTAAAATATAATGAGGCACATTCTGATATCAAAAAGATTTTACCAATATCTTCCCAATATTTATCTTGCCCTTAGTTTTTAATCTTTGTTTTAAACTCAACGCTGTTTGCGGCACTATGATTAACTTGTTACACTGCAAAAAAAGGTTGACTAATAAACAAGATGAAATACAAAATCTGATAGAAAAGGTATTCAAAACAAGTGGAATAATAATTCTACGCAGCACGATAATTTCATTTGATGGGATTTCTTGAATTAACATTGCATTTTAAAGCTGAATTAAGAATAAAAAAAGTCTTGAATGAGATTAATTATCCAGCACTTCAAATAGAAGTTAAAGTTTTGGGGCAAAGCTTCCTAAATTCTTTTATCTTTCATTTATTCTAATTTCTCATGCAGGCAAACACCCTGCTTTTCTCCCCTTCAACCAACCCTTGCCTAGATGTTTCAATGTTAACCCCCACTTATGGTGCTGCCTACATCAACAGATGCAAATATGACAGTTTGCGCAGTTATGTTACCTTCAACAGGGCAAAAGCCCCATTTTTCAGACAGATCATAGCGATCGGTGGTAGAACACCAGTGAAGATCATCCTCTCGGCCCTCGGTTGTACACTCCACGTACCATTTGTTGTTGTAATTAAAAGGAAAAACACAAGGATATCCATGTGCGTTTCCCAACAGAGTGTGGGTTTCTGTAAACCAAACATTTCATCAGCAGTGAGAAATATAGTACTTTCTATACAATCAGTGCTTCATCTACCTTCATATGGATGCGAGCAGGGGCCTTCTCTGGGCGTGTTGTGTCTCTTCCATTCATAGTACACATTCTTTTTTACCACCACCACACCTCCAGATGCCGTCAGCTTCCACTCTGATGCGCCATAAAGCATGTTTCCAATGCAGCGCCACCACAGCACTGGATATTTCATGTCGCACTCAAACATGCCCAATGGCTCTTTTATTTCTGAAATGTTAAGGCCTAGGCACATACTGGAGCCCAAGTTGAAGAGCCTATGTCTGGAGACCCACTTCCACAGCATACGGCGCGTGGGTTGCTCGCAGTCCACCAGCAACACGTATGAGCTGATCACTGTCACGCAGCGCTTCAGCTGAACACTCTCCAGGATGAAGAAGCCCTTTTCTGTAGGGAGAGGGAGCTGAGATAGTCAAGTGGGTTGTTGCTATATAGTACAGTTAAACATAGTAAATTAATCTAAATGAGTGTGACGTACAATAGCATTATTTTCCATTTAGAATAATTTATCTCAGTGTTCCCCCTAATTCTTTGTTACACCTACAGTATATTAATCTCGGGGTTTCCCACCACTAGTTAGAACTGAAAAAGCCTCTTAGATGAGAGGGGAAACGTCTTCTAGAAAATGTCCAGTTGCATAAACTTCATTTTTTCAGCATTGACCATGACTTGGATGACTGAGAATCTTCCCAGATGTCCAAAATAATATGTTTCTAAGCATTATGCATTTAACGTAAAGCGATGAGCAAACCGTTTCTTCCCAAAGCAGTTTGATGTTTTTGTATATATTTTTTCTTTTGTATATTTCTTTATGCTAAATCCAGAAAAAAAGAACGCATGGTTCATTATTTAAGGAAACATTTTAACTTGAGCTCACATTGGCCTGCTGGAGACTGCTACATTCTAGATGTTTTAAACTTGTTTGTGTTATAGCTCAAGCTGCTAGAGAAAATTGTTTTTGAATGGGGTGTTTTTCAAGTATAAGGTATCAAATGTCTGTGAGACCAAATGTATTTTCAGCTTTCAGACGTCCTTGCTCTGTTTTCACTGGCAAGAGCAACAGTGCAGCAAAATCCTGAATTACTTGTGTTTGGAGAGAGATTTTTATTTAATGACTCAAAGGGAAAATTGATATCAGAAATCTGCTTTTACTGCCAAATTGGAGTTAAAACTAAATGTTTCAAAATAGCACAAATTAGTGCCAAAGCGTAAATCTAATTGACATAAAATATGACATAAAAAAGTTTCACATTTTGCAAATTGTCAGAGAAATTGTGTCTCACTCAGCTGTCTGGATCTCCACTGAATATTTCATTTTTTAACAACTTTGGCAGCTTTCAACCTCAGGAAGCAGTTTGCACTTCACCCAATTTTATTTCAAAATAAGTGCAACATTTTCTCACACAGTAATTTATAGTAGGATGTGCAGGGGGTGAGGGGTGGTGGAGAACTTCACAAAAGTGTGCAGGAAAGTAAATCAAGCTTGTTCTGCTAAGGGGTTTGAAGAATAGACATTTTGGTGATGCTTTATGACCTTTCTTTAAATAAAGCAATTAAACACATTTTTCTCAGCAGCTGTCCCCAATGGTCTTCTGAGACCGCTGCCCTTTAAGTGTCACAGGCCAGCGGGTGGTACGTACTTTATCCCTGCTACAACATCTTTAAATCAGTCGTTGTAACTGAAGACTCCTGTAAATTGGATGTGTTATCAAAGTAAACATTTGACAACAACAACAAAAAAAAACAGTTAAAGAAGATTATCTAAGGAAATCTGAAGTAAAAGTGGTTCCCACTTCTGATCAAAGTGAAAATGTTTGCAACTAATCTAACTCAATCTGTGCTCTGGGCAGAAATAAGAAAAACAAAAAAATATTTAATTTGCTATTTATATTGTACTTACTACACACAAAGACATAAAAAAAATTATAAACTAATATTTATAGTGTATAAGACATGGTTTATATAGCGTGTTTTTACTATATGACCTCTGTCCCTTGGCCAGATTTTGGACTCAGTCCCTCCTAAGACTGAAATTAAAAGTTATTTAACACTAACATTATCGACAAATAGCAGAGAAATTCCTTACTTCAATGACAAGCATGGGCTTGAGTGATCTATTAGTATTTAATTTTTTTTTTCTCACTGTCATTTCCATTTGTTAAACTTTGTCTACTTGCAACCACATCAGTTGTTATGTGACAGGAGAGTTAATGGCAGGATGGCAGTGGTAGCTCCGTGAAAGGAAGAGAAACAAGAGAAAAAATCAAGGTAAAGTTTTCAAAAAAAAAGAGTGGGTTCATTGCTCCTCATTTCCAAACACATATTTTCTATGAATGTACAAATTTTATATTGTGCATTTTAAGTATATTTCATACTTACTCTAATCAGAGATAAGCAAGCTGATATGTCATGAGATTTTAAAAGAGATGCAATATTTATTTTTAATGTATATATTAATGTAATTTCATTATAATTACTATCTGGTGATGTATATAAACACTGATGAAGTAGAACAAATAAAAATATTTGTAAACATGAGTTGGATTTTCTGAAAAATATCATGACCAATTTGAGAAACTACCTTATTGAGAAAGTAGCATGAAACAAACAAACAAAAAATATATGTTTCTCTTTATTTGAGGTTTTACCAGCCCATCATTTTCCCCCCTTTGGACTATAACTCATTAAAGAGGAGAAAAAACGCATCAGGCACGTTGATAAGAGGTCATTTGAAAATAATTAGTTCATACACTGCAAAAAATTAAAATCTACATTTTTTTCTTAAAATAGGTGCACTTTTTCTTGAATTGAGGAGGAAAGTGAGACATTTTGTCAATGGAAAAAGACAATTTACATATAAAATGTCAATTTTATACTGTCTTATTTCAAGTGCATTTTATCTGATTATCTTATTCTAAGATGGAAAACACTCATTCCATTGGCAAACTATCTCATTTACCTACTCAAATTAAGGGCAAATACACTTCATTTAAGAATGTTTTTCTTGTTTATAGATGTTTTTCAAGCGTATCCTTTGCATATGCTTTTAGCCTATTTTAGATGTTTATTTTCTAGTGTTTTTTCTTCTTCTTTTATCAGAGCCAATCAAAGAACAACTGTCCAACTCTGACCTCTGGCTGCTCAATCCTTTTATCTCTATTTGCTCTAGGCCTATAGCCAATAAGTCCCTTTGAAGCAGCTTGAGTAAAGAACTGAATAAACTCTTTATTCACGGGTCTTTCCTTTCAGCTCAGTTTGAGCTAAATATCATAAATATATGTAACTTGATAACCTCATATTAATTTACCAAGACGAAATATACCAGTTAGATATGCTATATTAGTTTTGTTAGGGAGCGTTTTATTTTGAAAAATAGGAAATGCTTGTTTTTAAGCCTTGTGCTGCTTTTGTGAGTCTATAATATACCTCTTAAAAACTAAATCTATATCATAGTCACATGCATGACTCCAGAGAGAACATGATATTCTACATTAACACAAAGCAGCGCAGTTACGCAATACTGCAGCCAATCTGTGCGTAGTGGATCTATGCGGCTATAAAAGAAAAGAAGCGCTCTGCGGCTGGATGATGGAGAATAAACTTACTGTAAAGCTCAGCGAGCTGGTTTTTCCCCAGGACCTCATCGTCCTCCTCAGGGTTACACAGACAGACTTTAGAAAACAACACAGTTATAAAAGCGAGCGCCACGAAAGCAGAGAGCGAGTCCACGCAGCGCCAGAAGCGCAGAAACATTTCGACAGATGGTTGAAATGTGGCAGAGCACAGAGTGAGCGCTCATTCTCCAGTTGTTTTCGGGATCTGTTGCCTTTTTTTTCCTCCCTCCTCTCTTCCAGAAAACTTTCTCCGGAGTTTTGTCCTCCAGCAGCGACGTCACGTCTGACGGAGGTGTTGCAGCAGCAGCTGTCCGGCTCCAAGCTGCATCCCTGCCGCCCTGCTGTCCTTCCACTGGGACAGGAAACTTTTTCACCAAAGGTTTCCCAACAATCCCCCTCCCAAAAAAAAAAAAAGAAAAAAAAAAAGAAAGAAGTTAAATATAGAGGAAAGCAGCATCCACAAATTTCCCAAACACTTCTCTGATGGTTTGGGGCGGAGCTAGATGGGGGGCCAGGGGTGGCCATGGCCACCCTGAAAGCTGATTAAAACTATGTTCACACCAAACACAGCAGCAGCAGCAGCAAAAACGTGTCTGCTGCTTCCTTTTTGCTGCTTGCACCAGTTTAGTTCTGACTCCCGGCTGAAGCAGCTTTGGTGCCTTCGCTTCGCAGTCAAAAAGTAGGACTAAGTTGAGCGGAGCTACCCTATCCTTTATTTTCCCTGCAGCTATATTTGCTGTGATCAGTGGGAATAAAGTAGTTTTAATATGTTTTTAAGTGGGAAAATCCAGCTGAAAACTTAATCAGTGCAGTCAGTTCATCCAGATTACAGTACCATCCTGCCTTCAAATATTATTTCTGTCGGAGCCGCTCAGAAATCCCATTCAGCAACAGCCTCTGGCCCGGTCGCCTCCTTGCGGTTTTCCGCGGCAGCTGGTAGGTGGTTTTATCTACATAATCCAAACTGCAGGCACCAGGATAATAAAAGTGAACATGTTTTGCTGGCAGGTTTCAGCATTTTAACCTGATTTGATGTGTGCAAAATAAAATGGGGATATGCCATTTCTGTCAAATAACAATGATTTAAACTCCAACCAAAAAGGGTATACTATCTTTTCTGTATAAAAAGTTTAACTCCTTATTTATTCTTGGGACTCTATGAAACAAATATTTTTTCCAAAGGGTTTTCTACAGATAGTTTATCAAAGTTTTTAAATATATGTAAATGTACATCAGCTAGGCTGTATGATTAATTACTATATGAAAAAATAGTACTCCTTTGCAGGTGTAAAGGGATATTTCAGATTCTTTGAAGTGGCTTTGCTTATCAAATGTCATCATGTTTTGCAGACACTTTTTCCCTCAGTTGTAAAAAACATTAGTTTTTATCAAAGATATAACCTATCGGCTAATTAAAGTTTCATCAATTCTAAAAAGTAAATGCCTGGTTAATAAAAGAAAGTTGCAAAAAAATAAAATAAACGCTATTAACACAAATACTGTTATACAGTTCCTTACTCTTTTGTTGCCTTTAATCCATCCTCTCTCCATCAGTCTATGGGTGAAAGGCGGGGCACACACTGGGTGGGTCGACAGTCCATCACAAGTTGCATTTCATAAGATCTTATTTTCATAATTGTAATATACACTAAATATATTTTTGGCCCATGGTCTGCTGCAACAATTATCACATATAAATAGATTATTTGGTTCCTTCCACATTTGAAAGTGTTGAGTTTGTGCGCAGCTTTTTAAAACCATTCATGTACAGGTATACATTAAAACTAAGGGGTCTGTGAAGCACAGTCACTAACCACCGGAGTTGCCATTTCATTCAGTTTATTTAAATAGCACCAATTCACAAAAAAAAAAAAAAATGTCAAGGCACAAAAGAGCAAAGGACAAGGTAACACACCTCCATGTTGATCCCTCAGTTGGAAGACAAAGAAAGGTTGGATGCCTTTTTGCTGTGTTGAGATGCAATCAGTTAACAGATTTTGTTACTTGCAAGGTGGCATAACCCTTTTTTGTGTTGTGCAACGCAAGCATAATATACATTGTATTGGAAAATTTAAGATCCAAAGACCTTTATTTGCCAAGCTGACAAAAGAACCAGAGCAACATCTGGAGTTTGTCCCGAGGCAGCAGAGCCCTGTGTAACAAAAAACTGGCAAGTCTAATCAGATAGACTTTTACAAAAAAAAGGTTTTAAATGTATTTGTTTATTAAATTTTTTTTAAATTAGCTTGTGCTGTAATAATTGTGAGGGAATCACACCAAAGTCCTTCTATAAATGGTTTTCAGGTTGAGACACCTCAGCTTTTGTTTTAAATATGCATAGAATTATGTTCAAAAACCAAAAATAGTTTCTAATTTCTATTAAAATATTTGGTTAAAAAAAAAGAATAGGAGTCTGATATTTTAGATATATCAAAACGGAACCTTCAAATATTCTATTCCATGTATGTGCTATATTGCCAACCAAATTTCTTAAAAAAAAAACTGTTATTTGATGACAATTTATGGGATGTTATGGATTGATGGCTAAAGTTAGCTCTATAACTAACGCAGTGTGGTAGGATAGTGGTCATATTTTGCACTTTAAATGACCGACATGTCATGAGTTCATGAGATTTGCTGTATGCAATAACAGGAAGAGACAACTTAATTTAGAGAAAAACAATCCTAAAAAAATATTAACATATTAAAGTCCCTTGAAAACAAATCTATTCCAAGATCAGTGAAAAAAAATCAGTGGACAATGAAATGCTAAAAGAAACTCAAAACGTTAAATATATAAACTTTTTAACAGCAGTATGACCAGACAATAGGACAACATTGCTGGTTTGACAAGATCAAACTTTACCTTTTGTCGCTGTCAAGTACTAACAAGCATATACATTCAGTCAAAACTGCATATCAAGTAATTCACAGTAAGAAGTAGTCTTGATTAGTTTTCCTTTAAAAGAACAAAAAAAAAACAACGCAAAAGTTTGCATTATTAAAGGCTCAGCCTTGCTTTATAATAAAGCAACAAACATAATAAAACATAAAAACACAATATTTACAAACATTTCAATGAATCCGTTTTTCAGTAGTTATCCACTTATGTGTGTCCCTCTTTACCAAGCTAACATAGCAGAAACATTGACTTTTAGTGTCTTTCAGTATGTTACCAGCAGTGCACTTTAACAGAAATTCATTTGTCATGATTTTCTACCATCTTGCATCATCTATGATGTAAAACAGAATAAAAAGTTATTCATTTTAATCTCAGACCAACGTATCTAAAAAGCGCTGCATATGCACTGAGGTACAGTCAGATGATGGCTTTCAATGCCTCCAGTTTATCATCAGTAGTGATTTATCGTACATTCCTTTCTCTGTGTGTTTTTATAAGTCACATTTTTAAATGTAGATGTGGAGCTTTTGAACAGAGGGTTGGTCCCCTGGAAAAAAAGACAGAAAAGACAAATCTGTTTTGACATGATTAAAAACAATTTTAAGGTCCACATATTATATGAGCAGAAACCAACAGAGCGATTACTTTAACATGGGCTACGAGAGACAGTCAAGAAGAAACCATCTTTTCCAAACAGAAATCCCTCATGATTAGGCTGAAGTTTTTAGCATTCTACATTGGAAGTTTTCAAACTTAAAAAATACTCTATTAATTGCTAGCATCACGACATGGGGCTATTTTGTGGGACTAATGAAGATGATCTCAGTTCAGTAAATCTCAGTATATCTATAGATTAGTGGCTTTCAAAAAAATTCCCCCTCAAAAAAAAAAAAAAAAAAAAAACTATAGGGTGCTGGTGGTTTAAGTGATGGAAGCTATAGATTTTCTTTAAAATAATTTTTTTAGTTTGGATTCCATGAAAGTTTAAAATGTAAAATTGAAATTTACTTTGTACAAGCCAAATGATGGCAACACCATACCACCCCGCACCGACCCCCCAACCCCCCAGGGGGCAGTACCACTCCCGTTGAGAAAGATAGAAAAGTATATAGACAGTGGAACCTTGGACTTGATGGGTTCTATGCACAACTCCACTGCTTCCTGAAGCTCCTTTGTTTCCTGTCTGTCATTAGTGGATAAATTGATTACATCAGTAACCATGACGACAATGGCTAGACATACCTAGACCCTTTCCCAAACTGGTCCCAAAGCACTAACCCTCCGTTTGGGCATTCCCGCGGAGGGTCCGCCACATTAAGTGCAATCCCAAACCACGTAGTGGGTAGGGCGAATGGTAGCCTGACGTAGTCCTACTCAATTCTAGTCAGAATATGAGTCTGATACTGCTCCATAGAGCTGTGATTATGGGGCGTGTATCGAACGAACCAGGAAAAAAAATGCCTCTGCACTCAATTGGATAGACCTACAACCAATAAGAGCAACGGAGTGCGTGACATATGTTAAGCGACGCATAGTTGTTGTCAACAAAAATCAAAGCGTGCAGTTGCACGCCTAGAATAAGAAGATGAGCCGTGATCGCGTTTCTCTGTTCCTCTTTTAAAATTAATTTGCTGTCAATATCTTCTAGAACAGACCTAATAGCAGAATCTGCACACCTCAACTCTCCAGCGGCAGCCATTGTTGTTGTCACCCAAGCGCGCTTTGGTGACTTGGTTGATTATGTTACTGTTGATCATCTGTTCATCATCGTATAAAGGCCGCCCTGACAATTTTGATTGGCCCGCCAGATATTGTGCGAGCATACTCGCGCTACTATGGAGCAATGCCAGACCGAACTTCCCAACCTCAAACGTTGTGGGCGGGACTAAGTTCGGAATGGCACCCAGGCTAGGCGAATGGACCGTTCAGCCTTTAAGCAATGAGTCTGCCTTAAGTGCAGGCTCGCTGGAATTTGGCAGCAGGTATACCAGCACTTAAATTTGCATTTAAATGCAAGTTCCACTGGTTTGCTGTATCTTCATCATTGACGAAAAATCACAAGTTAGATATATGAAAAAACTGTAATTAATTCCATAAAGGAAGGTCATCTTTGAAATAGTTATATTTGACTGTATACATTTGTTTTAGTAGGGGGCAAATATGATGTTTTATGTCACCCTGTGCCACAGAGCTACAGCCATGAACATGGTGCGTCACTATGGTGCCATAGCAATGACTGCTTTCCTTTTCCGTTGGAGGGAAGGCCAACCCCTTCTCGTTTATATCCACACCTTTAATCAAGGAGCCTTCCACAGCTGCGATAGTTAAGTATTAGTGGTTAGGGAGCGGCTTGGGATTCAGCCCTAGTTTAATCAATTCATCCAGTGATGACAGGAAACAAAGGAGCTGCCTTGACTTCAGGAAAGTAGTGGAGTATTGCATAGAGCCCATTGGGAGTCCAAACATCATGAGGATCCTGTGCGTTAGGTAATGTTGGAATGCAAAATGCAAAAAAGCAGGCTAGCTTCCTGTTTGTAGAGTGAGAGAGAAGTTAATCATTTTGAAAATGTACAGAGTAGAGTCATGGCACAAAACAAACCCATTTTAAAAAGTTTTCTATCAAATGTCTGGGGCTCGTTTCACAAAGGAGGTTTACTGAAAATTCTTAAGTTTTCTAAATCTGAAATCAGGGAAACTCTGACTTTTCCGTTTCACAAAGAGAGTTTACTCAATGTCTGTTACCGTAGTAACATCCTCCTAGATCTAACCTGGTTGGGAGCAGGTTCTCTTTTCTCAGAGTGCACTCTGTCTCCATCCTCCTTAAAGCCAATCCCATTGTTTTATTTCCTGATTTAGTCAGGAGAGTTTTGTGCATATAATACAAAAAGAAAATTAGTCATTAGGCCCATTCGGTGATAAAAACACAAACATAGCATGTCCTGTTGACGAGAATCCAGTTAAAGAATGATCGGCAATAATTTAAATGGAATTACATATTTACAAGGAGAGGGTTCTCACACCGCATAAAGAAGTTTATATTCAGAATGTTATCTTTATGAATGCTACCATTTCACCTCACAATCCATCACATACATCCACGACTTTATACCGCTCTCATGTTTGCAGCATTACACTTTTTTAACAGGTATTTAACAGAGCTTGATATCAGTGAGAGAACGTTGATGCGTGATAACAGCATTATAGAAAACAACTACACAGTCAAACAGCACCAGTCACATAGAATGGCTTATAACTGGATCTCTTTCACTGTCTATATTTTTTCGATTGATATGCAGTTTACCATTGATAACAGCTGCTTCTGCCTTATCTAAAACCACCATTTGCCTATTTTACAATGCATCTTTTTTATTTACTGCATTTTAAAGCTTTACTTTGACTAAATTCCTCGTGTTTCAGTCAAATAGATTTATTGTGGTGATTAAAACCACACAGTTGACAGGATATGGGATTTTTTGTTTTTGCTTTGTTTCATATGAGCGATGTTCAAACCATTATTTTATTACAATACATGAAGAACTACTGAAATTATTTTCAGATTACTCATAAATAGATAAATTTATTTAACTGGAAAAGGAATAACTTCAGGGTTAGGATTAGGATTAATTCAGTAATAACAACCTACTGCACCCACAGGTAGGTAGGAAGCACAATCTGAAGATATTCTATGGGACTGATAACTGCTAATAATGACCATTGATTGCGATGATAACATTCGAAGAGGCTGCAAAAAGCCACTTAATATTTACTCTGTAATGGAAGACAAACTGAGGAGGAACACATGAGATGATGCACAGCTCCTATCTGTTTTAAACAACTTTTCTATACTTCATCTTAACCTGCTGCCAGTTGATTTCACCTAAACAGAATACATTGATCCACTAACATTCTAGCAATTAACTAGTTTTCTCCGTAATGTTATGATTGTCACAACAGGCTATGGCAGGCCATTTTGATATGTATTCGTTTGACTGAAAAGGTGTTTCTGATATCTGAAATACATTTTTTCTTTGTCAAAAGAACATTTCCAACAAAACTACATTCTTCACACCTATTCTGGATAATATTCTAGATATTTAGAAATTAATTTCAGATCGCCATATTCCTGTTGTTATAGCTAATAACTTGGAATTTTTTTGATTAGGAAAAAAATATATTTTAGATTTCATATATACATATTCAGTCCAGCTGATAATTTTCATTTAAAATGTGTAAAAATTTCTAGGTATAAAAACAATCATTCTTAGGGGTACAATTTTGTTTGTTTTTTTACTTTCTGAAATTGAGTTTCTGCTGCAAAAATGGAATTTAGAAAATCTGTTGTTACAGTTCCAATTAGGCATATGATTTTGACAAGGAAGAATCTTATTTCAGTTTTCTACAAATGGAACATTAGAGAGGAGAGAGCTTTTAATAAATGTTAAAATGGCCTGCTAATGTGGACTTTATATAAATGTATGCTTTAATTCAATTTAATCCTATTCCATCTCCCTCTTGTTTGCAGCTGTAGCGCTTCTGCTCTGACTTTTAAATACATTCTCCAATATTTTTTCTAATTCATCAAATCTCTAATTTCAGTCAATTGAAATAGACATTTCCTGTTACCTGTTGTCATGGTGACTCGTCAAATCGGGGCTCCACTGATAATGGCTTTAAATGCTTATACATGTGCTAAACTCTAAGTGGACCTACTCAAGAGTTTATAAAAATAACAGCAGCCATTGTGAAACTGAAAAATCAGAGTTTCTAACCTTAGGCTAGCTAGAGCAATAAGAGATGAGGGTTTAAATCCATCTATTTTCTATCACGCTTACCCCAAGTGGGGTCACATGGGGTGCTGGTGCCTATCTCCAGCTGTCTACGGGCGAGAGGCGGGGCAGGGTTTAAATCTGAGTTTGTTAAACCTGCTTTGTGAAATGGGCCTCTGAAATTCCACATAAACCTTTTACTCTAACATTATTGCCCATGATGTGGGAATGTAAACTTGGCAGAGGTACTCGAATAAAGTGGTACTTTACATGACATTGAATAATAGTGAAATTCTGGATCAATTTGAATAAAATTGAAACTTATACTTTAGTGATATTATAATAGAATTCAAGAAAAATATAAAATATCAGCATCTACATCATTTAATCAACAGGTCTTACCGTCTGCCATTTTGCATTTGCCCGCTCAGCCTCAAACCTCGCCACCTCTTTACGGTCGTGGACCGACACCAGTGCTTTCCACACAGCCAACAGAATCAAACCAATACACACAACAGAGAGGGAGACTCCCAGAACAATCATAGGGATGTTGGGTGGCTCTGGACATCCTGAGACAAGATGAGGAGGAGATGATTTAAGGGAATTTTATTTTCAAAACAAACATATTACAGGAAAATGTGACCACTGCTAATCAGACAGCCTTCTAAAACCACTTTTTTTTTATTCAGAAAAAAAAAATTGTGCCTTTGAATCTTTTATTAGGATGATCGATCCAAAATCGATACAGGAGTGGTTAACATGCACAAAAACAATGTGCATCAAGCTTCAAAGATCATAATCCCCATAGAAAATCTATGGTGTGAGCCAAGTGCAGGATGCATAATCAAAGGGTGGACATACACTGTACGATTTTCTTTACCCTTTTTGGGCCTTTTTAGGCAGTGATGGGACTAACGGCGTTGAAAGTAACGGCGTTACTAACGCCGTTACCTTGTTTTAGTAACGAGTAATCTAACTAATTACTTTGACTGTAACTATAACGCAGTTACCATTGCAGACACCCCGTTACTGCGCGTTACTCAGGTCGCACAATTAACCTTTTTTCATGATAGGACTCGTGCGCAGCTGCGTGAAGCTGACACCCCACCCACGTCAAAAAACTCTGCAAATAGACTGAATGGTTAGTGCAACGTTAGTGCAGATTTGTGCAGAAAAAAAATATTGTTTGTGCTACTTTTGTTTAAGAGATATTAAAGATTATTTTTTAGGTCATCCAGAGGTGCGCGCCTTGTCATGAGAGAGGGGAGGATGAGAATGGCTGATGTAGAGTGAGATTCCATCTGTCAGTTGGGTAGGTGGGTGTTTCTGCTGGCGGGTGTTAACGTTCAGCACACACAGAGAGATGGAGAGTGAGGAGGATCCAGCAGCAAAACAGCGTTTTCCACATGGAAATACCGGTGTTACGTCGAGCTGCGTTTCCCCGCCACATAACGCTTTCCTCTGCATCTCCGCACAGCGCAGGTGGCACGAGTCACCGCGCAAGCGACAGGAAACGCGCATGCTCGCTAAAGGCGCGCAACAGTCGCCCTATGCTCGCGCCACAGGAGAACTATGGAGAGCGTGAACGATCAAATGATAGCCTATATGAAGAAAGGGAGAAATATGGATGGATGGATGGATGGATGGATGGATGGATGGATGGATGGATGGATGGATGGATGGATGGATGGATGGATGGATGGATGGATGGATGGATGGATGGATGGATGCTCTGACTTTTCAACCTACTGTATTTTTTATTTTAAACATTATTTGATGGCCTTTGTGGCAGGGATGGAGATCCATATTTTATGTCACACACAGAGTATACATCTAGATAGATAGATGGATAGATAGATGTTGCAGTATCTATAACAACCCAAACATCCTCATCCTCATCATGCATCCTATGTGGTATAGTATCGAGGGAGAAACAAGAGGGGATCAGCTTATCACGACCCCCCCCAATCGGTAATCCTTTGCAGAGTTTTGAAATTTAGTTGGCTCTTGTGAGGTGATCCTGACCATATCCTGCTGTTGAAGGAGAGTTACAAGCCAATCTACAGTACCTCAACGCTCTGTTTAAAAGTTGCTGTTTGCATCGCTCATACAAGCTTACTTTCCAAAAGATTTGTCTTATGTAAACATATATAACCAGAATGATTGACAATTAGGAGGACCACTTATTTTAATGATCCATCCAGAAAAACAACATCCTCCACTATACCTCAAAGTACATCGATTGAAAATATCGTACAGTGTACGCCTGCCCAAAGACCCTGGAGTCCGGATGACATAAAGTTTTTATCAAAGGTGTCCGTCAGTTTCAGAAGGTCACGAATCTGTTGTAATTTATCAGAAAAAACTTACCATACTTGTGTGGATTGTAGGCAATGGTTCCAGTCTCACCCTCTATTACAAAAAACGCCATCCTGCACCCATTCTCCATCATGAGTGTACATTCCATGGAAGCCTTCTTGTCATAATCTAAAAAGCAATACAAAGATTTATGAAGTGAATCTAGTAGAAGCATCAACTACATACATTTCTGCAGCCTTTTGTGCTTTACTGGAGAATGTAAAAGGATAGTTCTTTCCTCTTTTGACTTTCAGTGGGATTTCCATATCAAACATTATAATCTAGTCACACAAAGGCTGGAGAAACCTTTAGTGATAGTCAGATACACCTCTCAGCTTGCATAGGGACAACGGTTTTAAAAATCAGCTCTTCCATGATGGATGACTGGCTCCTTTGGCTATTCACTGTCACTATAATAGCACTGCCTGTACAACAACGTAAATAATATGTTCCCCATTGTCCTGTGGTATCTAAAAGGATGCGGTTGCAGACTTCAGAGGGACACATGAGTCGACTGAGGTCGGCATTCCTCCAAATCACTGACCCAAGGTGAAACTTAGCATGTTGACCCTGATATATAACAAAACCTGAGTTGAAATATTGGTATAAATCCTTTCTTTAACCACTGATTTAATTCAAGCAAATATCTTTCACCGTCTTGGCCTTTTACTCTTGAGCTTTTTTTATGTCTTTAATTGAACAAATAGTGAAAGTCAAAGTGTCTGAGCTGGAAACTTGTATACGTTCCCGTTTTGTTGTTGCCTGGAGGAAAATTGTTAACCGTTAACTGTTGCATATTTGAGTGAGTGAAAACTGTTTGAGAACTGTTTCCTTGTCAGTGATCATTCAAGAAATATCTGAAATTCCAGTTTGGATGCCAAATCATCTTCCACACTGCAGCACAGCAGACAGGGAAAATGGCACCTCAACTTTTTTTCACACTAACTTTGACCTGATTACAAGGCAGGTTTCAAGTACAAGGTCATGGGTAAATTGAGGTGGATCTTGACTCATTTAAGCTTCTAAAATTAAATTTCTCGAACCAACAGATCACTTTTTGTAAACCAAAATGTTGAAACAATGGTCTGGACTTCAACAAATCCCATAAATAAGATAAGAATAATAAATAAAAAGTTCATAATAACAAGTCAAACATCATGCTCTCTTTTCGCTTAGTAATCAAGTCAATTTTGTTTATGTATTTTAAAATATAAATTTATTCAAATGTACAAATAAAAGGAATACCCCTAAAGGCCAGAGAGAGGATATATATATATATATATATATATATATATATATATATATATATATATATATATATATATATATATACACACACACACCGTTAATGTTTTTTTATAGCATCAGAACAGCATCATCCCATAGTAAAGTCAGTTCTGGTAAAAATGTACAAATACCCTGAATAAATTAATGTAAATGCTAATTATATCTGCATATATCTATAAATGCATATCTACATAAAAAAAAATCTACATATTGATGTTACAAGTAAAATACAATCAATTTGATGGTAAGCCATAAAAATAAAATTGAAGCAATGTTGTAATTTATTCTTTACTTTTCTGTGTCAGCCGAAGTGGGTAATTTTAGTAAACCCAGAGTCCCGGATCCTTGGTGATCAATATGATAAGGCTTAACTCTTAGCAAGTTTTCACAGCTGGCAAGATAAGACAATATGCCATTGTACAAATGAGTCAGGTGTGTCGATAAAACAAATTCAAACAATGGACAACCAAAAAAAGAAAGTATATGCTCAACCAGAGAAATCTTTGACAGATGGAGCAAAAGTAAACATTTAAAAAATAAAAAAACACTTTTTTTGCCGTTTCTACTCCATTACAACCATTTGTTTCAAGCACTTCAGATCTATAAAATATTTGATGGTCCAATTAGTGTTGTGTGTCAAACTACAAAACACCGAGTTGGGCATCAAATGTCTACAACAGTTGCCCAATGTTTTTAATAATGCCTTTATTTAACAGTCTATGTATATCTTAACAAGCAATAATAGAGGTCACAAAATGCGGGCAATGTAAGTGTTAACTCTGGAACCAGTGGTACAGGTAAAACAGGTGGAATCCATTACCTGCCGTTGTGTTTATGGAAATTTTAGCAGCGTTGCAGTTTTGCTCACACAACCCAAAGTCATCCTTCTCAAGCAGATGGCACTCCACGCAGCTCCTGATGATAAAGACACACAGAAAAAGAAACGGTTAGTTTAGTGTAAAATCTTAAAAAACCTACATTTGATGAAGCTCCGTTACTGATAGAGAATATACAAAGAAATCACAGTGTTAGTCACTTATCAACATTTTCCCAAGGTTGCACCCCTCTCTATCATCAGCATCCCCTGTATTGCTGGTATCAAATGGCACCAGCCCTGACAGCTGCTTTACAGCAGAGAAACGAAATCTTTTAGAGCTGTGTTGGGGACATAAGTGTCTTTTGATGTTACAGGGAAGGTGTAGACATATGTGAACAAGAAGAACAAAACGTGATATCCCTGAACTTAAAAGAACAGTCAGATCATGTAGCACAAAGGAAAAGTAACACAAACAGACATAAAATTGGTGTATCTTCATGTAAGGAAATATCAATCCCAGAGATTAAGCAGTTCTAATTTTCCCAGGTTAAATCTTTATTCAGCTAAAAGATGAGGACATCGGTTTTTACCCACATTGCAGAGCTACAGGAGTCGCCGCATGTCAGACACCTTTCACATTTAACACCAGACGCCCCAGGAACAGAGCAGATGCACTGGCCACACTTGCATTGCCCCCTGCCACTGCAGAGGCTGCCGTCCTCTGACATACATGCCTCGGTGCTGCTGCTGCAGTTGCAGTATTCTCCCGTCCAGCCGCTTTCACAGCGACACTCCCCGCAGTCACACACCCCATGACCTAAAAAGTGTTAGATCCTTCAGAAAAACAACACCACTAAGAGACAAAAGTACCAGCATTCACATGTGAGACCTCACCTCCGCAGAGTTCTCCTCGGAAGCGAACACAGGAGTAATTATCACACTCACAGTATGGTCCGTAGATCCGGCCGAAGCTGGATGCATTACACAAACACTGCCCGCAGTGACAGTCCCCTTGACCACTGCATATCTCAGAGTCATTAGAGATGAGGCAGTTACTCAACAAAGCGGTCTCCTCATTGCATTCACACTGGGCTCCCAGAAACCCTGGCTGACACACGCACACGCCACAGTGGTAAACCCCTTGGCCTTCTCTGCACTGGCTGCTGTTTGCCATAGGAGGCTGCTGGCAGTCACAAGAGCAAAGGGACTCGAGTTCCACTTCCAGACTGTCCTGCAAGCCCACTGGTTTGAGGGAGAAGTGCCGCACTCCTGGCACACATCCTGAGGTTCCCACAGACACGTTAAATACAACCTGCAGCACAAAGACACAAATTCAATTCAAAAGAAACATTGATAAAATTAAAATCAAAAATAAAATCTGTCTAAAGTCTAAAGTGTAAGTCTAAAGATTCCTAGAAGTGTTACTGTTCTGGTATTCATAATGTCCATAGTAGGAGGAAATATATCTGGACTTGTCAGGACTTTGCCAAAGTTTTCTTTTGGAGGGATCTTTGAGTTTAGTACTTACTTTTGGAAACCCAATGTGAGGCAGCACTAGGTGCTTTAATAACTGATCTATTCAGTCTTTATAAGCCTATGAAAAAACAAAAACAACAACAACAAAAAAATTCTATTTCAATTCCCAAACTAGGGCTTGATCATCCTCATTTTACCAGCTGTTTTTAGGTGTTAAGTGAATATTAACAAAAAAAATCAAGAATATTAACAAATCTGTTAAAGGAGTGTCATCTAGGAAAATGAAGCAGACCATTCTAAAAATAATAGATGGGGTCTATAAAGGAGACTTACAGCTTTTTAAAGGGGGATACTTAAAGATATTCATTTTAAAGTCTAGCTGCTTTCCCGATGTCTTTCGAAGTTTCAAATTAGCTCTCTAAATGATTTTAATATTTGATTCAGGATTTCTGAGCTCAACATTTTTTCAGGTTTCTATTTTGCCCATATAGCTTGAACTTTTTTATTACAACTTTTTCTAACAGCTTGTCTATTCAGACAATTGCTACTTTAACAACTTTTCTTTAGTTCACTTTGGGGTCACCAATCTTAACGCCTACAGCTGGTAGAATCCGTATCAAACATATTAACCCTTAGTGTAGATGTCTCTGTAGGAGCCATTAACAACAGAATTCAGTATGAAATTAAATGCTTTGTGCAAATCATAGCATAATTAGTGAATATTAGCTGATGTTTTTTTTCAAAAGGTTTTTGCAACAGAAGTAAAGCAAAGAGTTTTATGACTGGTAAAAGTAAGAAGAATCCTCACTCTTTCTGTAAAAAATAAAAACAAGCTACAGTAAGGACAATTGTTACAAGTGATTTTCTACACACATGAATGGTCCAGTGAGCACTACTGGAGCATTCATCAGAAACCAGTCACGGCCAGATGTCCAGATTTCTGGCAGAGGAGGCAAAAGAGATGTTCAAGAACCAAAGTACATTCACCGTGCTTCAAAACAATCTAGGAATGGCAGGGAAAGCAATAAGTAATGCAGTTAACCACGCTGTTTAGCATGCACACTCACTGTACGAGACTTCAGTAAAATCTCATGCAAAAAAAGGCATGTTTAAGGTTTACAGCAGGGGATTTGAACAAGCCAGTGTCTAAGCAGGTGGAGTCGAAGCTGAACTTTGAATATCCTTGCAAAGATTACGTTTGGATGAACATTGGTTCTTTAAATCCCTGTGGAAAACCACCACCAAAAGAAAGTTTGGGGACATCATGGTGTGGGCTTTCTAACAGAATATGGTCCAGGTATATTAATGAATGAGGAAATGGACCAAGACTATCTTAATAATAATCTTTTTTTTTTTTATTGGACGATGAGACGAATGTGCATTTGCCTGAGAGAAAATGGTCCCAAACATATAGATGAGGGTATTCTAAATAACATTTAGAGAAAAAGAGTTAAACTGCAAAAAATGGCTTAACAAAGCACCATGATAGTAATAAATCTTCAGGATTTAAAAGACAAAAGATTATGAGAAAGACGGGTTATAAATCGCAACCAAACAATGCATACATACATTCAATAGGTAATATGGACCAAAAATAATATCTGGATATTTTTAATCTGCATGGCAATATAAGATATAAAGCTCAATATTCTTTTCTTTCCCCAAATTGGTCTACAAAGGCACCTCTGAATTAAAGCTTTGTCCTAAATGACGCACACAGATATTAATAATAAACAGCTGTCTGCTGTACGTATACAAGTGATGAACATTAGTATATAATAATCCACCTAAATGAGTGAAGCTTTTGAAGGGCAGGGTGGTTTGTGTTCAGAGAGGGCGATTGGTGGGGTTATGGGAAGTTCAGTGCAGACAAACAGGGAAGAACAGAAAGAGGAACTGGGGGGTCAACATAAAGCCTCTTACTATATATAATATAGTCTGATCTTATATCTCTGAGAAAATCTGGATATATTGATCAGCCCTAGAAGATATCTTGAAGTTGCTTTTAGCAAATAATTTTTCATTACAGTTCTTCAAGTGTTTAAATACTAATTTTCAATTATTTTATCCATGACATTTTTCATGTAATAAGGGGCAACAGATATGAATTTGACGTCATTGCAAATAATACAAATATATTTACTGAAAAAGCATCTGAGCTCTTCAATACTTCTATTGACCAGCAGTATAGTTTATTGTCTGCATCTGTTGCAAATGTATCTTATCTTTCTCATTAAATTATACATGGTGCAGCACTTTGAACTGCACTAAACTGCCCTGCATGAGCGGCACACTAGCACAATTAGCAGTTGTTTCAAAGCAGAAGTAACTGACCGTCTCGCCTGGTTTGATGTTAGAGCACTGTTTTAGATCAGGAAAGACGGTGCCATTTGGACAGATGGTTGTAAAGGACATTTGAAGATCCTGTGTGTCTCCAAGGACCTCAAGTTCAATTTCTGAGCGCAGCTCCTGGAAAACAGTTCACAAACTTTACACTTCATCAGCCCGTATGAAAAGGAAATAGATACTGAGGAAGGTGTCCCTTGTGTATCTTGAAAAGGGATCTCAAGGAGGTTGAAAGCAGTCAATTTTTTCACCCTGCCTTGACCTGTGATGTGCTAGCCATTTGAGCCTTCACTTACGTCTTTCATGTGAGTCATTGTGCCAGGTGTGTTTAAGCAAACAAGACGGCTGAGAGAAGAATGACAACCGACCTCAGGTGGAGAGTAAATTGCATGATGAATGGACTCTGACAAACTGTCTAGATGCGAACAGAGGGTTAACTGTAACTGCATCATGAAATGGAGGTGAAAACTAGGCCATGTGTGGGATACACCCAACCTCACACAGATTTAGTCCATAAATCAAATCCAGAAGTCTGCAGTGTTGTTCTGTAAATAACTTTCAAGGTATTTAAAGTGATTTGGCTCAAATATCTCTTGGAAAAGCTAAACCATAATCCAAAATTGCAAGTAACTATAAATACACATTACCTGCCAACTATTATAGCATATTCCTGTGTTTGTATTTCATTCCCTCAAGGCAGTGCAGCTACAATCAGAGTGATAACATAGACCTATTTCCTCAGTGTGGTTAAACAAAAAGCATAACTGGGCACAATAATTAGAGGACTGGGCTTCACTCGACCGCGGGTCAACGCCGCCGGGGGGGGTTTACTAAACGACCCAGCCAAGAGTGGTGAAGGGAAGGAGCGGGGAAGAAAGAGCAAGTAAGAATCAGAGGAGATCAAACTGGTGGGACAAGCAGAAACTTGCTGCGAGACATGTTGATGCAAGGCACATTATGGGAAAGGTAAAGAACTTCAGCAGAAGAAAGAAGAATAAAGGGGAAACGGAGGACAGGATTTCTGGAAAAGGCCAGCTCATGGCTGTCAGAGGATCGGCTCAAAGGGAATTTCAAAATTGGATAACTAGTTCATCAAAATACAATAGCAACAAATTTGAAAGTTTTTCTTTAGGGCACATCCTCAGTGACTAAGACTGTTTATTTACCTTGTAAGCTGTTACAATCAGTTCCAGGATGTTTCTCGAATCTGATGCCAATTCTCCAACTGTGGCACCAGGTATGAGATTTGCATAGTTCTGAAAGCAAAACAGCGCAGATAAACAACAGTGTTGTGGTTACAACGTGGACAGCTCAAATTTCCATAATTTAAAGTATGGAAAGGCTAAAGGAAAAAAAAACACTGAGCCAGTTCTAACAAGCTGAATACAGCTCAATAGATAACTATGTTAACCTCAGTAAGCATTACACTCCCTGGAGACAAGTATCTTTCTGGAATGGGTTTACTCCATCTGGATACATAAGAATAATTACGAAGGGAGGAGATACCTTGTAATTATTTATCTGATTTTTTGTAACAGCAAATATCAGGAGGATGTTGTTCTCCACCAATTTATCAATCAGCTGCCCGAGGGATGGATATTCCTAAAAAAAAAAAAAAAAAGGACCACAAAGTTAATAATGAAAGTTGTCTGAAACAATGACTCATGGAAGCTGTTCTAATAATGGCCCTGACTGTAGAGACTAGTGAAAAACATCATCCACATAGTCTAGAAATACTGAAAGTGGATTCAGTACTGTCACTACAGAATATTCAACTGCGTCCTGAGATGTAGTCAGATATAAGAAAGCTAATAGTACCCAGGTATAAAAAGAAGAAAAGGGCAGGGTGTGTGGGTCGGCTCCGCAGGTTTCGGCAAGAATAGAGAAAAGTATCTGAGTTTGTTTCATTTAATAAAGATGTGTAGAAGACGAAAGCTTGGATCTAAAAAAAGCTCCCCTACAGCACAAAGTTTCTTGTTTTATTGCATTATAATAAAAAACAACAATGTACTGACAAAATTTAAAACAAAATAGTGTATAAGATTATTCCTTGCTTTTCTGAAATAATAAAATCTACAGACTGCAGAAAAAAGCCTAATTGGTAAACGCAGCCAGACTGCACGTAACTTCAGTTTAAAAAAGATAAATAACAAAATGAAGCTTTTCTTTGAAGGCAGCAGTTATAAAATTAAAAGTTAAAACTGAGGTCTGGTTATGGAGAATATACCACAGCAGTAATCAGCCAAGAGGCCCATGGTAACTGTGGAGGATCTACAGCAATCCACAGCTCAGGTAGAAGAATTTGCGGACTTGATAGCTATTAGTTGTGCACTTTACCAATGTGACCTTTACAGAACTGGGGCAAAAGGTTAATGCGTCATTGAAAGAAAGCCTTAGTAAGGCCTTTTTAAAGTTAGCAACAACCCATGTAAAGGACATAGCAGACACATGGAGGAATGTGCATTTCTTAGATGACACTTCAACCTTCCGTACAGGCAAAACCGTTTACCAGGTTTCATCTCAACACTGAAACATGGTGGTGGCAGCATTTTTAGCAGCAACACATACAGGAGGAAAAACAGCAAAAGACTTGAGACCAAGTGGTTTACCTTCCAGAACAAAAGCCCTTAACTTTGTAGCTAAAGCAACACCTTAAAATTTGGGAGTGCTAGAATTGAAAAACGGGTGTTTCGATCTAGACCTAACTCTGAAGCAAGACCAATAATTTCACTCCTGAATATCATCGGCTATAACTGCAGCACAAGGTGGTTATCTTGACTCAGTGGGACTGATATAAAAACAAACAGACCTTTCAGATACGATCCTTATGAAAAAACAAAAAAATAACACAATATACTACTTATTACTATTACAAAAAGAACATGTGGACTTCTTCAATGACTACTTTTAAAAGACTCAGATTCAATTTAGGATCACTGGTATTATAACTTCATTATTTAAATTAAGTCCCTGACCTAGCCTGCCTTTTCTAAGCTACCCTTTGACTGCTTAGGTGAATATTTACCTGCTTTTTGGACATAGAATATTCATTGTTTTCATCCAAATGACACTGCCCATCATTAGGAATCACAATCCCGGCCAATTTACTGTCCATCCCAAAGTGTGAGTCCCCATCACTGACAAACACCAACAGACGCATGGAATCATTTCTCCATCCGATCTTGTCCTACAAGTACAGAAAAACTTTCAAAACATATTCAGAAACCGGAAATTGGAGAAAGAATTGATTTATTTCCAATCCTACCCCACAAACGGCTGCCTGCATTATAGCATCAAAACCACATTCCACGTTGTCTATATTAGCAGACACGCTCTGCTTTGCGACGATGTCATTAAAGCTGCTGGTTTGGCTTGTCAAAGACAAGACGTGCTTATAGCCAAATGTTGGAAGGCAGTATGAGTAGACGTCACTGTAAGGAATGAGGAGTAAAGGAAAACAGAAACAAACATTACAATAAAAACTATGCTGAAGATGTATCATTAGCATCTTTTCTTGCTTTGTTATTAATTAAACACCTGCAGGGATTGGCCAGACTTTTCTCAGTGATCTTGATGAAGGGAAGAACAGGTTTTTCCACAAAAGAGCCAAAGCCTATTCGAAATTTACTGGTGAGTTTGGACATCTCTCTGGACAGAGAGGAGCCCAACTCTCTGATCATTTTAAGATCATCATGCATGGAGGCCGATAGGTCCATCAGGTAGTACATATCCACAGGATAATCATCTGTATGTTGAACCTTAACCTGAAAAGTCTCCTCACTGCCTGTGGATACAGAAAAAAATATTTATAGTCTGAGATTGAGAACCCGACTCCAGATTCTCCACTTTGGATACTCGGATTGAAATACCTGGTCGTAGCTTGAGGGAAATTTTTTGTGGAGAAATCTGAGTGCTATTTGCATATTCTATCTTTTTTCCGAGGGGTCGTTCTAGGAGAATTTGGCTTTCAGAAACAGGGAACAGGAGATGGTCCCTTGAGCATCCTTTTTCTAGCAAATTATCCAGTGTGTCACATCTCTCTGAGACTGAAACCCAGTCTGTGAAATTCTGAAAGATGAAGGAAGTAATGCAAAAAAAAAAGAGATTGTGCTTTCTAAATATCTAGCAATATAGCAAGTTTCTTTTTGAGTAACACATTTGCTATTGCATTTTTTAAAATCTCAGTATGAAGTCTTGTTTACCTCCTGTGTGCACCAGGCACAGTGAGGACTGCGCTGCAGACACTCATCACAAGTCCCAGCCTTTACAGTTGAACATGATCCTGCAACACACATGAACTTGTTACCAGTATTTTTTTTTCTTTTAATGACTGAATTGCAGTATGTGCATTATATCTGGATCCTAGTTTAAACAGACAACCACAACTAGGAGCTTTGGGGAAAATTCTTGCATTTTTGCATTAATTATACTCCAAATGGCTTAATATTGCTCCTTTTTTTTTTTTTTTTTTTTTTTCTTTTTTAATAATGATGTCAAAAGTCACCAACATTTATGGCCTCGTTTTGTGCACATGACAACTGAGCTGCCCTTTAATCTTTAGACATGGAGCAAGGCGCCAGCTTACCCTCCACGGTGTAGATCCAGTGCCGCAGAACCAGGCTCAGCAGTAGAAGCCACATTAGTCCGTGAGATTACTGGGTGAGGAGAAACAGAAGAAGAATGTCTCAGGTTGTCTCATGGATTATTTCCAAGCGTGAAGCACATCTAGCCGCATGTCTCCCTCAAATGAAAGTGTATCAGCTACAGACAAGGAGCGCGCTGCCGCACCGCAGCACCTGGAGAGGAGGAGGCTGCGCGCAACACCTTTACCTGCGCTCCACTTCCGTCCAGGTGAGAGGAGGCGGGGGCGAAAGCAGATTACACACTTCTCTTCTCATCCATCGCATTGCTGTTGTTCCTTTTTAACATTTCTGTTCCGACTTTATAAAGAGGCCAAGATTCAGAAAATTTAAACAATTATTATTGCCTATATCTCAGTTGAAAATGGGCCTAAATAAATGAAACAGAACGCAAAAAAAAAAAAAAAACTAAATGCATCGCACATTATTCTAAACCACATCGTATGGTACTTAGTAGGATATGTTTTTGCAGATTAAAAGGCCATATGAAATGGTCTATTGTGTAGTTTCATCTAACGTGCAAATGAAATTAATAATACTAAAGTGCAATGTGTCAGCCGAAGCTCTACCTTGAACAGATGCATTTAAATAAGAATAAGCACTGCATAATTTTTTTTTTTAAACCTGGGTGCTGATAAGGCTGTGGTAAATCATTTCAGATATTTTATTTCATTTAAATGCACCCATCATCAGTAAAATGTATAAAAGGCTGAAATATTTTATACAAAAATAAAGAATGTTAATAACATAAAATGAATAAATAAAGTGGATGAACAACAGTGCATATCCCTATCTTTTGCATTATTACAAGATTCAGTATTTTCTCACTTAGCATGGCAATAGGTTTAATATCTTTGCAAACCCTCCCTCCAGTGAACAGCTGTCTTTTGAATTCAGGTCTCTGGTCTGTCTGGGCAATTCTAAAATTTCTCACTAAACCATTATGTTGTTATTTGGGATGTTTTCTTTGGGTCATTTTTCATTCTGTCTGATATTATGTTCCAGGGATGACTGATATTTAGAGTTCCTCCTACCTTGATTAAGGCCCTTGTTTTAGCTAAAGGACACACTCAGAATGATGCTGCCACCACCGTGTTTCTCTGTGAGTAAGTGGAACCAGATGCAGAAGGCTTAACAGGTTTTAAACCATGCATGGAGACAGAAGGCAACACACAGAAGACTGTAGAATAGATTCATGAAAACCACCTGCTCTTTACTATGAGGGTGAGAAAAGAGCAAGGCAGGCAGGTGAGGAAATCAGAAAATAAGGGGACACAGCTGTGGTGGCTGGCTATAAGGAACTAAGGGGATGGAAGAATACTGAGGATAGAAATGACGATATATCCTCTTAACTATAGTTACTTTAATCTTTAGGGTGTTTCTAATGTGCTGCTCGTGTGTGACTGATCCCTGATTGGGTTTTCAGGGTAATTGTTAACATTTGAGGCCCCATCCACATAGATAGGAGATTAGTTGAAACCACAAATATATTTTTTTATATATATTTATATAAGGGTATGCTTACATAGCATATCTCCTGTGACCTTTACACTCAGCAGGCTGCTGTTCCTTTTTCTTATAATTTATACTCTTTCTCAAGAGACTGTAGATCCATAGTTTTTACTTGTAGCCTCTTTTTAAAGTCTTGCTATCCTGATTCCTGCATCTTAATTGTGTTTATTTATTCTTACCCTTTTTAAAAGTATACTCTCTTGTTTTGTTTTTATTTTTCCTTTTTTTTATACTACTCTTCTTTTATAGCTTCCATTCTATCATAATTTTCTCCTACTGCATTTTCCTTTCCTTTCATTTTATTTCTCTTCTCCTCTTGTTTCCCTCTCCTCTAACTTTACACTGACCTAAACTGGAAGTTTGTAAGTATCTCATGTTTCCCAGAATGCATTGTAAATTAGGGTGCTTATGTAATAGCCCTAATATTAAGCCTGTTTTGGGTTTTTTGGTAATAAGATTAGATGTTGACATATGAAATGGCTATGATTGGTTCCTTAAAGGCTATGGTGTCCAACTGTGCGTGCATACCAGCACTCTCTCATATATACTTCAGTGTTGCAGGGTCTCAGCAGGAACATGACCTTGAAGCTATCCTCTCTTAGAAACCAGGGCACATGCAGTCGGCTCCATTTGTTTATTTATTTTTTGCTAATTACTACATATATAACTTTTATACCAGGTTAGATGTAAAAAAACAGAGGTGCAGAAGAGAGGATGAACTCTGGGCTCTCCCTATTGTCAAAAAAGGCTATTTGAGGTTACACATAACCCAGTTATGGGGAAATCACTGTGTGCACGCATGAGAGAGCAGAGCATGCATGTGGTGTGCTTTTGCAAACTGGAAGGAATGAGACAAAGATGAATGGAGGACAAGGTGGAAATAGTGAATGAGAAAAGAAAAATGATAAATTGAATAAAATGGACAGAAGAAAGAATGACTAAAATAAAGTTGTTGTTTTTTTTTACAGGTATTATAAATGTAGCCCTTGTATGGCTACATGAGTGGGATGGAGACACAGGCAATTGTCCTTGGGGACAGTATCAGCTCTTTGTACAGCTTGCTTTACACTGATGTCACAAGTCACACTGACACACAGCAGGAACAGTGAAAGGCAGTGACAGTATCATCTAAAATGGTGTCAGATTATTTTCAGCTAACTCTGAGGTCAGTTGTTCAGTCGGTGAATAAGGTCTTCTTTGTTAAGCATTGTGATGCAGTAGAAAGCAAAGAGACAAATTACTGCAGTCTGATGTGAACCTTTAGGGTGTTATGATTAAAATATATTCTGGTGCAACCCAGTAAATTAGAAAAAAAGTACAATTTTCCATTGATTAAATTGAAAAAGGTTTAATTACATAACTGTTTATCTCTGTTAATTTGGAAAATTACCCTTGAAGCTAATAAAGAACTTCTAAAATGAGTTTTCTCATGAAATATCAATCTTGTATCAGATCAATAAAAACATGATTTCTAATACAGAAATGTCATCTTATGGCCTACAAGGTTATGAGGAAGAATACCTGCTTGACAGCTTTACTGCTGACACATCGCACATGGAAATTAAACCATGAAGGTTCAGTGCCAAAGAAACAGGCATAGTGTGCTATCCAAATTATTAAAGAAATGTTGCGTAGAAGGAAAAACTTTGATTGAAGAAAAAGGGAACCAAAGTTTTGGAGAGATTTAAATGCTGTGGACTGCAGCTGAAATCAGAGCTTAAAGAGATGGACTACTTGTGGAGTCCATCTAAGGAGCATCTTATCTGCATTTTGGTCAGTGATATAAAGTTCTGTGTTTAGGTAAACTTTGCATTTAAGACCTGAGGAAGAGCTAAGAGCCCTGAACTGCTTCAATTGCAGACTTTTTTTTTAGAGAAGTTCTTATTTTCCCTTACAACTGTCCCCCACCTCTCCTGGGATGTGTTCGAAGTTCTGCCGGAGATAGGAGTTAAAGCCCCGCCTAACAGGGGACTCCGCTAGACGTTCTCAGCAGACCCTCACAACACATTTGGGCCTGCCAGGTCTGATCGGCATGCTCCACCACCACCGGAGCCAACTCACCACCAGGTAGTGGTCAGTGGAAAGCTCCGCACCTCTCTTCACCCGAGTGTCCAAAACATACGGCCGCAAGTCAGATGAAATGATGACAAAGTCGATCATCGAACTGCGGCCTAGGGTGTCCTGCCAAGTGCACATATGGACACCCTTATGCTTGAACATGGTGTTTGTTATGGACAATCCATGACGAGCACAGAAGTCCAACAACAGAACTCCACTCGAGTTCAGATCGGGGCAGCCATTCCTCCCAACCGCGCCCCTCCAGGTCTCACTGTCATTGCCCACGTGAGCGTTGAAGTCTCCCAGCAGAACAAGGGAGTCCCCAGGAGGGGCACCCTCCAGTACCCCCTCTAAGGACTCTAAGAAGGGTGGGTAATTTGAACTGTTGTTCGGCCCGTAAGCACAGACAACAGTCAGAACCTGTCCCCCCACCCGTAGGCGGAGGGAGGCTACCCTCTTCACCGGGGTGAACCCCAATGTACAAGCACCGAGATGGGGGGCAACAAGTATGCCCACTCCTGCCCGGCGCTTCTCACCGTGGGCAACTCCAGAGTGGAAGTATGTCCAGCCCCTCTCAAGGAGACTGGTTCCAGAACCAGAACCATGCGACGAAGTGAGACCAACTATTTCTAGCCGGAACCTCTCAGCCTTACACACTAGCTCCGGTTCCTTCCCCACCAGCGAGGTGACATTCCACGTCCCAAGAACCAGCTTCTGCAGCCGAGGATCGGACCGCCAGGGTCCCCTCCCCCGGCCGCCACCCAACACACCCAACCTTATCGTCTGCTAAAAGTTAATATGATGGAGTCAGATCAAAATATTAACTTGAAGCCCTTTAGTGGGTAACATTGAAAGGGAAAAACAAAGTTTGTTGGATCATATAGACAAGTGCTGGATTCTGTCTCTTATGAATTTCTCCACATCAGCTCAGTAGAGATCGGGAAGATGTGTTGATAACAAAAAGATGACAGATAAAGATATTGAGATGATAAAAGTTGCTGACTTCTATTTATCCACATTAAATCTTCTGGTAGGAATGTGTTGTCTTGCATCTAACATCTAAAAAAAAACATGCATAAAGGCAGTTTGGAAAAGGACTTCCTTTCTCTATAAGGTGGGGTAAAGCAGCTTTTTTACTGTTTCTTAATCTATGAGGTGTTTTCTGTGTTTTCAAGTTGTTAGGGTACAATAACATCTCACCCACTGGTATGGCCACCGGTGTGTCAGGGGTTGCAACCCACAGATGCAGCTGACAAACCTGGCAACCTGCTGGATTGACCGTATTTAAAAAAGAAGCAGCTGAGAAACTGGACTTTGATGAAATAATCAATGTCTTCAAGGCAAAGCCATGTCGTCATGCGCAAACTCATTGGACTCTGCTTCCAATAGTTGTGTTCAAATGGTTGCTAGCTTTGTTGATCATGCATACTTTGTTTACGCTATGGCTCTTTGACCATAGATGTGTACGAGCATGATTGTGATATATTTCACTGTGTTATTTCAATGAGAAGCACTGTCTGTGTGCGTTATGTTTTTCTATTACTTAGTCATCTGTTTGAGAGCATTCCACTTGTAAGTGTTTAGAATTGCTGTAAATCCATGCTGAGAGACTCTCAGTTGGCATCTTTAGTGACGTTTCAACAGGTGTTTTCATCGGCCAGAGAAGTTGAGTAAAAAAAACATACCAAAAGCTGTTGAGAAATGCTTATTTCTAAATGAAAATTAATGTTTCCAAGTTCCCAAAGCGCTTTTGTTGTCCATCTCCTTGAGCTAATACAAAAGTGACATACACAGCCTGTGTTATAAAACTGTACTTTTCACAGCCATACGAGAATTTTAATAAATATATGTAATCATCGCAGATTACACTGTAGACTGTGATTATGCAATCTGCTAATAGGTGGTTTTGTGCACAAATTAAGCTCTGAGAAGTGAATGGGTTTCTTTAATTAAAACTTAAAAATAAATTGTAAGAAGGAAACACAAAATCTGGAATGAGATAGCAAGCAACAAACAGGAGATTCCAGTACAAATGCACAGCATAAACACTACGAGGGAGCGAGGAGGGCAAAGCAGGCAAGTGAGGCAATCAAAAGAGAATTAGACACAGCTGAGATAACGAGCAGAAGAAAAGCGATAAAACTGAGCTGAAAAAGATGTTTAGGAAACAGTGAATAGGCCTAAAGAGTAAGATAAACATTTAGCTACATCCCAAACTAATCACCAAAGATCAAAACAGGAGAGAAAAAAGAATGACAAATATTCAAACTATAAAATAACAAACAATAACAAATGATTAAATGAACTGGTATAGCATACAAAGACAAAGGGAAGGGAAAAAGACAAAAGGAAAATAGAACCAGAGTCCAAAAGAGCATATAATTGTACCACTTAAGTTCTGCCCAACATTTCCAGTCATGTATTTTATTGGACCATAATATATTTCATCACCTATTTTCATGTGAGTTGTTTTTGCAGTCAATCATTGTTTTTCTATATAAGAAACATAAAGCAACTTGAAACTTTGAGACTAAATGCTTCGATGCCCATTGAGAGTGCGACCTTAACTACTACAAATCTTCTGATCTTCCTTTTTCAATTAAGTACATTAGTTTGGTGCATAGAGTAAGGATTGAATTACACTGAGTGTTTAGTGCCTTCATTACCTAAATACTCCTTCTGCCTTTATTGCATGACTACATGGCTGTATGTGTCACCAAGACCAGACTATGATTTTAGATGTTCATTCATTGTATTTGGGCCGAATAACAGTCATAAAATACAGCTAAGCTTGGCGTTAAGCAAACACAGACAGGACTCAGAATAACCTGGAAATGGTAACAGGTAGTTTAATGTTTAACCCAGGAATCATTGTTGTTACTTCTGATTTTTTCACCTTGATAGCTGACTGAAACAACCCCGGAGACCTGTGGTAGAATATGAAATATGCCTGAGTGTGTGTATGTGCCATGCCTGTAGTTCAGAGGGTCGGAGGGTGTGACGTTGGGTAGGTGTTGAATCATTGACAGCTGAGAAAGAAATATCACTGCTAGTGCATACTCAGGAATCTCACAATTTGACGCCACACCCATGTGAGGCTAAGTCCCATCTGTCACCTTAGACTTAAATCTCACCACTACCCCTGTTATACCAATCCCCTTTTTTTTTTTGCTCCTAGCCCATTCAGCTCAGCTCCAGATTTTGATCTATCTCACCCTCTTGAAGAGTGCAACTGTGAGGTTATTTCATTTGGTCTACTACCCTCATATCCTGCCTCTCAGCCTACCTGGGATTTCCCGTTCTCTCCCTTAGACACCTTGCCTCAGCATGATGCAATTAAACCACATTTTGCAACTTCCTTCACTAAATATAATAAATGACTTAGACATAACAAGGTGTCACACTTTTCTAAAGTAAAAGGTTTGTTGATTTAAATCTGATTTCTGTGGGTCCATCAGTGTTCTGTCAATATCATGACATGACCTTTAAAAGAATTTCCCTCTAATGCATCTATAAAATAAAAATCCTTGATTTTTTTGGGCAGGCTTCTCTTAGCTCTACATACATCTAAAACTCACAAAAATGAAGGTGTGCATAAAGCCTTCAATGAGCAGACTCACCTCCAGGGCCGTTCTCTGATAACATGCTGTCCGCTCTCAGTCTTTCTTCCTCCCAATCAAGTGAAAAATGGAAAGAAATCTGACCAACACCATTAGTCTGTTTATGTCCCAGCTCCCGTCAGGGAAACAGTAAACCTATTGTAAAAGCGCCCTTTAAGAAGCATGGCGCTGGGGTGACCCTGCTGCCCATGCTCCTTGGCTCATGTGTTTTTGTGTGTTAGGTTGTGTGTGTGTGTGTACGTTTGGGGGGGACGGGACGACATATGTGTGCATGAGAAAGTGGGTGAGTGGGTGTGTAAACATGCATGTGGGGGTCGTGTGTGGGTGTTTGCACAAGCTCCAGCTTGCCCATATGTGTGTAGAGGGAGGTTGCAGTGATAATGACTGACATTAACAACTGCAGGCAGTGAGATATCCACAGGAGCTGGCTTCTTTATTAAGAGCCAACTTGCCTGATGTGCTTGTGTTGCAACCCAGAGGCTGCACCACAACACTCCTGAGCCAAAAGTATGGACTCTCTGATAAATCTGCACCCAGCTTCAGTGTATTTGCTTAAGTTCAATTATTTCCTGCAGTTGAATTGAGGAGAAGCTGAGAGAAGGAGTGCCAGCTCTTTGGCACAGCCTCCCTCATGCACTGGTATGGCAAAAATGCAGGTACTCACATATTATATGCTCACACAAATGGAACAAATTAGGAAAGGACAAACGCACACTTTAAAAGAATAGATACAATAAAAATAGGATGCTATTAAAAGTTCCAACACATCTTTTTTTTGTTATAGCCTTAGCTGAAATGTGGACGAGGTTACAGCAATGTGGCGAGGTTTGTTAACTGACTTTCATGAACACATATGGGAAATTTAACAGCAAGTCATAAAATACTTGGGGAGGAATTTGTGTAAAGGCCCCACAAAATCAGGATCAGCCTGACTGCATAAAAAGCTAAAAATGCATCCAGAATAGCTCAACTCTGTCCTCAGGCTTTAATGCCATGGAGAGAAAACCAAGGAGAAATCCTACAACAGAACAAAAAAACAAAAATAATGGTATCTGCAAGAATAACAAAAAGTTTTACTTGCATAAATACATCAATAAATATTCTCTATTGTTTTCACATTGTAAACAACTTTTGTAAGTAATCATTGTAATTACACAGTTACAACTACACTAAATTTGGTCTCAACATAAAGATTTATTACTTTGTTATAAAATGTCTTTTCTTTGAAGACATCAGAGCAGAAAAAATTGGATGCACATAAAAAATAAATGTATCTGAGAATTATCAAGCGTGTTTAAAAAAAATCCCCCAACTAATTAGTCTATTTCTTCTGTATACATGGCTTATAAAAGCCATGTATACAGAAAAAAAAACCTCAACAGGATATGTAAAACATGTATTTCATATCAGAAATAAACATTGTAACAAGGGTTGTGTATAACAAGGTTTAGTTGTCTTTATAAAAGCAAAATTGCATTTGTATTCTAATTGTGTAGTATAGAAGTTTTGCCGGTTGCATGATCGAAATTTAACGAACGTGAATAAAAGCTTACCAGATTCCCTTAAGGGTGTAAAACATTCATTTTTATAGAAAGAGTTATTTGTTAGTTTCTTTCTCTTATTCCTAACATTTCAATTTCTATTTTTCTTATTTGAAATTAGGTTTTGGCTTGTTAGTATTTGCAAAATAAACATTAAATAAAAATGTTTATTTTGCCTTCCTTTGGCTGTATTTTGTTGCACACTATCAAACAGGAACTTATATCCCTGGATTCGCTTAAGCCTGCTGATCTTACATCCATCCCATTTGTTGAATTGCTGAAGTGCATCACACAAAATGAAGGAGATCATGTCCCGCTGTCTGCCTCTCCTAAAGCCAGCCTCTGACCTTGGTTTTTCTCTGGGGATCTGTGCCATGTGTTCCCTCAGCTGTGGTGAATTAAGCAGGTCCTCTTGGTTTGTTTGTCTCTGATGTTTAAAGGTTTGATCCCTTCACAATTGACATTTGATTGACAAAAGTGAGTGCATGTAGTGCTGGGGAGTTGCTGTAGTTGGATTGGGGGGGCTGTTGTGTTTTGGAGAATGTAATTGCTAATCTTGCACCCCGGCGGTTCTGATCCCTCTGAGTGGTCTTGGATGGAGGCATGGTGCCTTCATGTCTCTGGGATCAGCTGTGCTAAGTCTGAGCTTAAGAAGGAGATCCGGTGTAATAGTGAAACTACAAAGGCTGTGGGCCTGAAATAGTGCAGGAAATGGGGAGAAATAGAGCACACATGCTGCACATGTTGCTCATCTGATCCCCCATAAGCTGCATACATAACATCAGTCAGTCATGCCAAGATGTCAGTTCTGATGGCTACATATTGGACTGCTTTGGCCCACAGTGCCACCTGCTGCCAGATCCCCCATACACAGCCTACTTAACATTGCTTATTGGTCACATTATTAAAAAATGTGAAACATTTAGGGAATGTATATATATGTGTATATATATACATATATATATATATATATATATATATATATATATATATATATATATATATATATATATATATATATATATATATATACATACATATATATATATATATATACACACTATAGAACCCATAAAGACATGGTACAGATCCATAGTTTGTGTGTTAAAGCAGAACAACCCCTCCAAAACTACTGTTACGTTGTACTGGACTACTAAAAACATCTATCTACATGTTTTTCATCCTGTCATCATTTTAAATTACACTCTTCCCTTTACATATTTAGATTTGTAATGAAAGAAATCCAACTTCTCGTAAAGTCTATTTTTATAAACAGCTGTGTCACTGACTAGTTTCCTGTCACCCAGCTCCAATTCCGTCTCATGCATCATACACTGAATCTAGTTTTGTCAGTCCAGAATAGTCTCCTTGTGTCAAACCTAATACCGTTTTGCAATTAATTTCATAATAGTTAGGTAAATTGATGCACAGTAAGCAAATTACTGCCTTCTGTTTTGCATTTGTAATTTGTATATCTCTGAGTGGTAATTAAAAAGGGATACTGTAGTATTTGTATTCTATTTTTTTATTTGCATGAATTACAAACTAAACAAAGGTCTTTTCCTTATACCAGGCATCCCCAAAGTCAGTCCTTAAAGACCACTGTCCTGCAGGTTTTAGAGGTTTCCCTGCTTTAGCACAGCTGATTATAATGATTGCAGTAGACCAAAAGCCTGTTAATCAGCTTTCAATTAAAATCAGCCTTATACATTTTAAATGACAGTGTCATTTTTTTTGTTTCTTCATGTCTGTACTTTCCTTTCTGATATTTTCTATTTTACTTTACTATTTATGGGTAAAATTCTTAATTCAGTTTTTCGTATTTCATATTAATACTCTGTTAGATTTCATCCTTGTGTTCCCTTTTTACCTTGTTAATTATTCGCCCTCCCTCAGCTCATCACCTTAATTCTCCTCAGCTGTTTCTCATTCTCACCTGATTGCTCTCACCTGCTCCCCATGCCCTTTCCTCTACATTCACCATGACTATAAGCTTTCTGGGTTTCATCAATCTTTGCTGGATTATTGTGTTACTGTTACCTCTTCTGTACTTTTTGGTTTCATTTCCATATCATATGTACGTTTTTCTGCTTTACCGTATTAAAACAACATCATGCTCAATTGCTCAATCAATTGCTCAATCAAGCGCCTGCCTGCAGTTAAGTCTAAACCTTGACAAGAAAAAAACCTGACTGACAGTAAAGTACAACTGTAGCAAAGAAGCTGGTCAAAAAAAGCCATGATATCTGAGAAAGAGAAGAATGTTTTATTGTTTTTAATTCAATGTTTCCAAAGGAGCAAGGAGAGGGTTGTTTGAGAATCGGTAGATGGTGACAGGAGGGAGGCAAGGAGAAAAACAAGTTGTTGTTTTTTTTGTTTCTTTTCTTTTTTTTACTTTTTTTTCCCAGCAACAAATCTTCAGAAAAGAAAAGTACGTTCAGTAAAATGTCCGGCTGTAATTTGTCTGTGTTCACCTCCCACTGTTTTAAGCAGAGCAGCTCAGGAGGAAGCACCACAATGGTACTTTGCTTTGACCTTTTTTCCTCTTTCCAGATGATTGTTCGTCAGAAATTCATCCAGAAGGAAAAAAGAGAACAACGAAGAAGTGAAACTACTCTGCTTTTTACTTTTGGCCCTCACAGTAAGGAAGTAGCTTGCAGATTTTAAGAAATATAGTTTTGCTATTCAATTTCAAAAACCATCAAACTACATAAAGATAACTTTTTTTTTCAGTACTTTATTCCTGATTGTTTTATTTTTGATGTTTTTTTTACGCTCATCTAAATGGTTTGGCATGTTTTATCTTTACAGTAAGCAGGTGAAATGTGAAATATCTAACAAAATAGTAACTGCTTTACAGAGAAACTATGAGTTTCTAAAATGGAGCATTGGTTGTCATGTTATGGGAAAAAAAAAACACAATAAAAGGAAAGACAAATTGGGATAAATTTTAAAAAGCATCTTTTTCCCCATATTGATGATTAAGAGGAGGAATGCTGCACATGGGAGACAAACGGCAGAAGTCCTATTTAGCCAGCTCCTGAGCGTGGCTTCTGGTTTGCAGCGATCAGTCTGGCGCGAAGGGGCTTTACCTGCAAACCCGACAGCACCAGCCGAGTCCAGCGAAACCGTGAGGTAGATAACTGGTCAAACCGACCACTAGAGAAAACAAAAAGCCTTTGAAAGAGATGCCCATTGGGATTCAAACTTGTAAAGTCATAAAAGTACGGCTCGTGTTTAATGTTTAGTTCATTCAAAAAAAAAGAAAAAAGGAAATGAAATTAAAAAAAGGTAAGGAAAAAGGAAAAATAAGAAATTACCATGCTCTGAGTTTGTCACCTTTGTTCTCAGTATTGCCGTGGAACTGTCATTGTCTATATTGCTACCAAACAACTAGATAGCGAAACACTTCATGGAGATTTCCATGATTTCACACACACTATTGATCAATTGGAATAGAAGAATGACACCTGATCAAGTTAGATGGACGATGTTCAATGTTATGTGAGGAAGGCACCGTTTCCAATAATAAATTCGATAATTTCCTAATGAAATGGTCATCTATGTTAGCTTTCAAGTGCAGTTCGGACCGACTTCCCGTCAGCGTTTCACTTTCCTGTAGCTCTGAAAACCAATAAGAAGTTATTCTAAAAGTTTCAGTGCAAACGAGGCCTGCTGACGTCTGTACACCAACAATGAAACAGGCTCTAAAATCATGGGGAACTCGAAAAGGAGGTGAAAATAATCCCAGTCACATGCAATGCAATGTCACATCATACTATGATTGGGGGTGGGGTGAAGGTGGGCGGGAAAGTGTTGTTGAAAAGGAGAGTAAGAGAGGGATGTTGGTTCTTATCAAAATAGATCTACTTTTTTTTTTTTTTTTCGTTGATTTTCCCCTTTGATTGGCCGACTGTTTAAGTCCACTTCTGTTCAATTCCCACTAAAAATGTCGGGGCTGTGCAAAAGAAATGTTTGTGTATCTGGTCCAATCAGGGCAGGCGGTTGCTTTCATCCCTGCAATATCCTCAGCAGCTTTCCAACTGCCCTCGGGCTCTCTGAGCTGCAAGGTGGCCTAAAAATCATAGTCAGAAAAACAAAACACTTTGTTAGATTCTATTAGATCTTTGATTTTTATTTCTTTTCTGTGCACAATATTTTCTTTTACGTAACTGATTATAAATAAAATTTTTCCTAGCTGTCCTGTACCTGTGTATTACTTGCTGAGTTGACTGTAAGGAGACGAGTTATTGGATGAATCCACTTGCTGCAGCGTGCCGTTTTCCTGCAAAGCAAGAACAGCATCTCTACTTTAGAGACTGATAATAACCGCCCTCTGGGTGAGAAAATTGATGGTTTGGGGGGACGAACGCTTCAAAAACAACCCAAGGCTTTTATGAATGGAGGACTTCTGGACAAGGCATAGGCTGCTGTCATTTTCTGAAGTAATTACTGTTTTTAGATGCAATGGATTTAAACGGATGCTGGGTGGAGGGGGACTGCATGATAAAGAATGATTTCACAGAGAACTTACAGCTGCTGGCGGCAGTGGGGGGTATTGAGGCATATAGGCTCCCTGGACCCCTGGGTTGGCAGCAATGTACTGTAAAATACAGAAGAACAAATACAAAAATAAAATACTTTATGACTTACTGTGTAAGCTATAGTGCCCGTAGAAGGGTGATGTATGAATCTTAAACTCTTTTACACTGTTTTCCAACTTTATCAACACTAAAGGCAGTGTGAAGGGGCTGTTATATAACAACGGCCTCAATACTTTCATGACAGAGCCAAACTTGCCTTTACTGAGATAAAACCTACAAAATGGCAAAAAAGGAGTATATGTTTAACATGGGGCTGCTCAGTGGTGCAATGGTGCCTTGCAGCAAGAAGGTTCTGGGTTTGATTCCCGGCCCAGGTTCTTTCTTCATGGAAAACCAAGTCCAGAGGATATTTTTTGAATTTTTACGGAATTTCTTCATGGAGTTTGCATGTTCTGCCTTAGGAAGCATGGGTTCTCTCTGGGTACTCCGGCTTCCTCCCACAGTCCAAAAACAACCTGCCATGGACTGGCGACCTGTCCAGGGTGTACCCTGCCTCTCGCCCGTGGGCACCAGCACCCCTCGCGACCCCACTTGGGACTAAGCGAGTTAGAAAATGGATGGATGTTTAACATGTGTGGCAGCCACTTAGCATTTTGGGGATTTTGAACCGACTCAATCGTATAAACGAATTCAAGGCCATTTTATTTTATGAAAAAGTTTTAATTTTAGAGTAGAAATAAAACTCAGCACTGCCATTTATGGCCTCTTCACACAAACCCACTATTTCAGTTAAAAGGAAAAAGCAAAAAGCAGGAAACCTCAGACGTGGGTAGTTGCTAGTAACCTTTACTCAGTGACATTTACTTCATTAACTTTTCGATTAAAATGTATTTAGGAGTAGTTTCGCTGCACTGTTCTTTTTACTTTTACTTTAGGAAAATTAAAATAACGGATCACTAGTAGTCTTACTTGAGAAAGACCTATAAGTACATATCCACTGTGCTCTAATAAGACCTAATATGCACAAACCTGAGGTACAGTTTAAGTTTTATTAAAAAGAGTATTCTCTTTGGTGCACAATCGCCTTTTTTAAATGTTACTTTTATCTGCTAAGATGGGACGGTTAAGGTAATAACCAGTAAAAAGTACATATTGTCACTGGAGGTAGTGCTCTCTGTTCCATCATGCATACTTTAAGAAATTGTTTCTTATGTTATATGTCAAAAAAAAAAGAATTTGTGTGTTGTTTTTTTTTTGCATGAACTCCTGTTTTGGTTTGAATGTCAGAGAAACAATTTCCTCTATGCTCAAAATTCCCAAATTAAAATTCCTCAAGGTAACAGTAATTAAATATGTTTTTTGTTAGATCTTTAAATAATGAAATGGCTAAATCTGAAAATCTTTTAAGTGATGAAGTTGGTCCTACGTACCGTTCCTGTGTTTCCCAACGACAGCTGGCCCATCTGCTGAGTAATCATAGCTGTGGGATGCATTGACATGGAGGGATCCACAGAGGGAGACATCACAGCAGCCTGAGATACAGAGCAGTTCAGCTTTAACAACCATGTCACATGATACAGAGCGTACCACACAGCCAGGCAACTCTCTCTACCAGCAGCTCTCTAATAACAGAAATAAACACCTAGCAACAAACACAACAGAAAGAGGCAGAAATATACCAATGACCTAAAATCTACAAGTGTGGTCCAAAAACCACCAAAACTAACAGCTTTCTCTCAACACCTCTGAGCATATACTCATTAACCAAGTCAAATTTAATACTCAGAATCTACTGAAAGGATTCATTTGGCAGCTTGTCAACTTTCAAATGGAGTGTGCCTCTTTAAACATTAATGCCTTTCGGGAACAGTTCATTCCCAACAGAAACTCTATGTGTGTGTGTGGTGGGGGGGCAGGGGGCAGAGCAGCACAGACACTTGTTCCAGTGGAAACCATCTGTTGGAAAAGTCAAAGAGTCACAAGACTGTCTCTGCTTCAGGCATTTCCTGCTGGATCCACAATGACGGAGCAGAGGAAGGGAGGGCTGGCTGTCGGCTTAGTTCTTTCCTTTCTCTTTCTTTGCTCTCTCCATCACACACTCGCCTGTATCCCACAGCCTGTCAGCTTGGTCTTTCCACACATTATGTTTAGGGAACTTTGAATGTTGGGTTGAAATTAGAGGTGGGCGGATCGATCCCAGGATCGATACTATCGATACCAACGCTGGTATTTATATTGAACAATATTCGTTTAACAAGATCGATACTTTTTATCCTCTCTCGCGCGCGCTGACTGCTGCGGAGTCACCAGTTTCCCCATATGTGTAACAGCACTTTGCTCCCCCTCCCCTCTCCTACAGTCACATGGCTCAGCGGCGCCATCCAATCAGCGCGCAGGCTTAGCTTGGCCTGCCCACTCAGCACTACGTCACACAGACAACCGCGCTGCCGGTTGCTGGGTGAGTGCTCACTCAGACTTGGATGGAGAGAGAGACCAAAGACCCGCCTCCAGCCTCAGACAGACATCTTTGACCCAAGCGTTTCAGTCCTCCAGAGAATATCCAGGTAGATAACAGTGGTCATCGTCTGCAGCACTTCATTATACATCATATATTACTCAGAAAGTGTAGTTAAGACCTTGAAAAAACCCAGTACATTTATCCCATTAAAAATTGTTAGCTAAAATAAGCTAACATTAGATAATCTCTTATTTATTCCACGATTGAGAACTTTATAGAAAAAAAGCAACAGGCAAGTGCAGCTTAAATGTAAAAAGTATCGGTATCGATATCGGCGATACTGACCCAGTATTTACTTGGTATCGGATCGATTAAAAAATCCCGGTATCGCCCACCTCTAGTTGACTGTGTCAGCAGAAAGGGCTGAATAAGAGCAAACAGCAATGGGCTTAAACCTTTAGCTTCAGCTGCACTACACACACACAAACACACCCATTTCCTGTACGCAGAAATAGTGTTGGGCCACAGTTTTTATATGTTTTGTTCACTTACTGGGTGTTGCATGATGTATGGTTGATGTGCCACCCAAGAATGACTCTGAACCTAAAGTAGGGTAGATCATGAGACACAGAAAAGATAAAACATATTCATGTTACAGACAGTCAGATGTAATAACTTGTATGCATGGACGCAAATAAAAAAAATAGACATAAGAAAAATACTTCTATCTAGGTATGACTTTTAAAGTAACCAATGCTGCCTTAAACAGCCCAAACCCTTCAGCCTTAATGTGTAAGCCTGTTTCCCAGAAGGAGCTTCTGTGGAGCTGTTTTAGTATGATTAGTCATTCATGTTCATTTTAATCATCTGCTGCCGCTGCATTACTGACAACCTGAATAAAATGCTGTTTTTTTATATTTCCAGAGCCGCTAACTGCTTCATCTTGGGCTTTATGGAATCAGTCCTCTGTTAGCAAACCTGGTAAAATATAAGAAGATACAGGAAATCCCCCTTTCTTCACTTACAGCTTGTAAAAAATGCAGTCTTCTGATCTTCAAAACTATAAGCATTTAACAGCAATACAGATATTCCTCCCCTAAGCTTTTAGATTATTTGATGTTACTTTGAAGATTTTATTGGTTTTTGAAGTTCTCCACTTTAGGATGTTTTACATCTTCACAGTAGACATGTTTTATTGTGTAGTTTAAACATCCAGATGCTCTCAGACGTCACATGGATCCAGCTTAATGTAGTATTATCCCAGTAAACGCCCCCTTGAGGTTGCCATTTCGAGTTGGAGGAAAATGTATCTATGTATGCTAAAAAAGCAGACATCTCTCTAGTAGATTTTAATTTTCTGTTTGTTGAGTTTATGTCGGCTTCTTTTATCCTGTTGTTTTTCTTGACAGTTTTGTTTTTGCTTCTGTTCTTTTGTAGTTTTACAACCTTGTTTTTTACTCAATGAAGAAAATAGGATTTTGACTGTCAGAACCGAGAGAAAATGTGAATTCCTGATTCTTTTGTATGACTTATTTAAAGCTTTTATTTGCACATATTGCTGTTTCACAGCAGAAGATGGATGGAGATGGAGTTTTAGACTGATTGAATCAACCAGAGGGCTCTTGGCTTTCTGGTCTTGGTGTAACAGTAAAGTGTTTATTGAAAATTGACTTATTTTGAAATGCCACTAATGTGGAATTAATCTGAGACTAAGTTAAATTGTGCCTTTATAATACTCACTTTCACAACATGAAGGCTGTGATCCTGGTGGTGTTTCAAGATTTAATTTTATGCACAAAATAATCAAAGAGAATAGATCCGGTTATTAACAACCGAAGATACATAGCACATGTACAGAGTTACAAAAGCGTTTATGTACCAGTTCCCCACATTTTATCATGTTATAGTTTATTCAGATTTTATGTGAGAGACCAAAGCAAAGAAGGGTGCAATTAAGAAGTACATAGAATGGGCAATATCATTTGATTTTTTTTATTATTTGTACAATTAAAAATAAACATGTGTAGGGAGCATTGCTTTTCCACACTATATTCACTTACTTTTTAAGTCTAGCCACATATTTACATTTTAGTTTAGGTCTGGACTTTGCCTCAGCATGAATATATTTGCATGTTTAGGCTTGTGCTTCTGCTGGAAGGTGAACGTCCTCTCTAGTAGCATGTAGGGGTGGAACGATTCACAAAATCCACGGTTCGGTTCGATTCACGGTTTCTGGTCAAGGTTTTCGGTTCAGTTCGATACATGTTGATTGTTACACCGAAATCCCATAAAAATTTATGGAATTAATGAAAAAATCCCCCCAAAAATAATGGATTGTAATTATTTTAAATCATCCGCGGAAACCCTGGATCATCTCCGTATGTTTTGCTGCTTTGAATTTAATCATCTGGCGCATGCTCTCTACCATCTCCAAGGAACTCAGAGGGGAGCGGACGGGAGCCACAGTGGGGCTGTAGGCTTTGCTTTGAGCAGCCGGTCTGGAGCGCAGCGGGGCGGAGCGGGGGTTGCTGACGGAGTATGAGGGATTTCGGGGTTAGCATGACATGTTGGTCATGTTGCTGTTAGCATAAACAAAACGTGTTGCACAATGCTCGCACACTGTTGCACTTTTATCCACAACTTTCTTGCTGTCATCGTAGGTCACTCTAAATGCAAAGCGGTCCCATACAGCAGACCTATAAAGTGCTGCTGGCGCGTCTTCCAACTCCTGTTCTTTCCCACTCGCCATTCCGACACAATTCTCCACAAAAACTGATTTTTTTCCCTGCTACACCCGGCTAAGCTGCTTCGCTTCTTCTTCTTCTTGTTTACTACTGGTGGTTGGCTTTGGTCGCAGTACCGCCACCTTCTGCTCTGGAGTGTAAACGCTTCGGCTATGAGAAAAAGGAGCAGCGCATGAACCGAACGAAACACACGCGAACCGAGACAGTTGAACCGAACGGTTCGGGCGGTTTTCATAAATCGTCCCATCCCTAGTAGCATGGCATCATTTTCTCACATATCTGACCTACGTTTAGCTACAACTGTCTGACAATCAACTGTGACAAGCTTCAATGCACTGTTTCCTTTCAAACATAATCAACCGAAGGTTTGCATGTATAAAAAGCCAGCCGATCTACTAAACATAAGCAGCCAAAATTTACCACATTTAGCTCCATAAATATGGAGAATATAAGCTAATTGTCAGAACCTGCAAAATACTGGGAGGAGGATTTGCAAATGGGGTTGCCTTCAACTAGTGATGCAGTTTAAACCCTGAAAATGTGCACTTTCTGTAATTTGGCCGCACAGACCTTGTGGACGGGTCAAGTATAAACCAAGCCTGGGATCTTAGATCCCAGATTGATCTGAATTATCCACAGCATAATTCCACATTTTGATGCTCCTTTTGTGTGGCTTGTAACAAACTTTAAACAGTGCGTCTTTTGCTCAAAATTGTCTATCTTCTTACACCATAAAAACCAGATTAATGGAGTGCACTATCAATAGATTATTTCACCTGGGCTGCTGCTCTCTGCTGATCCCTTAGAGTAACCCTTAGCCTCTATGACTGCTTCTCTGGTTAACGCTTCTCTTGTCAACCCGTCAGTTCCAGTAGATGGTCACGCAGTTTGTTCAGTGATGTTTTCTAACAACCTTCTGAGTCCAGAAATATAACAGTAGTATTTATAGTAAGTTTAAATAACACATGAGAGGAGTTTATAAACTAATTATGTGACTTCTTAGCACATTTAATGGTATCAAATCTGCAGCACCAGCATAAAGGAGGCAGATGTTTCACTTTGCTGATTTTTATTTGAAAAAAAAAAAATTGAACCGGTTTTCTATCCACTTCACAATTCAGCATTGCTTTATGTTTTGCTTTATGTTTTGTTACAGATGTGGAGAGTTTTAAGGAGAAGAAATTGTTTGTATGTAAAGATCCAACTGATTTAAACACTTTTGGGGATTAGGTAATTGCTTTTTTTCCATTTAAGGAGACTTTCCCTTCTTAACCAATGCCTTAAAAAATAGGAAATAGATTTTTTTTTGTTTGGTCAAATTGTTTGTCTTGATTTTATGTGTGCTTGTGTTATTTTATACAAAATGTAAATTAATGCTTACAATTAAATCGGGCATGCTGACATCACTATTATAGTACTGGTCAATACTAGTACTATAATGGACTACAAAGTCTTACTACGTTTAAAATCAAAATGAAAAATAGATAATAAACATCTAGCAAATAGATTTAACAAATAAAAAAATGTTTTTTAAACAAACAAAAACAATTTTATGTTGCAAACCTGAAAAACAGAATTATACAAAATCATCCTTCATCTTCAAGTTTGGAGCAGGAAATAGTTTTGGTAGAACTGAGATGTATTATTGTGTATTAATATTAAGTAGAGAATACTTCATTATTTCTTCCTGCAAACACAGAGATCACCGACAGATCCTGTATCTGTTCATGCTGCTTTGCACCGTTTGAAGTAACAATCTGTTGTGACAAAATACTGCTAAGTGTTTCAGCTATGGTTTAACACCTTTTCGATCACATCTAGCACCTGAGCATATGGGAAACAACTAAACCCTAACAAACTCATGAATTTTAAGCCGCACCCTGACGTGCACACCGACATCATCAGAATAAAAGGTGAGGCGAAAGGACACAGAATTTGCTTGTTTGTTATTTATGGTTTTGTATGGGAATAATTTAAGAAGACTCTTTGAGTACCTGGTAAGCAGAGACAGGAGACATGTACGGAGACATTGCAGGCTGCACAGTCATTATTCTATTGGTCACTGGATATGGGGAGGGATAGTACCTATAGAAAAAAACAAAAAATATATAATTAACAGCATTTCATCAGTAGAATTGTTGTAATTATGAAAAGGTGTCAGAAAAACTTAAATAAATTGATGTTTGGGAGTGCAAAATCTTATGGTATCTGTTATTATATATGCTGAAAAATGTAAAATAAGTATGTAAATCAATTGATAACAATAACTTTAAAGGTTCAGTTAGTGTTAGAAAGCGCACCTTCTCTAAGGTCTAAGGCGCGCTCGATTTGCTTACCCAGTTGTCCAGGAATGATATTAATATTATTAATAAGTATTTCATGCGCACGAAGTACTACTTCGTGGCCACAATAAAAAAATGTTTTTGACCATGTCATCAGAGGGGCTCCGTAGAAAAGAGATTGTAAAGATAAATGTGGGCATCAGCATCATGCATAAATTAATGCCTGCATAGCAATGTTTTTAAGGGGGAGATCAGACCATTAAGTTATCAAGTAATTCATTTGGATTAATATCTTTTAATATGAAGTGAGAGTGGTAATTGTATTTAAGAGAAACGAAGGACTAAATATTGTTCATAAAATCCCAAGAGCATTTCAAAGTAAAACTTGTTGCTTGAGCAAATTAAAATCCCCTTAACGCAAAGTTACTTTTGGCTATTTTCATAAAAAATGTGTTAAACTTGACAAACTTCTATCAAGAGGGGGTAACTTACCCGCTCTGTATGGCTGCTGTGGAGGGGTCATAAGTCAAAGTCATTGCACCCTATGGCAACCAAAAACAAACATTATTGTGGTTTGTATATGTTTCTTCAAACATCCCCCTTCCCTAATGACATGCATCACCTCCTCTCACAAAACTGTTTTAAAATGTTGACAGAAAATGGGTTTAGTAGTTTACTGCTGTGTAAATAAATTGCAAAGCACAGAAAGTAAATTTTATATTTATATAACAATTTAAGAAAAGCAAATTCTTATGATATCTGTAACCAGTGTAATGAAAGATACGTTTAATTTCTTCTGCAAAAATATAACGATGATTTGCAAGTGGGTTCGCCGCCACACAGTAGGGGAGAGAGAGTTGCAGCTAAAGATCAGATTTGTGAATGAGAGGAGTACGGACTTTCCCACGCAACACGGACAGTAAAGTCCAGTCAGTTAAGCCACAATGAAAGGAAAAGCAAGCTGCAAAGGTCATAAAACTACCAAACTCTGGAGTGAAACATCAACAAGCTTGTTAGCACAGAGGACAAATAAAAAAAAAAAAGACAACTTAAAATCCTTTAGCCTTTCTAAGATCCAACCTTGATCTCTAAGAATCTAAGAATCATGGAAATAACGGTAATCTCCTCAACTGATGCAGTTCATTATGCTGACTTTGGATTGTTTGATCTGCATGCATTTAAACCACTGGACAGCGGTCAGGAGTGTTTACAAAATATTGTCCTAATGGCGATTGAACAGATTCTCAAGGAAACAAATGTGTGAAATAAGAGACCCTGAATTTAATTATTTTCTGCACATACTTAAAAGATGTAACACACAGACATTCTGTGAGTACGCATGTCCAACCATGCGCACTCACACCCTGAAGGCAAACTTGAGCTGCCAGTTGACCTAATATGCTTTTGGACTGTAAGATGAAGTCAAGCACCTCAAAATGATCCACTGTGTTTATGTATGAATAACAAGAACTCGGTAAATTTATCCAGAGGGTCCCAGCTAGAATTCAGACCCAAGACCATCTTTCTATAAGCCTACAATATAGCACTCACATGTAGCACAATTTGAAAAAAAAAAAAAGGCTGTAATTTATTCCTTGGAAGTTTTATTCTGCTGTAAAACATTTTAAATTTATAACTTGATTTTAAGGTTTTTTTTCATTAGAAAGAATGCCAATAATATAGTTATGTAAAAATATCCAGCTAGTGCTTAATGATTAGACTTTCTTACAATATTACATTTTTCTTTTCTGCGCTCTCCTGTTGGGAACATTCAGTTAGGATTCATTTGTATAAAGTTTTCAGTCCCATTTTTGCATCACTTTCATTAAACATTTGGAATCACTCAATTATAACTTTTTTTTCAGAAAATTCTTTGCTCCTTTAAACTAGAGATGCACGATATAATCGGCCCCCTATCGGTATCGGCCTGTATCGGCCTTAAAACTGAATATCGGACACCGGCCACCCCACCGATATTTAACCCGATATTTGATCAGCTTCTGAGTTTCTAAACTCTAAAAAAAAAAAAAAAAAAAAAATACTACTTCTTCTTCTTCCTCAAAAACTTCTTTTTTCAGACTTAAAAACTTCTAAACGAGGGAAAAAATATTGATACATTAAAATATCACAATATCTTCATATGCTGATATATTGCCATTTAAAAACACCATATCAATCTCTTTTACTAATGAAATATTGCTATATGTCATCGTTATGCTACGAGTTCCCTCAAAAATTCACGAAATTTTGCCATATTTTTATATGTTAATATATTGACGCGGTATCGATCTATTTTACTAAAAAAATTCTCACAATAATTTGCAAAATATCACAAGAGTTTGTAACAGAACGATGAAATTTCACGAGATTTTGAAAGTAAAATAGATCGATACCGCGTTTTTAAAAAATCAATTTGATATCAGCATATGAAAATATATTTGAGTATATTATTTTTCAAAGTGTCAGAAATGGATAACAAAACTGCTATTTTCAATGACTACTTATTTTTGTCCAGCTTTAACATCTGTATCGGTTATCGGCTACATGAGTTTTAAAATATCGGCATATCGGATATCGGCCAAAATCCCAATATCGTGCATCCCTACTTTAAACAGGTGATGAACACACAGGTGATGTTTAAATACATACACTACAGACCCATTATTCGGTAGATGGAAGTCTAATTTTGAATAACAAAAAAATATTTCTAAATGTACAGTGTTTTTGAATAGGTTATAATCATATAGTAATAAAGCAATACTACAAAAGGTGTTGAGGTAAAAAAAAATGTTATACATACTAGTCTGAGATCGCTTGACTGTCCATTGGGCACATATCCACTGTGAGCGTGTTTCTTTCTTTGACTGTCCGCAAACTTACATAACAGAGGTTGAGATGGGCCTGGAAGAAAAACGCACAAAATGAAAACAGACACATAGCATGAACTAATTGTAATTATGCCTCTCGATACAAGATGGAGAGAAGAGTGATACTTTTATTACCCAGAGCTCCAGAAGCTAACTTGATGAATTTCCCGTTGAACTGGGAGATGACTGCGTTGCACTGCTCCGTCGTGTCCATCCTGAGGGGACAGCGTCTTTTAAAAAGGGTACATGTTTTGCAAAACTACTTGGTTTACACGCTAAATATTTTACTTTCACATTTGGCTTGCTTCTTTCAAAGAAATTTAACATTAAAAGTAGGCTTTTGATGTAGAGTGATCTTTTTGTTTTTCCCCCACAGATCGCTGTTTTTCCAGTCCTCTTTTTTTATGTAGGAACATCAGCTACAAATAGACAAAGCTTAATACCAGATCACATGGAGAACATTTTGCTGAAGGCTTATTCCACAGCTACTTCAAAGGTGATTCATCAGACAAGAAGCGGATGTGTTTCTTTTGAGTCTATCCTGTGACACACCTGGCAAAGCCCACGCCTCTGCTGTTACCGCTGTAGTCCCGTAGGATTCGAGTGGAGACGACCTGGCCGAAGGGCTGCAGCATCTTCTCCAGCTCCCTCTCATCCATCGAGAGAGGCAAGTTGGAAATGTAAAGGTTCGTGGGGTCCTGCTCCTGCTGCTGCTCAGAAACATTAGGATAGAGCGTTAGGATTTTACAAAAAAAATACAGACAATGCACATTATCTTGGCTGACATATGGTCGACTCAGAGCACTGACTCAAGTTTGGTCAAAGGAACGTTTTGGTTAAACAAACATTTTTTAAGCTCTTCTGCACACACACATCCACATAAAACCACACGCAGTGCATCCCTCTTCATCCGCTCTGAGCAGCAGCTCAGCGCCTCTACGGTCTCTCCTGGAAACAGCACGAGTGCGGCGTCGCCATAGCTACTGCAACACACAACCAGTGTTCTGCCATGTTTGATACAAGCGGAGCAGCCACATGCAGGTCTCCCGAGAGCAGCAATTCATCACTGAACTCTCACACTGCAATGCACGCATGCAGGAAAAAAAACCACAGGACTAAAAGAAATGTCATGCTCCGGGAAATTTGTGATAAATAATTTAACATAATACATTAATATCCTGTTTTTCCTTTCATCATTTATCTTTAAAGCTGCTTGCATATCTCACGGCCATTATCGTTAAAACTGTGAAATCAATGTTATTAGACCAAACACGATTGGTTACTGATCAATCCTTCCAATTGGATCACAGGAGGATGAGCAAGTCAGCTGAGAACAGGTGAATATTTTTATGTCATCAAACACAAAACAGAAGAATGCAAACAGTCAAATAAGCACAACTACTCCAAAGAAAGGTTCATAAGCATGAGAAGTTTGCACACAAAAACAGACATGTAGGCATGCCTCTATCAGACCTACCTTGGCCATCTGGGCCTGAATGCCGCTGGTTTTCAGAGCATGCACTGCCTTTAGAGCAGCAGCTGGGCTGTCGAAGTCCACAAAGCCGTAACCTGATGTTTGAGGAACAATATTTCTGACATCAGTCATTAAATCATTAGAAGAATCAATAGTTTAAACTGTTTTTAATGTCAATATAACAGAGAAATCAGTACTACGGAAATATTTGTATGGCTTTAAATGACCTTAAATAAAAACCAGCAGGTAGAATATCATGACTGTTTGCTTTGTATTGATTTTTGTGATGAAGGCAACATTTTCTGTCACCAGGTTTTTCCAAGTCCAAGAAACTGTGACTTAGACAGTCCAGCTAGAACCCTGAGCCTCAGGACTTCCTCTCCTTCAGCGTTCCATTAGATCAAAAGGCATTTTATTATTCTGCACCGTTTTCTCTGCTGAAAATATCCACGCCAATTCCTCTGGGACAATGTACATTTCCTTTTAGACAAAATCAAAAACGATCTAATGCACGCTTTACTTGTATTGTTACTATGTTTGTAAAATGATTTTTCATTGTTGTTGTGTTTCAGCAAAAAGATGTCTCTTAAAAAATTTGATCTTGGATCTAAATGAGATTACCTCTCTAAATAAAGGTGGAATGAATGAAAAAGTGGAGATTTTACTGATTTGGATGTCCCAAGGATGGTTCAGATTTGGAGAATAGCAATCATTGCCCTTCAAAATAAGAGCACTTGTCGCCACCTTTGTTGTACCCACCCTACACTACGTAGGATATCCATGAACATCCGCTAGAAGATAATTTAACTGTTGCTCTAAAATCTTACTTCAGTGGGAGGACATTAATGGCGCTCTTAGTACTAGCCTCATAGGGTTTGCTCTGGTACAACAATCACGTTTACGTGAGAAGACTTCCTGAAACTGCACCCCTTCACTGCAGTGTATATGCTTTATTGGTCACACATTGCAGCTATAATAACCTGAACTCCACTCGGAAGAGAATTTCAAATTGCAAATTTCAGCTGCATTAACAGCAGGAGACACAAAACAAATCTAATCCGATCTACCAAATTTTCCGTGGTAACACCAAGCAGCACATTAAATATCTGCATCTTAATAGGGTGGTCCATACAGATTTTGTACATGTTATTTGTTTTGCAACCAATCCTTGAAGATGTGCACTTTTTCACCACAGTATTTAAGACATTTCAATATATTTACTTTTGAAATGTATATAAGGGCTAATTACTTACTATAACTATACCTTTGCTTAAATATACCATTTTTTCTAACTATCAAGTATTGTCCTTATTGTTCTCCTTAATAAAGTCATTCTCTGTTTTCTGTTTGAATCCATGAGGAGATAAAATGTGTCTGTGGATCCTCTAAATCTGTCTGTCTGGGATAATCCATTTTAATCTGCTTTTATTTTTGTCAAACTTTTGTTACCATGGAAGTGGGGCTCAGCAAAGATTTTGTCTAAATCAGTCTACCGAGATGAGGAGCAGCTGAATTTTGACCAGAAAGGAAGCTGAAGCATTTGTCTTTAGAAGATGGATTATTGAGTTAAATAACTATAACCTGGAGAAAATTTATGCAAACCAGCTACTGTCTGAAATGTACTACAATTCAGTCAAATAAAAAAGGAAAAATGAACATTTCATCTTAAACTTCAAAGGTATAAACTACCTTAATGCGTAATGACAATTAATATGTGTCTAAATATATTAATTATGCATAACTGAAACAGATGAGCTCACTGACCTTTGCACTTGTTAGTCGTCTTGTCCAGAATCGCCTTTGCCGACTGAATCTTTCCATACCTGGAGATACAAAAAAATGCAGATTACTCTCAAAGAACACTATCTAACAAGGCTTGAATACAGACACCAGTGAGCGTCACTAATTGATGTTAACGACCCTAAAACCTTTATGCCAGTTTGCAAGGGAAGTAATCTGTTCTATGATGTGCAAAAAATAAGAGATTGACCAATACATTCTTTTTTTTTTTAAATGATGCTGATACAGATTATATTTACATCAGTCTAACGGTTCTTGATATGTGCTGTAGACTTTTTAGTTCAACCTTTAAAGCCACTTTTTTCATCCATTTACAATATAAGAAGAACACATTAATAATTGTAACACTAATCTCAATTTAAGCAACAAAAAATGTGTTAATAAATCAAACAAAACATTAATAATAGAAAAAAAATGGAGGGGTCAGAAATGCGTGAGCTTTAGCTTAAGACATAGCTGCCTGAAAGCACTAATGAATCGTCCAATACCTGCACAGATCGGCTGATGCTTATAAAAATAAAATAAAAAAAATGCTAATACTGGCCAAAATATCGATCAGCTGATGTATCGCTCTGTCTATATAGAAAACCAGTCACATTGCTTAACCCTCCACACTCCAGCTCTCATCTTTCTATCACATGCTGTTACCATGGTAACCGTGCTTTTGCAAAAGTAAAAACCACACAGTTAAAGCTTTTTGGAGGGAAAATGTCCTAACTTGTGACCTTTACAAAAAATACAGAGAACATTCCCATTCAAAAGCTGTACAAAAATTTGGGTTCTAATGAAGTTTTAATACTTGATAGCAACTCAATAAAAATATATGTATTAGTGTTTGGATTTATTTAAATTTTTAGTTTGCGTGAACCATATATTACGGAAGAGGATTAGGGCCACTGAAAAAAAAAAAAAGTTAACTGATTTTTTTTTTTTTAAATTCAGTTTAGTACGGAAAAAAGTCAGAATTCTGACTTTAATCTCAGAATTCTGACTTTTTTCTCAGAATTCTGACTTTAAACTCAGAATTCTGACTTTTTTCTCAGAATTCTGACTTTAATCTCAGAATTCTGACTTTTTTTTCTCAGAATTCTGACTTTTTTCTCAGAATTTTGACTTGAAACTCAGAATTCTGACTTTTTTCTCAGAATTCTGACTTTAATCTCAGAATTCTGACTTTTTTCTCGGAATTCTGACTTTTTTCTCAGAATTCTGACTTTAATCTCAGAATTCTGACTTTAATCTCAGAATTCTGACTTTTTTCTCAGAATTCTGACTTTTTTCTCAGAATTCTGACTTTAAACTCAGAATTCTGACTTTTTTCTCAGAATTCTGACTTTTTTTATTGTCAGAATTCTGAGATTAAAGTCAGAATTCTGAGATTAAAGTCAGAATTCTGTGATTAAAGTCAGAATTCTGAGATTAAAGTCAGAATTCTGTGATTAAAGTCAGAATTCTGTGATTAAAGTCAGAATTCTGAGAAAAAAGTCAGAATTCTGAGAAAAAAGTCAGAATTCTGAGATTAAAGTCAGAATTCTGAGAAAAAAGTCAGAATTCTGACATTAAAGTCAGAATTCTGACTTTTTTCCCATACTATACTGAAAAAAAAAAAAAATAAAAATCAGTTACTTTTTTTTTTTCAGTGGCCCTAATCCTCTTCCGTAATATATTGACATAATAAACGACTTCTTGAATTCAAAAAACCATTTTGCTCCTAAATTGTCAAATAAAAAGACATGAGCAAACATCAGATTGGTTGAAAGACATTATTTAGCTGATATTTTATGCAAGTTCTAGGAAAATCTACTTCTTTACAAGTGTGAACAGTCCATGAACATTAAGGAGTCTTCCATTAAAAATAAAAAAAATATAAAACATAGCAATAATATTGCCCTTAAGATTTTAACATTTACTATGAACAAAATTAAAGTTTAAATCTAATGCAGACAACAGAACTATGACAGCAGAGCGATGAATAAACCTTTGCTTTTAGAAGCTTAAATATGTGACATTCAACATTTAATGCAATTAAAACATATCTCCCACTGAGGCTACTTTATTTTTCCTTAAGCCATTTACTAAGGCAAACAAGTCATGTTGAAACCCACTTCATCGGGATGTTGTTTAGTTCTTCATACCTAGATTTACTTATGTTGCCATTAAAGCTAATCATGTAGTCTGATGTAACCTGGCGGGAGAATGTGTGCCCTAATTGGACAATGATATTAGTTTTGCAAACGTCTGAGCTTGTTGCAACATAAGTTGCAATGATAATACCTCCAGTGGACCACTTGTGATGTTGTTTGTGCGTCAGATTTAAGGGCATACAAAAACAGTGAATACAAAGGTTCCCAATTTGGCGCTTAGAAAAAAAGCGATTAATTGGGTTCATTTTTTTCACGCAAATATAATCTATATAATTAAATAAATGCCATAAGGGGCCAAGGACCCCTGTAGGTGTGGATCATAGAAGTGCTCCTGGTGTGTGTCCACAAAAAAGGAGAATCAAATCCCCTTTTCAAGCTGGAAAAAAAAGAAGCTGTAATGTTCATGAAGATGAGCTACCCGCCTAACATGTTTTCCTGAAACCTTAGTGAAATCTGATCACTTCAGGCTTTTATGTCTGAGTGGGATGTCTGACGAACTCTGACCTGCAACATGCATATGAAGGCCACGCTCACTAAATGTCTTGGTCATTTCAGCATGCAGGGCTTGTTGCTATGAAAAGCGCTTTCGTTTCTGCTTTTGTGCCGTCAAACACCATTGGGAACAAGAACAAAACACAGGCAAACAGGACACAAACAGCTGCTGCTGGTTATATGGCTGAGCGCCTCTACTTCCAATATGTGTTTGATTTAAAAGGAAAAGCCACGACAAAACTCCACTAATTATGACATCCACCACATTAAAACCGCTTGGACTCAAGCCGCTAGTATCAGGTTGTGTGTAATAGGTTCACTGGACTGCTATTTTTTCTCTAGAGAACAATTTGCTTTACAGCTCAGCACATACCAGTGCTGAGCTCATGCTTTACCTTATGTGCATTTATAGACCCATGGATGTTTGAGCCCTCTTCAATAAACAGGATAGTTTAAACAGATTATATAAAAAAAACATCTATTCTGGAAAGCCATTATATATATGGAATTATTGTATATCTAATTTTAATTTATATAAACCTCACCTGAATAAAAAACATTTTTTTTTCAGTAAATGTTCCATAAAAAATGTGAAAAATAAGCCAGAACCAGCTTGGTATAAACAAACATTTATGAGCAGCGAAATTCTGCAAATATTTTGCATAACAAATTTAACATTTCTCAAATTTGACCCTTTTTTTTTGCTTTAATGGAAACTACAACCAGCACCTTTTAGCTTAGCTTAGCACCAAGACCAGAAAAAGAGCTGAAAAAAGAGGAACATCAAACCTAATTCCATAGGATCGTTTATACCCTTCACTCCAAACCAGTCTATGATATTTAAAATGTGGCAACTTTGGCACCTTTTTGGCCACCATGGTTTTATCCGCTCTTATCAAGATCAAAAAACAAAGCTATATTTGGTTAACAGCAGGGATTATGAACATCTCACCTCTGAAATAACATGAATTTTTTTTTTTTACAAATTTAATTGAATCAAGAAGTCATATACTGCACTGCCTACAAAAATGACTATTCCACCTTTATATAACATTGGTTTGCCTGATGTGAAACTATTAAGAGTTTTTAGGTAACATCGCAGTTTTAGAGTAGATTCTAACTTGTCTTGATTCTTCGTCTTACACCCACTTTTAATGGTGTATCTTTTGAAGCGAACAGACCAAAAAAAAAAAAAGGGTTATTTTAATTTCACCGGGAAGTCATTATATCAGCTGTATTTCCTGCCGGAAAGGACATGCATTTATCATTCTGAAAGTAAAGCAAAACTAATTCAGAATTACTTAAGTTTAACATTTGCAACGGAGATAAAATGAAACTTACCAACTAACCAACAACCCCCCTACACACATGCACACACAAAGATTTATATCAAACACAAGCACATAAGCATTCTCTACCTTAGTCAGGTAAATAACATGCTGCTGTTATTTTCCACATCTCTGACGTTGCTATTTTCAAATATCCGTTACTGTAAAAATGTCCATAGCTGTATATTGTTTTTTTATTCTCCATGTGCACAGTTTTATATTGTTAAACACTTTACAGTGCAGTATGTTATCATTTATTTTTTAACTCTTCACTATTATGTTATTCTTGTACATTTTTCTAAGGTCCACATTTCTGTGACCATTTTTATCTATAATCTTTTTGCTGCTGTAAACACCAGAATTTCCCCATTGTGGGACATTAGAGGGATTTTCTATTCTATTCTATTCCGTTCTATTCTATTCTATTGTTCGTTTCGCACTGAGCTCACCTAATTTCAGCATGTATGTGTGTACAGTATGTACTTACTGGTGGCAGAGTTTGACCAGATCCAGGTCTGTGGTGGCAGGAGGCAGGCCGCGGATGTACAGGTTGGTTTTGCTGAGCTGCTCCAGGCCTGTGCTGCTGCTGTTGCTGCTGTTGCTGGGACTGGACGGAGTCATGGGGTAGGACTGCACACAGGAAACCTGCTATTAAGATGCGTATGGCCTTCAGATAATCTAATTTAAAACCCAGACCAACAGCAATTACAAGAACATCTTAGCCATGTAGGATGGAGGCACGGAAAACACAAATGTCATTTCCTACAGTGTTAAAAGCTGGAGTTGTTGGTAAAGCATTGCATAATAATGCCTAACATCCTGTTATACGTGTACAATGGAGGAGGAAGAGTGAGCCAAGTGCTAACTTTGAGGAATTTGGGGTCATTTATTTTCTTGCTTCACTATGTTTCCAAAAGTCTTACAGAAAGAACATTGTTACGTTTAAATATGATTCCTTTTTGTTTTACAACCTCAGATGTAAGTAATTGATTTAAGCTCCCAGCGGTTCCAAAAATATGATTCTGCCCAACAAAAACGCCACAGGGAAAGATTTCCTCTTATGCAAGAGGGAGTCTATGAATCACATTGTGATTAAATTGGCGTTTTTAACTATTACATCCTGCTGTGGCATTCCCCAGAAACATGCCGCTTTCTTCATGCTAGTAAGCCACTCTGCACACACACACACACACACACCACACTGCCCTGCAAAGCATTTCCTTCCCTTTACTCATTCATTAAAATCGCTCCCAGCCACCCCAATCAGATCAAAGGCAGAATCACACCATCTGTCTACAACCAGAGGACAATCTTCAAGAGCCGGTGATTATAAAACTACACAAGAATGTAAAATAAAAAAAGGAACAACAGAACTATTCTTTAGATGAGTTATTTTGAAAAAAAAGAAGAATTTGAGGGGCAGTGACATTTGTGAGGTTCTAATTTCTTGGCATGTGGTTCTGAACTTTTCTCTAAGGGTGGGCATCTCCTTCAAACATGCATCTAAAGGATGACATTCACAAGGGCATCTTAGAGATAATTAAGATTTAAAAAAAGACAAATTTCCTGCAGGAATTTATTCCTATGAGATAAACAGCAAACCAAAGCTTTAGTTTGCTTCTTTTTTCTTCTACTTCATTATCTCCATTTTTTTAAGCAGTCCTCACCTAATCTAAAAGGTGTAATGATCTCAGAGGTCAAAATGAAGAATGCAGGCGGGACAGTCCAGCCCATGGAGCAGCCTGACAAGCTGTACATCACATCAGGACAAAAAGTCCTCTCTGGATTCAGACATAATTCATTAACCTATTAAATGGAGTACAGTTGCTGCCATACATATTGACCAGAGAGAGGCTCCAAACAAGGTTAGTCGGACATAAAGTGTGTGTATGGGGGGGATGGGGGGTATAGATGTGGGCCAGCTGCTGTTTTATCTCCCCATGTATATCAGAGCATCTGCTTGGCAACTGTTGAGAGCGCTGGATCTGTTTACTAATGAATTTAATTAATCCGGCCATAGAAAGAATGAGGTGGGAATGCCATCCCAATGTCACGCGCGCCTGGAGGCATTTTCACTGTGTTTAAATATCCAATCAAATGGGAGCAGCATTTATATTAAATAAAAAGTGCGGTCAGGGAATAAAGATATGTGAGTTTAGAGCGTCATTTTCTGGCCTACCTGCTTTCGATTGGTCGTCTTCAGTGGGTTGCCTGTGTTTGCAAAAATCATCCCGGAGCTTACAGATGTGTTTCAGGTCCCCCTCCCCTTTAAAAAAAAAAAAAAAAGAATAAATAAAAAAAACTAAAAGCAAATAGAGCCGGGGAGAAAACCGAGAGACGATGGATGGGGGCTTATAAAAGAGCCTCTATAATATCCGCATAATGAACCGGCTGGTTTAGAGAGAATAAAGCCTCGGTTCTTATAGGTGCACTACTGACACATCTATAACACAATCAGATGCACACCAGGCGATGGACCAACCCTCCGGTCCGGTTCATTGATCTACGACGTCCTGCTGCAGACCGCTCGGCTGTCCCACCTACTACAGACCGAACCATCTCAGCCTCCGAGCAGGGGGGGATTCACAGCAGAATAACTGCGTGTTCCCCGACTCAAAACTCCCACTTCGACGTTGATATCTTTAAAATGTAGCAGTGAGAGGAATTTTATATTTTTACCTTATGTCTGTTTTTTGTAGTTTCTCCGGACAGTGTTTCAATCAGACGCGTTGCTCGCCTCTCGAGTTGGTTTCGTCCGTCCGCACATACCAAGCATTCCTCACCCCCCCTCTCCTCCAACCACAAATACACACAACGCACACACACACATATCCTCTTCCTCTTTATGCCCTTCCCCCACCATGCATGTCAGAGAATCAGGATGCAATGAAATATAAGCAGCGACTTGGCGGTCAGGAGGTCACAGTCTCCCTGTAAAACCCCAACTGAGGGGCGGAGGGGGACCAGGATTAATAAACTGAGCGGTCAGGAATTATTGGAAATTAAAGACGAAGCCATTCAGCCCTTTATGCACATATCCTAAAATGTAGCCAACATATATAGGCTCCGTCTATGCACACCATGTGTTATCAGTGTTTAATGGGAGGAATTTCTTGCAGATTTGCAGAAACATTCATGCACTTCACTTCAAATGCATTGCATTCACTTGCATTCATTTCCAATTTCATTGGCGAGATTAGCTTTCTGTAACACAAGAGGCAGGGGGAGCATTCTCTATTATGTTTTTTTTTTAAAGAAGCAGAACACCAACTTTACAGCTTTGGTTTTCACTTCTTTAATTCTTCTCTACCTCAATGGGTTGCTCTACATTCAGCTTTTTTGATGTGTATGCACAGGGCTGCTGTGAGCACAAACTGTAGGCACACATTCTTAAATGAAAATTGGAGAAAAAATAGCTTTTAATGCTAAACCTTTGTTTTCACCAAAGTTTGCATTTAGCTGAAGAGAATAGAAGACAAGACAAGTACTTTGCTAGCACAATGTGACTTCCCCTTTTGCTTTATGAACTGCAGTGTTTCTGTAAATGCAAACATGGGCAGAAACTTTTAACACAGATTTCGTTCCACTTTGTTGGGTTTTTTTTGGAGCTTCATATCCATGATTTTTATCACGGATGTGCCAGGACTCCCTTCATGATCACCAAATCCTAAACTCAGTGTAGAATATTGTTGTTTCCAAGAAACTAGTTTGAGATTATTTTTTAGCCATGGGCAGTTCTAGACAGGGGCCAACGGGGGACAGTGCCCCTGTAGATCATGTCCTGGCCCCTGTACTAAAGACATAATACTAAGAGAAATTCTAATGATGATATGTGCTGGAGCAAACATGGTTTCTGATTGGTCCTTTAGATCAATTTAATTTGTTTTCTTTAAAAAATTCTGTTTTCAAAAAAAAAAAAAAAAAGGTGATAGCTTCAGTGATATTGAGATAGGATCCCTGTTTTCATCTGTTGTTGTTTTTTTTTTCCAAAAACAAACAAAAAAAAACTCTAACTTTTACAGCTGAATTGATCAGTTCTTCTTGAGTTCTAATTCTGATTTTATAGAAAACTATAATTTAACTTAAATAAAGTAAAAAATATATAAAATTCCTAAATGATTAATGATGATGTATATTGATCTAATATTCCAAATAATAGCTTTATTAGATCTTTTTGTAAATATATATATATATATATATATATATATATATATATATATATATATATATATATATATATATATATATATATATATATTTGGATTTTCTTTTTGATTTTAACGATAATCCAAAGTAACAATTTTGAGCCAAAAATAAATATTTTCAGTCAGAAGACATATAATTTTAATTAAACCTAATTGAAGAAATTTCACTTCATGCAGCTCTTTTAATATATTTGAATACCGGCTAATAATTTTTTTTAGCTGATAATTGATAGTAGATGACCAGCTTTAGCTATACTTTAAATATTGACATGATAACATTTTTTATTTTAAAATCATAACGAAACTCCCTTCAGATATCTGCAGTGCAGACAAAAACATTTAAGTCAAAACTTTGTTAACCTAATTAACCCAAGTCCACAGGTACAGGGAATTAATAATATAAATAATTCATTATAACCAAATATTTATATTAGGTGACTGACAAGTAGGTGGCGGAATTGATTATGGAAGGAAACGAAGAGGATGAAAGGTCTTGTCCTAAAGAGCTGTCATCATAAATTAATAAAAAAAATGAAAAAAAAAAAAATGTAAAGAGCTCACACTCCACTAAAGCCCCGTCACACCTTGAAGATTTAGCCAGAGTGTGCCTGACGTTCCAAAATCTTGTAAAACGCTGGCATACGCTAAACTTTATATGTATTTCTTACATTTTCTGTGTATACATAGAGTATTCATAACGAGCGCAGAACTTATGTCCAACGACAGCCTAACTTATGCATGACGCACGGCAGCGTAATGCCCATGAAATTTTCCAGATATGATCGGGATGGAGTCTGGCGGAGAACTGACTGTTTCCTCCTATGAACCCTATTTTACACCAAAACAGTGCCAATACGCCATTATACGGTAGCTGTAAGTTAGAAACATGTTCAGTGGTCGCCTGGAACATGTCAAATACGTTGATATGTGTTGGAGATGAGTTCTTGATAAGTTACGATTAACCCTTTAAAGCCCGATCCAAGAATAAAACAAAACAGAAAATTACTTTTTTTTTGGTTTGAATTCCTTATTTGCCCTTTTAACAAAATATGTAAAAAGAAAAAACAGAAATACATTTTTGATATCAATAATTTATTACTATGCGATAAGTCAAGATTATGTTTTGTGTAGTCTTCTACTGGCTGTTATCAGGTATATTTGTTTGTGTACAATAGGATTTGACACCTTTATGCAAAAGGTGTCAGACGCAAAACATTTCAGAAACCGTATGTATCAAATACGATACATTTGGCATTATAGGGTTAAGTTATGCACAAGTTACTCATAGTTGTTAGATAATCTAGACACCACAACTTATGAGTAACTTAGACTTAATCAATGTCAACGATCTTACAGCCCACGTATGAACATACGCTGGCATACGTAGGGGCTGACATACGTTCTTGCCCTATCTCGACGTCTGGCAGCGTGTTACAGCATGCTTCAGCCTGCTCATAACTTAAACAAAACATACCCATAACTTATCCAAGGTATGCCAGCATTTTTGCCAGATTTTTTGTACACCAGGCATATGCTGTCTAAATCGTCAAGGTGTGACAGGGTCAGTTTTACATAACATTTCAGTCTCAGGAAAATGTATATACATTTTAAAAAAACAACAAAAAGTGTTCTGTTTGATCATTTTGTTCTTCATTAATATATATTTAAGAAGCTGTTCCTACTGAACTGTGTTGAAACACTTTCTAATTAATACCCTACACTTCAAAACTTTCAGTTGAAAAGAAATGTACGTCTCATGCATTCTTCAGTTTGGTTATTCACCACAAACATAATAACCACTTTATATTCACTTCCAGATTTAACAAACAGATAACTAGTTGTCACCGGTTGACTTAAGGGTGCCATAACTGTGTATTTCCATTTCACAGCCCAGTTATTTTAACTCCCAGCAGTCATACTGGCCTTTCAGCAGAGGTCTGTTGCTCCAAAAGCACCACAACACAACACCAAAACTCGGCTGTAAATCTGTACAGATGCTGTTTTGGGGTATACTTTCTTATTTAAAAAAAAAGCAAAAAAAAAAATATGTAGAATTAGACAACATTTATTCATTTTGTACATCTCTCATGACATTTCCATTTTCTTAAAGTGCAGCAGCGATCAAATGCAAACATTGTGGCAGAAACAACATGACGCAAAAAAGCGCATTGATATGGCCAGTTTGATGCGTGGTCTGTGACATGATTTTGAGTTTTATCAACATTCTGCTTTCTGATGGCAGTGGGGAAGAGGTGGTTTCGGATTCTGCTGGACCTGCATTGAATGCTGCGAAGCCTCTTCCCAGATGGCAGCAGGGAGAACAGTCCATGGTGGAGAAGTGAGGGGTCATTGATAATGCTACAGGCTCCGGAGATGCTGCTCTGGGATGAAATGTCTTTTATGGAAGTAAGAGGAGCCCCCATGATCTTCTCTGCAGTTCTCACTGCTCTTCTTACCTTCTTCAAATCTGCGGTGCTGCAGCCTCCACACCCCACAGTGAGACAGCTGTCAGAACGCTCTCTATGGTGCTTCTGTAGAAGGTTGTGAGGATGGGTGAGGATTGGCAGGTGGGCTCTCATCATCCTCTGCAGGAAGTATATAACATCTTAGACCTGCATTTATTGATAAAAGAATTGTTGACAAACCACAAATTAGTACACATTGCTCTTTGTTGTTTCTGGTGGTGCAATGTCTTATCTTGCTAATCATGATCTCACTCCTGGAAAAATCGCATTAAGCTCTAAAAAGGCCTACCTCAGAGCAGGACCGTGAAACCACCTTGGTAAAATCAAATCGAAACATACTCTGAGTTTTCCACAAGCAAAGTAAAAAGAGTCTTCTCTGACCATACCAGGTCACAATGACAGCTGTATGGTTTACATATCCGTTATAGATCTTGGGTCTGTATGACATGTGGCTTTGAATTCATGCTCTTAGCTACAATTAACAAAAATATAATTGCAAAACTTTTGGTTTTGCTCCCATTTTTTATAAGATGAACTTAAAGATCTAAAACTTTTTTTACATACACAATATCACCATTTCCCTCCAGTATTGTTCTCAAACCAGACTAAATATGTGATAGTGAGCAGTTCTCCCCCCCACCGAACAGGTGTGCCATACCAAGATGGTGATTAGACACCGTGATTGGTGCACAGGTGTGCCTTAAATTGCCCACAATAAAAGGCCACATTGAAAGGTACAGTTTAGTGTTTTTGTTTTTCTTCAGTATCTGGTGGGACCATTTGTCTCACACAATAGAACACATCTCCTTTGTATAGAGTTGATCAGGTTGTCAATTGTGGCCTGTTGGATGTTGTTCCACTCTTCTTCAATGGCTGTGCGAAGTTGCTGGATATTGGCAGGAACTGGTATACGCTGTTGTATATGCCGATCCAGAGCATCCCAAACACGCTCACTGGGTGACTTGTCCGGCGAGTATGCTGGCCAAGCAACAGCTGGGACATTTTCAGCTTCCAAGAATTGTCTACATATCCTTGCAACATGATGCCTTGCATTATCCTGCTGCAACATGAGGTGATGTTCTTTGATGTATGGCACAACATTGGGCCTCAGGATTTCGTCAAGGTATCTCTGTGCATTCAAAATTCCATAAATAAAATGTACCTGTGTTCTTCATCCATAACTGACACCTGCCCATACCATAACTCCATCGCCACCATGAGCCACTCCATCCACAACATTGATAACACAAACTGCTCACCAACACGACACAGCACACACTGTTTGCCATCTGCCCTGAACAGTGTAAACTGGGATTAATGTGTGAAGAGAACACCTCTCCAATGTGCCAGACGCCAGCGAACGTGAGCATTGGCCAAATTGGTCACGACTACGAACTGGAGTCAGGTGGAGACCCCAATGAGGGCAACGAGCATGCAGATGAGCTTCCCTGAGACAGTTTCTGACAGATTGTGCAGAAATTCTTTGGTTATGTACACCGATTCAGCAGCTGTTCGAGTAGCTGGGCTCAGATGATCTTGGAGGTGAACATGCTGGATGTAGAGGTCCTGGGCTGGTGTTGTTACATGTGTGGTCTGCGGCTGTGAGGCTGGTTGGATGTACTGCCAAATTATCTGAACCGGCTTTGAAGACGCCTTATGGTATAGAAATTAAGATTATATACATGAGCAACAGCTATGGTTGACATTCATGCTGTCAGCATTCCAATTGCACGTTGCCTCAAATCTTGCGACATCTCTGGCATATTGCTGCGTGATAAAACTGCAACTTTCATATTGGCCTTTTATTGTGGGCAGTCTAAGGCATACCTGTGCACTAATCCTGGTGTCTAATCAGCATCTTGATATGGCACACCTGTGAGGTGTGATGGATTATTTTAGAAAAGGGGAAATGCTCAATATTACACATTTAGACTGATTTAAGGGAAATTGTTATATTTTTTTTATGTGGAAAAAGTTTTAGCTCTTTGATCTCATCTCATAAAAATGGGAGTAAAACCAAAAGTGTTGCCTTTAAAATTTTGTTGAGTATAATATGAATTGCATCTGCTGTGAATCTCTATTACTGTGGGCCAACTTCTTAAAGGTTCAATGTCTTGTGAGTTCAGAGTCAGTATTCCTCATGCGACTGTCTTAAAAATATATATAAATTTTTTTTATCCATTTTCCTTCTGGTTATCTCTAACCAGGCAGTAAATTTAGGCATTTCATTGATACTTTCTATTTCTTGAACCATTCTCTCTATCTTAAGAAACTGTTATCCACGAAGGTCCCTGTAGATCAGCAGGTTACCGACATCAGTTATACCCAATAAAATGACCAGTGAGTGTATGTGAATACCGAACTGTTCAAAGGGATTTTTTAAAAATGTGCTTGAGGCTTTCAAAAGGTCTTTCAGAGTCTGTCTGTTGCCACCAACAGCTTCTTTCTTCACTTTTGTCAATCTTTGTGCCTGACCTTTTTTTTAGCAGTGCAGTGTGTATTCCTTTGCCACTTAACTCTGACCTATGAATCATTCCACCATAGAAAGCACATACGAACTGAAGGGATACAGGTAACTCTTGGCCAGAGTGGATGAATCATGCTAAGAGTGCTGACTGTTTACAGTGTCAGTTGTTTATTCATTAATTGTCCATTTGTTTTAGCCAAAAAAAGTAAAAAATTATGTTTTTTCCCCATTTTATGTGGTTGTTTCTTTATTTTTATTTTAAATAATATAATCCAATGCATTGGAATAATCTGTGTTTTGTTGTGAAAAGTTGTAAAAAACATGGCGCCTATGGATAAAAATTTAAAGTGAGGCTAAGTTGTGTGTGATGTTTACAGAACAGTGACTCATCTTCTGAGCTTGTGTGCATTTTTCTTGAGCTTGAATAGTTCATAGGTCAGGGTTAAAGGGCTCAAGAAAAATAAGGAACATTCCTTTGATAATGAGTGGAAAATATCAGTCATTAAAAAAAAAAAGCCTTAAAAGATGTTCTACTCGGAAGCAAAATAAAATGAAGCGATGAGTGATGCATGACTATTGCAAAATACAGTAGAAACAAATGAATTACTTGGAAAAAATATTTTTTTTTTTTTTAAACCTCGAATTTCCCCGGAGATATTACCCAAGCACACATGTAAAACTAGATTACATTGTTCTACACTTTCCTTTCACTTTTGTCTTATTTTCACTTTCGTTCAATTAAGGAGATCTAAACAACAGCTTGCCACCAGAAGCCACTCTGCATCTGGTCCTGCTGGACCTTTATGAATTAACACTTAAATCCAAATCCTATCTGTGTGCAGGGAGGCTCTTAAAGCATCAGATTTCTCTCCTGTATTTCGTCTGCAGAAAGGATTAAGGTTCCACGCTGGTTTTGCATTTCAAGAGACCTCTACTATGCCTTGAAAAGTCCAATTCAGTTTTAGATTTGGACTATTCGCCTACAAAAGCATACATAAAAAAAAAAATCTGGTTTAATTTGGTCTTGTTTAATTAATACATTTTAGGGGTTTGATATGGTTTATGATAAATCAACATAAGTATTTAACAGAAAAAAATTAATTAGTAAGATTAATGTCTAATGAACTAACTGAGTTTCAAAGGTCAGGGAAGCTGTCTCAGGACAACATAAGGAAGGAAATCCTGGTTGAGAATGCTGAGTGTCTTGAGGTAGTAGGGGGGTCGCTGAGGAATGCAGATGATTATCTGTTCCTTACAAATTCATGAAAGAAACAGTAGTTTGAAATTCTTCTCAAAATACCTGCTGACCCTACTGGCACCACAGAGTGCCTGAGTGTGTTAATACCTTTTGCACAATTCACAATAAAGGAGGTGAAGTCAAACAATTAAGTTTTAAATAAAACAACCCCAGAGTTGGTCTGGTTTGGCCAACAGTTTGTGGCTCCACTGGGAAAAATAAAATGGCTGCTTGAAATAGGAGAAACACAAAAATGTCAAACAGGATTTCTTTCATTTCTGTTCTCACAGCCCACTCAACAACTATGGGCAGCATTTCCACAGCTCTAAATTGAAAAAAAAAAAGCCAAAGATTTATTTTGGATTACACCTCTGAATTATAATCTGGAGATTTCAGAGAATTGTACAACTTTGATTTAAGTATTTCTACCAACTGAAGGGGGAGAATTCATACAGGTTTTAATACAGAAATCACAACAGGCATGTTTGATTTCCTATAAAATACAGATCAGAGTTCCAATGACTGTATCCCTGAGGTTTAATAAAATGGAACAGAGAGGAGAATGGGCCCATTTCACATAAACACTCTTTAAAATTGACCATCGTTGTTCTTGTAACCAAAGTTCGTTTTTTTTTTTGCTAAATACTTTATAATCAGGACCAATTACTGGCAGACCTACAGAATGCTGAAAATGCCTAAATAAAACCTGTTTGACAACATGATGCAGCCTAAAATATGTTAAGTAATACATCATATCTTTTTCTAAAAAAATCCCCCAAGAAAAGCAGAAAACCAATATTAATGTGCAGCTCTTATGTGTGTCAAAGTTATCAATAGTTTGGGCTTCCGGTGAATGACAGTGAGATAAATAAAAGAAAAAACCTCTGCCCTGGATAAAGATGAATTTTTAATTATCATATGATAATTAGGAAAAGTCTTTGATATTGAAATTAGATGAAGTGTTTGTTGTTTTGGTAAGTTTTTTTTTTTTTAGGTAAAAATATTTGCGCACTAACCCCTGCCCCCCCGCACGACCCATGTATGGAGGCCATAGTCCTCGACCCGGCCGACCCGGGTTCAAATCCGACCTGTGGTCTTTGCCACATGTCTCTCCCCCTCTCTGATACCCACTTTCCTGTCAGCCTATTTTTGCAATTGAGCCTTTGAGAAAAATAAAATATTAATAAATATTTCATTAGTTTATGGCAGCAAAATAAAGCGGAATTAAAGTGAAATAAACACGGTTTAATGTTGAAACAGTTTCTCAACAAGACACAAACTAAATACATAGTCCTTGGAAACATAGGAAATGGTTATGCTGACTTTAAGAGATCAAATAATATAAATAGTTTTGAAACTAACTTTCTGTTCCTGGTTAATTGTAATAAGCATACATGAATAAAAAAAACTCTTGTCACTTAAAATAAAAACAGCTTAAGATTTGCTCTGCTTTGAATTTGCTACTTCCATGTGCATTATATTGCAAAGGTTTAGGTGTATAAAATACCTTGGCATGCAGAGTGGTGTTACAAACGTTTGTGAAAAATGGCTTGCTCTCAGGAGCTCAGTGAATTCCTGTGTAAAACCATGTTAGGATGCCACCTGTGCAACAAGTCGAGTAATTTCCTCGCTCCTAAAATATTCCAAAGCCAAACTGTCAGCTGTATCATGAGAAAATTGAAGTGTTTGGGAACGACAGCAACTCAGTGGTAGGCCACGTAATCGTAAAGTTTGGTGAAGGGATTTGTTATGGTGGAGGGGTGGGGGTTGTCTCTTCAGGAGCTGGTCTTGGCCCCTTAGTTCTAGTGAAAGGAACTCTAAATGCTCCAACACACCAAGACATTTTGGACATTTCCACTCCTAATTTTGAGGAAAGTTTGGAGCTGGCCCCTTCCTCTTCCAGCATGACTGTAGCCCAAAACACAAAACAAGGTCCATATAGACGTGGATGGCGAAATCGGGTGTGGATGAACTTGACTGGCCTGCACAGAGTCGTGATCTCAAAGTTGTAGAACACTTTAGGGATGAATTAGAGAGGAGACTGATAACCAGGTCTTCTCATCCATGTCAGTGAGTGACCTCACAAATACGCTACTGTAGGAAAGGTCAGAGATTCCCCAAAACACACTACTAAACCTTGTAAATAGCCTTCCAAGAAGAGCTGAAGCTGTTCTAACGGAACCCCCTATAGTTTAGGATGGTACCTAAGCTAACCGCCTCTAAGCCTTTAATTTGGAACATACGCTTTGGCCATTATTTAAGATTTTTTTCCCCCAGCCAAAAGTGCAAGCAAGTTTATTTAAAATAAAGTTGAAAAAAAAGTAAAGTATTTCCTATATGGCAGTTTTTGTCTGTTGATTCGCTGCTTTTTTCACATTGCTATTAACATTTGCAACCCAGCTAGTTCACTCTCCCCAGAATCTAGTCATTTGTGCGCATTGTAGTGGCCAATTGTCATTCCTTCCATTAAAATGAAAATGCTTGTGGACATTTCTTCATTAATTTTATACAACCCTCTGTTTTATTATCATTAGCTCATGTCATGTAAGTCAATATTTAAGGTATAGTGGAGGATGCTCTTTTTCCGCGTGGATCATCAAAATAAGTGGTCCTCCTAATTTTCAATCAGTCTGGTTATATGTTCATGTAAGGTCTTCCTACGTGCTCGTCCCCATTTTCACTTACGAGTCTAAAATAGTGCAGAAATTGCAAATCTTCTTTAGGAAGCTTCTATGAGTGATGCAAGCAGCAACCTTTAAGCAGAGCATGCATGAGGAGAAATGGGCTTGTGCACACTCTTGCACATGTCTAATAGGTGTTCCCTCTCAGGAGCAAGTACAGGGTTGTGCGTGTGTATAAGTGGAGAGGGCAGGTCTTTTTTTTTTAATTGGTGAAAATCTTCCATTATACATTTAACTATACTTCTGAATGTTGAATAGTCACCCCATATACAACCAATAGTCATCATTTCATTGCATAAGTCATTTTATATAAAATTGTTGAACTTGTAAGACTTTGATGTCAAAATGAGTTATTAGAATGAGAGAAGTCTAACCGGAGAACATCTGAGCAAGTATGTTGTTGTTTGGGATTTTCACCTCTTTGATGTGGAAACTCAGACAGTCGTGGACTATCTCCCTCCCTAAACTGTTCCTAAATCCAATAGAGGAGTTCTTCTCTTCTGGCAATTGAAAGGTATATGAACTCAAATGGCCCTGCAAACGGCCATGGATGCAACCTGTGGTGACATCACAGAAGAGTCTTTCTGAGAAGGTAGACCCGCCACTGAAGGAGATACTGTCCTTGCTGCATTGCAACAGGGGATATTTGCTGTGATGTGGGTGAAACTACCTGGCCAGACAGGAAGGATGTCTGGAAGTGCATTAATGATTTATGGTACTGTGTACGTTCATTTCCATTACATACTAGGATATGGTTTACAGCTGTACACACCTCTACACACAGGGAGTCAGTTTTTACTGTAGATATGGTTGCAATTATTTTTTTTTTTTTGCACATTGAGGCAATGCAAATAGAATAGCAAAGAGTATATGCAGTAAAAAATGCAAACACACATATTCAGGGTCTCTCTCAATAACAGTAACTCACTAAATACAGTAATGTGCAACTTTACAGTAGTTTTAAATGGCTTTGCAAATAGTATATAGTGTTATCTTGAGCGATTTCAAGTAGTCGCCAAGATCTGACTTTTATTTGCATTGGAAGACATTTACAGTACAAGCTATTATAATGAAAACATGACGAAACAATTTGACTGTTTTATTTTTAAACAATTTTATTGACTTAATGACTTTGACATATTAATGAATATTACTGAATGAGCTATCAAGTAAAACACTTTTGCAGGTCAACAACCAGTCTTTTCAGTTTGTACTGTTTTGAAAACTGCAATAATAGCAGTGCAAATTTAAATTGTGTTGTGAGAAATGGACCAAGGCGACTCAGATAAACTTTATATAACTGCAGTATGATAAAATATATGCGATGATTTGTGGCTAGGGTGATAATATCTAAAAAATAAAATAAAATAGATGTGGGACAACTATGATGCTTATGGAGGCCAACATGATACAGGCGTGGCTTTTTCAATATTATGTTTTCCAGACTCACTATTACAGCCTTACTTTACATTGCGTTTCCTTTCGTAGCTGTCAAGTCTCCTAGTAAACTACACTATTACCCCTCTTTCCTGTTGTCCATAAGCAGTCTCCCGTAAACTTCCTATACTATTTTATTATTAATTATATATATATATATATATAAAAAAAATTATATTCCTCTAAAAACGGAACTGACACTAGCATCTTACGTTAAAAGATGATTGCCTTGCTGTAGTTTGCAATTGGTTGACAAGTGTTTATTGTATATCTCTTGTGCACATGTCTTAAAATACAACGGATACTGGAGCTTGACTGCGTTAGTCAGACGGCTCACAGTGGATGTTATAAAATTTCCAGTATTTTTGAATCCAATCCTTGACAAGTATGCTCACCTTGTATTAAACTGAAAAATAACTTCAGCGCGGTTTCCATCATGTTTATAAATTTTTTTTACCTCTTGTATCTTAAAAGCATCATTTGCATGTTGGTCGTGACAGGGCAATGGTGCAGCTCTGTGACGAAGACTGATATTCTGCTCTCTTTGAATTCAGGAAAGGGACATCTGAATATCTTTTTATTGTCTAATTTGAGCCAGTCACATGTGGGACATTGTTTCAAATTCTGGGACATTGGATAAGAAATAAAAAAGTAACACAGTCCTGCACATATTGGGCATCTGGTCTGAGCCTATTTTTTTAATGGTATAGGAAAATGATAGGTGCTTTTTAACAATAATCTTTTGAAATATACCAACGGTTTAAATAAAAATTTGGTCGGCCCTCCAAGAAAGTAAAGACATAATTCTTCATGGTAAACTAAGTCAAAAGAATTGGTCAGATAAACACAGAAATAATTTATGAGACACAAAATCAACCCCGTAGATGATCAACTAATCTCCAAACTGAAAACGCCATAAAAGACTAACAAGTACTTTGGACAATCATCTGGTTCTTAGAGGCAGATCTTTTGGTTATCAGGCCCCTCTCCTCTGGAACAACCTCCAGTTTTTGGTGGCAAAAACCAAAACCAAGTTTACTTTTAGGACTGGGAATAACTATCCTTTTTGATAAAGCTTATAGTTAGTATTGCTCAGGTTATTCTGAGCTATCTCTATAGTCATGCTGCTGTAGCCTTAGGCTGCTGGAAGACAAAACAACTTTCCTTACTCCACAGCACTGTTCTACAACTCTCCAGTTGTCTTGTTTGCAGTTATTTCAGATTTTACCTTTATGCTCTATATGTTTTTTTTTCTTTATTGTAGTAATTGCCTCTGGCCTGGAGTTCTGTTCTGCTGTGACGTCGTCTCGGAGGGCGCATCTGCTAACTGCCAATGACTAATAAATAATAGATGATGCATGTTGCCTTATCTTTTAGTTGTCCATCCTATCTTTCTCCTAGACATAATTTTTGACTGAGGTTTGCTGTGGCTAAATTTTGCTGTTGACTGTGATTTTAGAAAGATATAGTCAGAGACTTTGAGAACACCCATGGCAGTCTCTATTTATGCCACATGGAAAATCTGGCAATGAAAAAGCTATAATAGAATCAATACATATTCCCATCATTAATTCGTTTATTCGTTTGTTCATTGATTCATTTAAATCATTAAGTTAATAGAAAAGCATTAATGGTTCCAGTTAACCAACATCTAAAAAATAATGTTTTACGCTGGGCTCATCTCTGTCTAAACCCTTAGCAAAAAGTGGTATACTTGAAGTAAATTCTATGAAGAATACTTAAGTATAAGTATAACTTTAGAAACCGAACAAGTATTACTAAAGTAATACTTCTTCAAACTAAATTGGGACATTTTTAAGTTTACTAAAGTATACTTAAAATATACTTTAGTAAACAATAAAGTAAACAATAGTATAGTCAAGTACACTTGACTATACTATTGTTAAGTATATGAAATATAGCTTAGAATAAGTAAACTCTAAGTGCACTGCCTGATTTTAAGTATGAAATTAGTGCGCTTTTAGTATACTTGAATAAACTACTTTTTGCGAAGAGTTTACTTATAAATTCCGTAAAAATTCAAAAAATATCCACTGGACTTGGTTTTCAAGATTTGAAGACGTTTCGCCACCTCTCCAGGAAGCTTTCTCAATTCAAATGTCTGGATCCGCAGTGAGTTTGAGTCTTATATAAACAACGCCTTGTATCGCTTGGAAACATGCAATGGAAACCGATGAATGGGTCGTTAGTTCCATCGTTAGCCTGTAATATCTGAACCTGTCTATGATTCTAGGGGTCGGTCGTTAAAGGGGGGATTGTCATTAAGGGTGGGATTGTCTCCTGTAATACCTGAAACCTGTCTATGATTGTTAAGGGTTGGTCGTTAAGGAGGTATTGTTCACCGGCTGGAGCGGGTAAGTCCCTCGTTCCTCTGTGATGGGGTGGGGGGTTTGGTGATATCTGGAAGGGATCATGTCTATGATTGAATTGTATGTTTTTGGATGCTGGAATCTGAGTCCACCACCTCTGTTTAAAGTTGGTTTTTCTCTCTTAACATAGATGGCTTCCTTCACGCCCCTCTCAAACCACCTATTTTCTTTATCCAGAATATGGACATTCTGGTCCTCAAAAGAATGTCCTTTGTCCACAAGGTGTAGGTGTACTGCGGAGTCTTGTCCAGAGGCGGCCGCTCTTCTGTGTTGGGCCATGCATCTGTGGAGAGGTTGTTTGGTTTCTCTAATATAAAGATCAGAGCATTCCTCACTGCACTGAACAGCATATACCACTCCGCTCATATTTGGTCTGGGGGTTTTATCTTTCGGATGCACTAGCCTCTGTTTAAGGGTTTGGTTTGGCTTGAAATGTACTGGGATCTTGTGTTTGGAGAAAATCCTCTTGAGCTTTTCAGACACTCCAGCAACATAAGGGATTGTGATGTTTTTGCGTTTAATTTTCCCATCGCTGTCTTCTGTTGCGTGTCTTTTGGATTTACTTGCTGATTTGATAAAAGCCCAGTTTGGATATCCACAGTTTTGGAGAGCATCTTTGATGTGTTTCTGCTCTTTGTGCTTCCCATCTGTTTTAGTAGGGACATGTTCTGCCCGGTGTTGTAAGGTTCTGATGACTGAGAGTTTGTGTTCCAGTGGGTGGTGTGAGTCAAAAAGAAGATACTGGTCTGTGTGAGTAGGTTTCCTATAAACTTCAATGTTTAGGCTTCCATCTCCTTCCATGCTCACCAGGCAGTCCAGAAAGGGTAGTTTGTTGTCCTTGGCATCCTCTCTGGTGAATTTGATGTTACGGTCAACAGAGTTGATGTGTTTGGTGAAAGCTTCCACTTCCTCTAGCTGGATTTTGACGAAAGTGTCATCCACGTATCTAATCCAGTGGCTTGGTGGTATTCCATTGAAAGTGTCTAAAGCTCTCTTTTCCATTTCTTTCATGTAAAGATTTGCTACAATTGGTGATACTGGAGATCCCATTGCGCAGCCATGCTTCTGTCTGTAAAAATTACCTCTGAATTTGAAATAGGTTGTGGAAAGACAAAGGCCCAGTAGTGTGCAGATCTGGTCCGGAGTGAAATTAGTCCTGTTGCTTAAATCACTATCTTGTTCAAGACGTGTCCTGACTGTTTCCACTGCCTCTGTTATAGGTATGCATGTGAAAAGTGAAGTAACATCAAACGATACCAGGGTTTCTCCTGGAGCCATCCTTAAATGTTTGGCTTTGTTGGCAAAGTCTTTGGAGTTTTCTATGTGATGTGGTGTGTTCCCCACCAAGGGAGCTAAGATATTAGTAAGCTGTTTAGCAATGTTGTATGTTACTGAGTTAATGCTGCTGACAATGGGCCTGAGTGGTGCCCCTTCTTTGTGAATTTTTGGAAGTCCATATAAGCATGGAATTTCCTCCCCTGGATATAATCTGAAATAGGCTGTGCTGTTAATTACCTTGTCTTTTTCAAGTTGTTTGAGATAGTCTATTATTTTCTTTTTGTAGCCGCTGGTTGGATCTCTTTTCAAGGATTCATACGTATTAGTGTCCTTCAGTAGAGTGATAATTTTGTCTTGGTAGTCTGAGGTGTTGAGGACTACGGTGCATCTTCCTTTGTCTGCTGGTAATATGGTGATGCTTTGGTCCTGGCTCAGGGATGTTATGGCTTTCATTTCCTGGGGTGTGAGGTTGGAAGGAGGTGGTTTGGCGCTGGACAGGGTGGCTGTTACCTTCATTCTGAGTTGCTCTGCCTCCGTTTCAGCCAGGTTGTTGTTCCTGATGGCCGATTCAGTGGCCGTGATCAGTTCCACAATGGGTACTTCTTGTGGAGCAATGGCAAAATTCAGGCCTTTACTCAGTACATCCATCTCTGGTTTTGTCAGTGGTCTGCTAGATAGGTTTTTTACCCACTTGTCTTCAACCTTGATGTTATCCTCCTGAGTCATGTTGTCACTTATAAATGTTTAATCATTTTAATGGTTTGTTTTTGCCATTTGCAAATCAAATAATGCTCAGAGGAATTCCTATTGATTTAAGAGTAAATTATGATTTTGCAGCATAAATGAAGGGATTTGAAGATATATGAGACATCTTTTTAGATAATGTGTGTAAATGCTAAGGAAGAACTGGATGTCAGAAGTCAGGCTAGTACAGATGGGATCTACTGCTAAAATACGAGCATGGCGCCCTCTTGTGGTCCACAGATGTACGCGCTAGTTGTGCGGCAATAATAAACGTAGATTTTGTGCGACGGAAGTAGTTCTAAAGTGCTATTCTGGTTTCTGGCTGATTCATTGTAGCTTGTTGGTTTGGCCCGACTGTCCACAGAAAAGCCCTTATCTAAACACCTGAACTATTTGACTGCGGGTAAGAACGGATAGTTATTTAAGGCCGCTTATAGATTCTGTCTAACTGTTTTATCGAAATGTAAAGTTCGCATAAAGACTTTTTTCCCTTCTGCTGAACGAGGCAGGCTAAGTTAGCATGAGTCAGCTAACGGTAAAGCTAATATTTTATTTTTAAAGCAAGCCATTTAGTGATTTAGGTATACGCTTCCCATGATTAAAGACGTAAATTGTTCACTTCTTTATTTGATTTAAATGATGTCTGCACTGCCTACATTAGTTGTTTAATACTAAATTTCATATAAACGTTTTAATGCTATGATCAAATTAGCTATACCATAGTGACATCAATCGTATTGTTCTTCCTTTTTAAAAAGAACTGTGTTTTGTCAGATTTTATTAATTTTATATATATATATATATATATATATATATATATATATATATATATATATATATATATATATATATATATATAAATATTTTTCTCTGCTGTTCTAAACATCTTAAATTAGATTTTAAAATGTAACTCCCACCCCAAAATATCCAAAGTCAGGTTGTGATGAAGTGATCAGATTAGTCCCAAACAGGCAGAGGAGAATGTAAATAGATCATTATCAAGTTATTTTATTTTACACATAAGCAATTAAAGTATCTTTAAAACCTGTTGTCTTTTATTCAGATAAGAACTGCTTAATAATGAATAAATGGGGAATGTTTTCACAGATCTCAATATGGACCGGCTGCTGAGGCTTGGAGGTGGAATGCCAGGGCTTGGCCAGGTACAATTCAGATTTACTCGTATACAAGGGAAAAGTAAAACAAAATACTTGGATTTGACAAATATAAGTACAGTGGGTTCAATTAAAGGTTAATATATTTAAGCGGGTCTTATAAAACTGTTTTACAGTAATCTGAAATTTTCTTTCATTTTATTTGCATATCCTCAGACTAGCGTGACTCATCTTCTCTGTCTTTTATTTTTTATTTTCTATCACACAAATCCCACGTAATCGATTAAACCTGGTAATTTGTAATCCTTTAGCTTATGATTGGTGTAACTGATGATTCCTGCTTTGCCTCATTAGGGTCCGCCAACAGATGCCCCCGCTGTAGACACAGCAGAACAGGTGTACATCTCCTCCCTGGCCCTGCTTAAGGTAAAAATGCATCATGAGAGCTAAAGCTGGGATGTAACAGTAACCCTCCATTTTAACATTTCTCTCTGTTTCTCTCCTCATCAGATGTTAAAGCATGGGCGTGCTGGTGTGCCTATGGAAGTCATGGGATTGATGCTGGGAGAATTTGTTGATGATTACACGGTTCGAGTGATCGATGTGTTTGCCATGCCCCAGTCAGGAACAGTACGTACTCCCTCAGGAATGCATGTGTCATTTTGTTTGTATGTATTAAAACGGATGTGCGTGCTTAGCTGAGCACATAGATAGCTTCTCCTGCGACCTGCAGAAAAGGACCATCTCTACAATTTTTTAAATTTAAAGAAAAGAAAATATAAGATTTTCGTTTATTTCATTTATTTGTTTTTTTTTTTTAAATCATGTGTCAACTAAAAATGTTTTGTCACTGATGAATAAAATCCCGGTGGTTATTGGGCAGCTTTTGGACGCTACATTTCATGTTTCGTTTTGCTGCTTTTTAGACAAAAAAGCTTTTGAAAGCTTGTGGTCTTTTTATAAAGTTAACGTTACTGTTTATGCTTTATCCAGTCACTTAGCTGTGAAATGAATGTCAAGATAGTGGCACTTGGAGATGCGTGGGGGCTGGAGCTCCCTAATTAGCAGCTTCACATTAGCATTTATTCAAGCACTGAACTCTTCTTAGATGAGCAAACACATTTTAGATGCATACAGAATGAAGGTTGTTTGAATAGAACCAGAGGTGCGTAGACCTACCTTATCACATTTTTACTATAGTGAAAAATAGAATAATAACATTCAATAAATTACTCATAAAAAGTAAAACATTATACATTAAAAAATTATGCTGAAGTAATGAATAACTGATCTTAAAGTCTGATTTGAAAAAGAGGCTCCTAGGTTATGAGTCTGCCGATAAACACAGTGTTTCCTATTTTTGCATTTGTTTCCTCAAATCTTCATTTCATCCACTGATATTACAGTCACTGAAGCGTGCAGCATGATTGCACCCCAGGCTGTTTTTTTTTTTTTTTTATAAAGACGTAGTTTTAAACCCTTGGTCTTGGTATTGCTCGTTTTCACAAGTGACCTAATGACTGTTTTACAGGGAGTGAGCGTAGAAGCCGTGGACCCCGTCTTCCAGGCTAAGATGTTGGACATGTTGAAGCAGACAGGCAGGTAAGGATCGACAGTCACACATTTGATTTTTCTGAGAAGAAAACCATGTTGTCTTGACTTATTAATAAAGATTAAAGGTATTTATATAAAGCATAATGTGTATTTCTTTCATAGAAAGTCAAACATTAAAAGGTTGTTTTTGTATTGAAACGATCAGCTTCTACCTGTCTGTTTTTTGTTTCTTTTTTTTCAGACCAGAGATGGTTGTAGGATGGTACCACAGTCACCCTGGATTTGGCTGCTGGCTGTCGGGTGTGGACATCAACACACAGCAGAGCTTCGAGGCGCTGTCTGAGCGGGCTGTAGCTGTGGTCGTGGATCCCATTCAGAGTGTGAAAGGAAAGGTGGGGACAAAGACTTTCAGCGCTTCATCTCAAGTTTGAATGATTTGGTATACACTTCGTTTTTCTGCCATTGTGTCCCTCAGGTAGTTATTGATGCGTTCAGACTGATTAATGCCAACATGATGGTGCTGGGTCATGAACCAAGGCAAACCACCTCCAACCTGGGTCATCTGAACAAACCATCAATCCAGGTAACCTCTACATTCACATAAAAAAAGCTGGGCAGTGATAAATACAGAGCAAGACAGAAACTGAGCTTATTTATAATTTAAAATGAGCTTTAAACTATAATATTATTACTTTGACTATTTTTTCCTTCAGTTTTTTATGTGACCTTTTGTGATCTTCTACATTAATGTGTTTCCTTATTTGGATGTACTCTCTTGTCGTTTGTTAGGCTTTGATTCATGGGCTGAACAGACACTACTACTCCATCACCATCAATTACAGAAAGAACGAGTTGGAGCAAAAGGTTGGAAATCTTGTATTTTTACATACCTGTTTTTAATGTATTCATTTTCAGTGGATCGTGAATGACGTTAAATTTTATTCAGATGCTGTTAAACTTGCATAAGAAGAGCTGGATGGAGGGCCTCACCCTGCAGGACTACAGCGAGCACTGCAAGCTCAACGAGACTATCGTTAAAGAAATGCTGGAGCTGGCTAAAAACTACAATAAGGTAGAGATGTGTTGTACTAATGGAGTGCTTATAGGCTGGATTACCATTTAAAAACACAAGAAAAGCACTTAAACACTAAACATGTTAGTTTGAAGTATGGTAGGGTTTTTTGGTCTAATGTAATTACCTTTTCGTAATGAGCACTTAAGCCCAGTAGTTATGATGTAGTTCAGTTGTTGACTACAGTGCATTGATCTGATATTGTGACATATTTCTACCTTTTTGTTTGCTCTTCTGTTTAAGTGATCTGCTAAATTAAAATGATAAAAGAAAATTGGATAAATGTTTATCTTTTCACCTCAGGCTGTTGAAGAGGAAGATAAGATGACCCCGGAGCAGCTGGCTATTAAAAATGTTGGAAAACAGGTAATGTGGACATTGATCTGGTCGGTTTGGAATGAAATGTTTTTAGTTAATTACCTTTTGTTTAAATCAAAAGTCTGGTTGAAGCAAAACTGACATTTGGTTAAATACATCTTCATAATTCATCGTTGTTCGTTTTTGTTCCCTTTTCTCAGGATCCAAAGCGACACTTGGAGGAACACGTCGATGTTTTAATGACATCCAACATTGTTCAGTGCCTAGCTGCCATGCTGGATACTGTAGTTTTTCAGTGATGGCCCCCCATGTGTATAACTGTTCATATTACAACCATTGTTTTCTTTTATATAAAATAAATGTATTGAAATTAAATGTCTACTCCTGTTGATCTTTGTTTTTTTAATCAAAAAATTATCATTCCTTGCTCATTTTATTATTTTATAAATATATATTTTTTCTTCTTTTGTTTTTCTTTAACAACAAAAACAAGATTTCAACCATAGACAGGAGAGAAAGGAAGAAAAAAAACTGTTAAAGAAAATATAGACAAGAAGACTCAACATGGGGTAAAGTTGAGACATTTCTTCCAATCTCTGCTGGATAAATGTCTCACCACCCTTTACTCAAAGAGTTTTGTTTTGAGAACAATATGTTTTCTTTTTCATCTCTACCAAAATGCCTGAAATTACTTTCCTGTAATTTATTTAACAACCACTAGATGGTAAAAGTTACTTGGAAAGAAACACTGAAAATAGACCAAAAAGGTCTCTGTAATGAGGTTGAATTTATGGTAGTCAATTCAAAGTTTTAGCAGTCTTGTTTTGTTTTTTTTATTCTAATATAAGTATAAAAACAGTTCTAATAGTTACTTGAGGCCTAAAACACCACATCCACAGACCTTGGTGTGGAAGCTCTCTTCTCTTGGACTGAGTCCCACACTGGGGACCTGGGTTCTTTACTTCCTGACCAACAGACTTCAGACTCTAGGATCATAACACCTTCTCTATCAGCCTCATTACTGGTTCGCCTCAGGGCTGCATGCTGAGCCCCCTCCTGTTTACTCTGCTGACATAAGACTGCACAGCAAAGACACACCAGCTCTTATATATTGATGTTTGCAGACAACAGTAGTGGAACACATCACCGACAATGATGCTAAATACAGAGAGGAAGTTGGAACACCTGGTGCAGAGACAATAACCTCTAAATAAATGTGAAAACTAAGGAGACGGTGGATTTCAGAAAGGACAAGGATCCTCTTCATCACCTGTGTGTCAAAGGAGCAGCTGTGGAGTTGGTATCCAGCTATAGGTACCAGGGTGTGCATTTATCTAGTGACCTCACCTGAAGTGCCAACTGTCTGGTCAGGAAAGCCTATCAGGTTTATCAGTAATCTGTATAGAGCTCATTCTAATGGAACCTTTAATGCTGGGAAGCGTTCTCTGCCCCCAAATCACCGTGTGGTACGACAGCTGCACTACTGCTGGGAGGATGGATCTGCAGAGGGAAGTATAGGCTGCACAGGGCTATAGGAACAGCCTTCCCACTACCTGTGACCTCTATGTAACACGATGCAGGTTTAATCTTCATCATGAAGGACTCCTGTTATCCTGCAAACAAACTTTCCCTCCCCCTTCCCTCAGACAGAGGGGTTTCCAGAGCAAGACCATCACACTTATACAGTTTCTATCCTGCAGCTTTTACACTATAAAACTCGAGTTGTACCTTTATTTATTTCTTGAACTGGTTATCTAGTTTTGTTATTTTAAAAGTGCTTAATAAATAAAGGGGTATGATGTGGTATGAAAAAAAAAAAAATTCCTCAAATCCTATTTGTTTACATTTTCCTATATTAGTATGGACTGCTGAAGTCTTTATGTATAATGATACTGTCCATATGTCACTGTTTCTTAGACTTTCTTGGACCTTCTAAAACCCCAATGTCCCCCCCCCCCCTTTTTTTTATGTGTAGAGGAAGTTAAACTTCAAAGTTTTTTTTTCTATTAAGAATAGTGTCTCTAGCATTGTGTAAAATAACTGGGCCTAAAGTAGTTCTGTATTTTGCAACTCTTAGTCACATGGAGACCTTTTAAATATTGATATGTTTGCATTCTTGATTATTTACAAAGTTTTACAATAATGCTAATGAAGGTATAATTTTCATTATCCTCTGATCTCTGGTTTTAGGCATTGGGTTCATGCTGGAGGTTTTCTTTTTCTGCAGTGGCATTAATTCTCAGTGGAAAGTAAAAAGATGAAACACCTAAACGTGTTACACAATAAAAAAAAAAGAAAATGCAAGTTTGAGCATTAATACTGACCTTTCATTCTGCTGATGTTAGGGGAATGGATGCCCAGTAGACAGCCTCCCATGTGTGAGTCATTTAAGATATAGAAGGTGAAATGTTTCAGTGTTAAGTGTGTGTAGATTGTTAAAATGACAAGTTTATGTTATATAAGATATGATTCCATGAGAAATATTTTACTTTTCATGTTAAGGAAATAAGAAGGTGCAATCATCTGACATTACAACAAACTCTTAGCAGGTAATGTTAAGTTCCCTCCAGAGATCCTCTATTAGATTCAAGCTGAGTCTGGCTGTGCACCTTTGAAAAAAACAAAAATCAATATTTATATCAAAACTAAATCTAGTTCCAACTAAATGTATTAAATTTTTGGGTGCCCATTATCCCCTATTCAAGATGATTATGAATTTAGTCTGCCAACTTAATTTAAAAGAAATGGTTATTATAATTTTATTGACGCATGACGCATGACTTCTAAAAAACCCCTCCAAAAATATAAATTTTCTGGCTGTGTATTTTTTCCCTCTAAAGCCATTTTACATCATATTTTTGGCCCCCATGGCAAAAACGTTGAACTCCCCAGCCCTAAAACATTAACTTACTTCTAAATAACAATGCCTTTAGTGAAACACGGTGGAGGTAACATTATAATGTGGTGGAACTCAGATGAAACTTTCATTTTTAAAGGGTGAATTAAATCAAAAACAATTCCAAATACTATTTAATTAGCTGTTAACTGATTTTTCTGGTTAAACAAAGGTTAAAAAAATAATGGTGGGGGAAAAAAACAATTCAAGACTCAATTAGAGGAAATCTGGGGCTATCCTGACAATCTGAAAGATTTGGTGACGTATAATTGCCCGTAATTTGAGCAGGGAAATAAGATGATCTGCCAGTAGAATCTGTTTTTTTTTGCCCTTAAAGTAAGATAATTAGATATTTTAAATTTAAGATAATGGAGTTGGTTTATCCATATTTCAAGCTTAAATGTCGACAGCAAAATGAATTACTTACAAATCAAGGGAAAATACACTTATTTAAAGAAAAGATGTCTTACCTATATTTCCATTTTTACAGTGGTGATTTCCACCAGAGTCCTACCAAAGAAGGGCTGATGTTAAACTGATTAACAAACAAGTTAAGAACAATAAACTGTTTCTGTGGCTTTGTCTTTCAAAGGCCCCTAATGATGGGGGTGTTAGGATCCTTTCTCTAAAACAGAAAAAAAAGAGGTTGGCCACCTTTTTATAATTTTTTTTATGGACAAGCTATTTACAATTGTTGTTTTATAGAGCTTCCCCTAATAGGAGGGTCTAACAGCTTTTATCCCTCTTACTTTTTTATATTAAATGATCTCAGCTTGTATTCCAGTAAGCATTTTTGGACAGAACACGAAGCACATGTTCCTCCTCCAGTCTTTCCAGTCTTTACAAGCAGACAGCTAGAATAGACATATCACTCGCCAGGGGCCTACAGTTACATAATGTTTCTGACCAATCCTCCCAGAAGGCACGGGCCTTCTGAGTGGTTTGTGGTTCCCCAACTTGTTTTGGAAAAGGAGGCGAATTAAAGCTTGGAATAAAATAGGTTCCAACAGGTCATACAGAGTTTGAACAGGAAACAATTTGATATAAACTTTAAGGGAAAGTTTTTACAGTAGGCCTACTATTAAGATACTTATTAATGCAGCTATAAATGAAACTAATAAAATGATATCTAAAAGTGCTCACTAGGAATTTTAATTCTATATAGGTAGAATTTAATTCAAAATCAATAGTCGTCATATTGAGCCACATGCATAACTTTCTGAAGGACTGGTGTGGACATGTCCCCACCAATAATTTCAATAAATAGACTGTGGCTCTCAGCAATATGTGGGACAAATTTCTGAAGTAGATTTTGCTGATTTTGAGGGAGGATAATCACTGATGTAGCTGAGAGGGAAACATCCATCCATCCATCCATCAATTTTACATTTTTTGGATTGATTGATGGATGGAGGAAACTGAAATTGTGTACATACTAGGGAGGCTTGATATATTGCTGTTGGCGTTTGAATTGGCTGTTATTCATCCTTTTTTTATGCATTAATGTCTAACAACCCATAAATATAAATATCAGTGCATTTCGGTTCTTTTGTGTTTTCAACAATAGGAAAGCGTTCAATATGTATATGTTTGAGCTCAATTTTGAAAAATTCATACCCTAATGTAAACTGTTTGTGTAGAAAAACTGTAGGTCCATCCCCCACCACCCTTAGAGTGTCTCCACCAACTTTCATCACAAAGTTACACCCATGTATTGAGCACAGTCAGCTTCATTCAGTCCATTCCTTTTTACCCTGTACAACACTGACTTCCAGTGCAAGACACACTTCTGGCATCTAAAGAAGTACTCAGATGACACTGTAATTTATGACACAATAGATGCCTGTATTTAAAGTCACACCCAAAAGATAAAGTGGAAAAACAGACTACAGGCTGATCCAACTTTGATATAACATCCTTTAAACAGGTCAGATGAGGCTAGGTATTATTTTGCAACCACATGCCTGTATAAGCACCTGGGCATGCTCCTAATGAGGTGGAGGATGGTCTTCTGAGGGATTTCCTCCCAGACCTGGACTAAAGCATCCGCAGACTTCTGGACAGTCTGTGAGGCAACATGACATTCGTGGATGGATTGAGACATGATGTCTCAGAGGTGCTGAATGGGACTCGGGTATGGGGAACGGACGGGCCACTCCATAGCATCAGTGCCTTCATCTTGCAGGAGCTACTGACACACCCTCGCCACATGAGGTCTAGCATTGTCCTGCATTAGGAGGAGATGCATGGGCCAACTGCACCAGCATATGGTCTCACAAGGGGTCTTAGGATCTCGTCTCGATACCCAGTCACAGTCATGCTGCCTCAGGCGAGCAAATGGACTCTTTCACATCTGTCATATGTGCTATGTGTAGACCTGCTTTTATCTGTGAAGAGCACAGGGCACCGGTGGCAAATTTGCCAATCGTGATGTTCTCTGACAAATGCCAAGTGCCCTGCACAGTATAGGGTTGTGAACACAGCCCCCATCTGTGGACATTCGGCCCTCATACCATCCTCATGGAGTCGGTTTGTGTCGACACATTAACATTTTTTGCCAGCTGGAGGTTATTTTGCAGGGCTCTGCCAGTGCTCCTCTTGTCCCCCCTTGCACAAAGGTGGAGGTAGCGTTCCCTGCTTCTGTGTTGTTGGGAAAATATTGCTGCATCTGGACATTTGGAGGAAACATATTTATAGTATTTCAAAATGAATTCAAAACTCTCTATAAATACATATATATATATATATATATATATATATATATATATATATATATATATATATATATATATATATATATATATATATATATATATATGTATTTATAGAGAGTTTTGAATTCATTTTGAAATACTATAAATATGTTTCCTCCAAATGTCCAGATGCAGCAATATTTTCCCTGACTATGTAGATCCACCCTTATATGAATCATATTTCTTTGCAGTCCTTCTTCTTAAATTATAACTTCCCTCTTTTCTGCTGTTACTGGCCAACTACTTTCAAGTGAGTATGATCAAGAAGACAGCTTTAAACATAACCACGGCTTTAATAAATGCTTATGTTTTTTAAATGTGGTTCATGAGGACAGATCACTCACTGGAGGCCAAGGCCAAACACACACCATCAGCCCCTTCTCAGCAGATGGAATGCGAAGTTGGATCTTTTTATGTGGTGTTTTCACTTCTTTGAGCTTAAAAAGCTGCTAAATGTGGGCAGCTACATAAATAACAGGATTAGGGGATTATTGCAATAGTGATTTGTTTAAAATTCCTCACAGACAGGATACAGGCAGTGAAAATTAGGTAGCAAATGTTTTAGGCTCACAGATCATACGTTGTTGGGCTTTTTTTTAAATCATCCACCACATTTTTCCCAATTGAATTTTCATTAATCCTTTACGCTTTTGTCTTTGTCGAAGTTAATCAAAACGTCAAACTAGAAATAACATGACAGCAGTATTAATGTAACAGAAAGGTTCATTTCTCTCAGCCACTTTTCTGAAGTCAGAAAGGTAGAAAAACATGAACTTTTTCCAATCTGAGTTGAACTTTATACATCAGTTATAATCTATGGCAATATTTCTATTTGACAAAAGGCCTCCAACACTGAACCAGGTTTGGTTCTAGTGTTAAAAAGGGAGTTTTTCCTCTAAGTTGTTGCAACAACCATGCTCAGTGTTTTTTTGTTCTTTTGTTTATTTAGATCTCCATTAGCTACTGAGCAAAAGCAGTAGCTATTCTTCCTGGGGTCTTAACTTTTTTAACAGATATTACATCTGAGCTGTGCAAAAATGAAGCCAAATACAGAAGAACACACACACAGACACACACACACACAAACACACATAATACAACTTCATATACATGTATAACATACGCACATTATGTAAATTACAAAACATTTCACTTACTAGTGCTCATTATGAATTATTTAATTCAGTAAATGTTACAGTCATTCAAAAGTAAATACATAAAGTCTAAGCCTTTTGGAAAAGCTAACATTGTACATCTCTAAAATAAAGAATTGCCAGAGTGAGTTCCAAGCCACCATCTCTCTATAACACAGTGTTCTCTGAAGTTGATTTGTTCGACAGGCAGGTAACCAGTGTGAGGTTTTTTTTTCTTCGATAGAAAACTTTGAACCAATCTGACTGTATGATCTACCGGTACTTGAATTGTCTCTGTAAAGAGCCTTGAGACAACAAGTGTTGTGAATTGGTGCTTTTGAAATAAACTAAATTAAATTTAATTGAAATTTAATCTTAACATGTGCATATTAACACTCAGAGCAAGGATTATCTTGTATTTGCACACAAGGTTCAACAAGAATCTCAAAAGCTTACGCTTAGGGAATCCCAGCACAATTATTGTGTTAGACCATGCATTATTTGTTTGACTTTTTATAGAACTTTACTAGCAGTATAGGCAAGGACAGTAGTAAATATGGATCTGCTGAGCCTACTTGTTATCTTACCCACAACCAGGGACTCAATGTAGTTTTTATTGTGGTATTAATTTAACCAACTTTAGAAACAGATGATGACTATTAATCCTCTATTTACCCTGAACAGAAAGTCACACCAAACCATCCTAAATGTCCTACAGACTCTCAGATGTGAGTGAAGGAAAACAACCAAGTACAGTAACATGTGGGTTTTGTGGGGTTTCCTTGTCCAGTAAGCTGAAATCTACTTCAGTTTATTCCTTACAATGATGCTCAGATTCTGATCATAAAATAAATCTATTACCTGTATAACTTTGCTTAAGTAAATAATGTAGTGCAGCCTGGTGAAAGTCTGTAGCAAAAAAGAGTTATTATCAAACCTTTTTTATTTCTGTACCACTAGTTTAAATTCCCTGTTTTGCTTAATTTTAACACATTTTGCACTCTGAACACCTGGAAGGGTATTTTAATGGATTGATGAAAACTCTTCCATCTGTGATTTTTTTTCCTTTATGCAGACTCAAAACCCTCTCTTCTGCTCTCTTCAACTCTGCTGTGAGATTTTCTTCACAACTCATTGAATGTGGCCGCTCAAAATGAATGCAAACATCGTAGATATTTTGATAATAGGCAGCTGTGGAGTATTGCTTTAGAGATTATACTTCATATGTGCAAATCTACCCTCATCAGTCAGTGTCCTTAACCTGCACAGAGCCCTGGCTGCTCAGCACGTCTTTTCTGCCAAGAAATAAACTGTTAGCACTCCTATATCATTTGGCATAGACCAGCTGTGGATCACAGTGTTTTCTGCCAGTTACTTCTTCCAACAATATGAAATAAATACTACCTGCTGCAATAAAATATTAAAACAAATAAGTGGTTACTTTTAGAATAGCAAAGGATAGAACAATTGTTTAAACTCAGAATTTAGAAGATTGTAGACAATGCAAAATTCAGAATGGTTTTGCGTTTTCAAGTTTTCTTCTTTTTTTTGCAGGATGTGCAACTGAAGGTCTATATCAAGGGTGTGCAATCTGCTTTTCTGGAGCCACAAGTGGCTTTTTGCAACCTGCACAACATTCTTAATAGTGGAAAAAGTGATATAAAGAAATGCATACCAGTCTTAGAAGCTTTGGTAAGTTGATTTAACAAAGCTGTTGATTTAACAGTGACATTAGGATACCAACAAATAGGGTTTTAGGTTTTTTTCCTGTCAATAGCTAGAAAAGAATGTTTTTTTTCCCTGTGCTCCATTTTTATGAATATTTTTACTCCGCCTTTGTTCCTCCTTTTAAAGCTAAAAATACAAATAAAATTGTAAAATGGAGACATATTTGCTATAGCAGATATTTTATAAAGCAAATAATATGTTTTGTTTTATGTATAAGGTCATAATCAATCAACAAAGCTTCAATATTTGCATCTCTAAACAACTTTTAACATTTTAAAGGTTGCAAACTCCTGGTCTATAGTATATGAATCTGTTTTGAAGTCATTTACTCGGTGAGTTATTTGTTATCCATGAAGACAACACAGTTCTAACATGACAGTTTTCTTTATCAAACTGAGTAGGGTCACGACTTTGAGTTTTCCCACACAGGGAGGCTTTGAACCTGTCGACTCTTATTGCACACCATCTCTTCTCTGTGTTACGTAATAAAGCCATATGATCTCAATCTAGAGGACAGGCTTAAGTGCAAACAACTACAGGAATTTCACAGAAACTAATCTTCAGAAGCCAAACATACTGAGGAATGGCTCACCACCATCAAAGTGTTTGTTTAAAGATGGTTCAGACATAGAACTGATAGAAAATACTGAAAAAGTACACAAAGACCATCCAGTGCTGTTAAAACATCCCATAAAGATTCATTTATTATCATGATGCAGGAGTTTTGATACAGTTTTGCAGATAGACATTGATTATTTATTTTTTACCACCATATTGGATGCTTGCTGTGGAAGTGAGCACTGCCTGTGCCTGTTCTGCCTCTAAATACATAATAGTAGTGCTGTGCTAGTTAAATCAAGAGGCATGATTTCCTCTTCTCTATTTAATGTTACTTAGTGGTGCTGGAATGATGAAGTCAGCCCTCTGTGGTGGAAGTGAGTGGGTGTGTGTTCGCAGTCAGACGGGCAGCGTTTGCACAGGGAAGAGGGTCGTTCTGAGCTGGACCACAAAAGAGAGGGGCTGTTTTCATTTGTCTCGTCAGCAGAGCATAACTGTCTGGGTTTTGGTTATTTAAGTCAATAAGATTTTTAAACTTACTAGCACACAAATGTCTCTGGGGGACCTTTCTGCTATGATTTTAGGTGAAAGAATGCTTTTCAGTCGGAGGTCCCATGTTACATGTCAGCTTTAAGAAAATAAATACCCCCAAATCTTTAAGCCTATTGAACTTTTATTTTTAAAAGTTGTATGGTATGTTTAAAACTTAATAAAAGAAAAAAATAAATAAAAAAAGACAGAGGTATTTATTTTTTAAGGAAAATCTTAAACATTTATGCAACCCTGATATATTGGTATCTTTGTTTACCGTGAATGTGAATTGACTGAAAGTTATAAAGATTTTTATTTGCCTTTTTTGTTTAAATGTAGAGAACTGAAGAGATGAAGATAAACTATCTGTTTAACCCTAACCCACTCTGATTGTTTTTCTTCTGAAGCATTACATTTAACAACTCTAAATTTTGCTAAAAACACTCCACTACTTGCTTTTCACTGGAATATTCACTGTCACATCAAAGCTCTTTGAAATTATAATCTGTCTGGGTTTTTTTGTTTTTTTTGTTTTTCCACACACATTTCACTATGCTCACATAGAAATGTGAAACATATAAACAGTCTCCTTCCTCACAGAATAAATATCGGATGTTATGAGTGTGCAGAGACGATGAACCGAGTTCGCTTTAAACCCTCAATGAAGATGCAGTTTGTTGTTCACACCATTAAAAATTTCCAAATTTATTTTCACAAAGCTTAAAAAAATTAAAACACGTGATTAAATCCTAAATTCATGTTTTCCTCAGACATTTTATACAACATAAATATAAAAAAAACCATCTAAAGTGCATTAAAAAGAAATCTATAAATTCAAAGTTCAGCTTCCTTTTCTGTGTCTTTTTTTAGACAGTTTCCTGAGTGACTTAACCTTGGTGGCGTCCCGATCTTCTTTTTGGCTCCAACCTGGGCCACAACATCTCCACAACAAACACAATCTTACACAATACCTTCCCGCAAAGCTGTGGCCTCAGCAGCCACAGACGTCATTCATAGATTGCACTGTAATCACTTCTGCAGAGTTTGGATGAGCCTCATTTCATCCTAACGTCCTGTGAGCACATGTAACTCTTTCCTTGACTCTCAATTTAAAGCAATAATAAATAAATGCTTATGGTGAAACTTTCTTTTTGTTCACCTTCATTTTATCTTTCATATATCCCTTTCCCATTATGTCATATAAACAACAGATCTATAAACATGAGCAACATGTGCACACACGGTGAGGTTCCAGCTCACCCTTTTAAATAAGTAACTGTCTGAGGGTTGGCTTGTTGCCATACGTCGGATGGCTGCAGGGGAGAACAAACTGTGTGATCATGAAAAGAGTCATTAAAACATGTGAGTGATATCCTCACCTGCTGAACACTGCATGGCACGGTGATTGTTTCTAATTTATCCGTAATTCATAAAAATGAAAGCATGTGCAGCAATGGGCAGATGCATAACACACACAACATTAGTGTACCTAATGGAATCTCTGAGTGGATCCCACTAAATTATCTGGCCTTATGTTCAGCCAATGCTCTTTCAAAGTTTGGTTTTTAAATTGCCTTTAACTCCTCTTGCTGCAGGACAGTTATAGCAGGCTGTTCCAAGTCGTTTCTCCATGCAGGAAAGTTTCTGCTTGGAAATTACGTGAGAAGTTCTGTCAGTCCCTCCACAGACCATGAGTCATCCTCTCACTGCTTTGTTAAGATTCTGTCAAATTGCCTCTCCTTATGTATAAGTTAGAGCCCACCTGGACCAGGACTTGCTGTAAAAAAATATGCAGACTTTATATTTCTTGTGTTTCTCTCCAGTAAATCACTAAATGTTCTCTTGCAAATTAAAAACAAGCAGTAAGATTGTTTTGTTGTGGTTAAAGTCAGCAGCCCTGCCAGTAAAACAGTCTGCCGTTTCCTTCTGAAAACAACACTGGGGCAAATGGTTTAAAAAAAGAAGACTACTGCCAGGCTCACATGAAGCCAAATGGAGAACAGGGAGACGGGTAAGTCCAAAAAAGGTTGCAAGGATGAAAGAGGAGACTGGGAATGGTGGGGGTTGCTCCAAACGGGAATACAAAACAAGGGGTAAAACTTGAAGTGTAATATCCTCACCCACAGCAGATCATTCTGTGCTAATGCTGCTTCAATGCATTGCTCCTACTTCCTGGTACTTTTTTGTTTTATATATATATATATATATATATATATATATATATATATATATATATATATATATATATATATATATATATATATATATATATATATATATATATATATATATATATATATTATTATTTATTTTTTATTGAATACATGAACTATTTCCTGAATCTTTACATTGCGACACTGCATAAACACATTTTTTTCAAATATTAAGTTAATTATCAGTCTGCTTAGATATAAGCATCTAAATCCTGTTCTAGTCCCTATTTTGAATTTATACTGCATGGTATAATAACAATGGTACTTGAATATTGATAAACCTCAAAGCACTTAGGTCAGTTTAGCCAACCGACATTCAACCATAAAATCAATCTACTTTAATCAGTTCAATTCAGTTTATTCATTTATTGTAGCACCAATTCACAACATGTTATCTCAAGACACTTTACAGAAACATTTCAACCAAATCCTACAGTCAGATTGATTATGAGCATGTAGCAGCAGTAGATATTAGTTTCCATTTTTTCTCTGCAGCAATCCCTCATACTGAGCATGCATGGAGCGACAGTGGAGAGGATAAACCTACCTTTTAGCAGGAAGGAAACTCCAGCAAAACCAGGCTCAGAGTGAGTAACCAGAATGTGGACTGATGCTGTGTTGCTGAAATAAACACCGTCTTCCATGAGACTTGTGTTGTTTAATATCAGATTATTAATTCCTTCAGTCTCCAAGGACCATGATAAGCCGGTGACGTTTCTCACCTTTCAGCAAATGACCACTAGAGGCAGACACTTTTTAAATATCATATTAAATTCCTAAACTTTGATTAACCTAAAAAAAAAGTAAAGACATATGTGGAAGATATGTTATTCTGAGTTTTTACAGCACTTTTTTTTTTTTGAAAGGAGAATAAAAAAAAAAATATTTTTTTTTTATATGAAATCGACATTCCAGCTTTGAGTATTAGCCGATATTAACCCACACTTCCATTGCCTATTTCCTTGAGTGGAATTTTAGAAAAGGCTGGATCTAGTGATGTCGTTTAAACAGAGAATTTTAGGTAGAATAGGAATACAATTAAACAAAACAGTTGATAAATCAGACCTGAGCATGAAAAGTTCTGCTACAAGCTGCTGCTGTGATCACATTGGCTCTGTGTGCAAGATACAAGACCTGCTGGATAGAAATGTTGCCTAAATAATGCTATCAGATAAATAATTCTTCTTAATCTGCTTATATCAGAGATTTTAGATGCATGTCGATAAAATCTGATAATTGTTTTTTGGCTGATATTGGACCGATTTCACCTATTTATATTGAATCAAGAAACCCCTACAAAAAGACATGCAGTTGTTTAGAAGGTTAAGGACAACTGAATGTTTAAGGAAGAAATTATAATATTACCATAAAAAGTTATTAACTTCCAGGTTTCAGATGGATGTTTTCCAGGGTGTTTTTATACACATGGAGAGCGCTGAACTTTACTCTAAAACTTATGTCTTAGCTTCCTGTTTTCAGGGATTTTGAAATGGTTATATTCATTGACCTCTGAACTACACTCTGACCTAAAAGGTCAAACCACCCAGACTCAACATGTTCAGCCTCCTAGACTGTATATTTTCTACTGTTTTGTGTTGATTGATGAATACCAGTTAAACAGCCTCCTGAACATCTCTGTAAACTCTTGTAAAACATGTTTTAACACAATTATTTTAATAATGTTAAAAGTTTATTTACTTTTACATTTTTTGTTGATATCCTGTAAAAGAGAACAACATTCATTGCACATCACAACCTTTTTTCTTTTAACAAAGAACTGTGCAAACCCAAAAAGATTCCAAGCTAAAATAGACATGCAATGATGCAAAATAAAACTCAGTTTGTGGGAGGTCAAAATAATTTCCTTTAAACAGAAATGTTAAATATTTTCTTCTCTACATGCCTATCTGTGGATGCAGGTTTAGAACTCACTCATCATCATGACCTTATTAAATTCGAAGAGGTGCCACCATGTCCATCCTGTTAGCCGCTGGCGCAGTTATTGCCTGGATGTGAACTGTGAGCCATGCTTCACTCTGAATCTACAACACACTGCTCATCCACACCGTCATTCCCAAGCCTTTCTTTACTCATACAAGCACAGTAAGCACGTATATGAAAACCAGTAGCTTTAAAACAGTGAGCCTATTAAAGGAATGTCGATGAATACCAAAAGCTATGTGTTTAAAGGTATTTGGGATTTCTGGGGATGGTTGCTTTTGCTGATATGGCTGTCTATGTGTGAGTAGGAGCAGTCTGTTCCCAACCTCTCTGTTTCTGCCATTGTGTTGACCTCTTTTTTTCCTGCAAGTTGAGTCATGAAGCAGTCCATTTACTTCTTCTTTTCCCATCAAGGTCACACCTGGAAATAATAGTTTCCCACCACAGGGGCTGACTTCACCTGAGGTGAGGCAGCAAAGCCCTTACCTTCTCTAAAAAGCCTCAGGTGACCTGGCACCTCCATGCCGTCTAGACTGGAACTGTGAGTAACAGTGATACTTACAGCTAGGAAAACACACATTTAATGACATTTCCTCTCACAACCTTGGAAAATGCATTTGCTTCATCAGGGTGAAGCTGTATCCTATGTGGGAAGCAGTGCTGGTTACGTGCAGACTATTGCTGTGTCATAAAGTTAATCTCAATGCATCAACAATGAGGACAGTTAAAGGGTAGGTAATCAGAAAAACACAGGACAAATAATTAGCTTTCTCCTTTCATCTGTTTTTTGTATTTGTTTGGTGTCATGGAGCTCACAGGACGAGTAAGAGGAACTCTGGCTTTCTACGTGATGTAAGACATTCATTGTACTCCGGTCTTGGAAAAAACAGCATATCTAAGAAACATTTCCTGTAAGTCTCCTCAAGAATTCCAAGAAAAAGGTTCCAAATTTTCTCAGCAGAGCAGTTTCAGCGCCAAGCTGAATGAAAATGATCCGTCTACACAGATCACTTTAGTGGTTAGGAGCTTTTCCTGAAGGCCAAAAAAATCACAGATCCTTCTCTGGACAGCTTGTACTTGGAGAGAGGAGGTTGGTCCTGAGGAGGGGGTTATACAAAAGGGCAACTAAAAGAGCCCCACTCTCTGTGCACACTTGGAGACTCACACACACACAATCATGAAGGGACTAGGAGGCCATTGATGACTGATTCTGCCCCTCTTTGGCATCCGAGCTTACTGTAAGTGTGTTCGGGAACTTTTTCCTTATTAGGTGGAAGCATAATCTTTCAACCGGTGTTCAGATACAACATTTATGAAACTTCACTTAATATCTTAATATTTAGAAATTAGTTAATAATTTAGTTTAATTCAGGTTATTTGTATACCATCAACTCACAACACATGTCATCTCAAGGCACTTTACAGTTCACCAGATCATACAGTCAAATTGATTCAGAGTTTTCTATCTAAGCAAAACCAGTTGATTGCATCAACTCATTGACTTAAAGGCATTCCCTCACACTATGCATGCTTGTAGCGACAGTGGAAAGGAAAAACTCGCTTTTAACAGGAAGAAACCTCTAGCAGAACCGGGCTCAGTGTGAGCAGCCATCTGCCAAAATAATTAAAAGAGTTTTAACCTAGACAATGTCAACTAGGTTCCAACGTCTGTGGATGGATGCAAATCTCCTTCTTTGACACAAACAAGTGGCTTTTTCTCACCTGCAGAGTAAACAAGAGATGTTGTTGCTTCTTCTGCTGTATGATTGGTTCAATTAAACCTGCCGGCTCAGTTTGAGAAAAACAACTTATTTTGAACTGGCTCACTTTGTCCGAACCGCCGACTGTGTTTGAGCACACAGGTTAAAAGCATTCTGTTCCACACAATCAATCCAAACTGTTTTTTTCTGTCATTTCAACACAAACACACTGTCTGACTGCAGATATGTAAACATGTGTGTGTTGATGTAGTGAGGGTCAAGCTCATTCACACTTGACGTGAGGATGTAAAAACACAGACATGGTTTCCATGGCTCTGACAGGGAGAGAAAGTAACGGCAGAGCGTCATCTTGGAGCTTGCAGAACAGCTTATGGCAGGTTTGACTGCTAGAGGTGTAAACTGTGACTGACCTGGAGGAACACATCTGTCTGGAAAGGAAGAGGGCGTATTTCTGTATTCACAAAGCCAAGAAGAAGAGGTGTTACTGTTGGATCAGACTGGTGAAAGGTCAGGAGGGTCATGAAGGGTGGACTCCCATCAGTGTTTAAAGAACACTTGCATCAATAATATTGCTCATGACACAGTCGCAAGAAAAGTTCATCTGATTGCTGCTTTTCTGCTGCACCAAGAGTAATTTAATGTCGGTTAGGTTGTAAGCAGTCAATGTCAAACAAATAGTCTACTTCATGGGTGTTTAGCAAGAGATACATGCTGATTAAACATTTTAACCCTTTAAAGGGCAAGTTACCGTTTTTGGTCACTAGCATACCCTTTACAAATGGAGTCCCCCCCTGTCCCTCAGTGAGGTCTAGAAGCACAAGATCTACATCCAGCCATTCAGCAAAGATCCTGCTTCATGGCTGTACATCTTATTTGGCATTTGAACAATTGAGCCCTTGAATTATATATTACGTTCTGTAAATTAAGTAAAGAAAAAAGGTTAACAAGTCAAGAAAAAAAAGTAAGGTAGTGCCAGTATCAGCATTAATGCCTCTATGGTTATGTTGTACAAAAAAATATATATGTTTCTTTCACTCTTAGAGTGTTTTTCATGGATTTCTTATAGAACCACTTTTGTTATTTTTCTTAATATATTCAGGCAAGTTGGCATTTCTTGTTATTACATTTACATTCATTTTTACAATCAGAATATCTGTTTTTTTTATGTTACAAAGGTATAAAGGTCTTGTCCTGGATTCCAATAACACTATTGGCCTGAAATTTAGGTTTTCAAAGCGGCCTAAAAAAGGTTAAAGGGGCTAAAATTAGAGATGAAACTTGCCATTTAGTGATAAAAATGTTTCATTAATATTTTTTTTTTATGAGGTAAAAAAAAGAAGAACGTTTTAACTTCTTGGTACTGCTCTAAAATACATGATAATTCCTAAACACTGTGTGCATATAGAAATATATTTTAGCTTGTTATAGTCTCACCCTATGCACAATGCTTCTATGTGAGTCAATGAACGCAGGTTTTACATGCTAAAGTAAAGCATAATTCTAAAAAACAACTCTGATGAAGCCTGTTAAATGTACACCAAAATTATTTGTCATTTTTCTATATGGTTGCTGTAGGTAAAAACAAAACTAACATAAAAAAGCATGAGCAATAGCTCATGGGAATGGCTACTTTTCTACTTTCCTTTTATCGCTGGCTGTGCTGTATTGCTGATATTGCAATACTGCAGTACAAGTGCAATAATCCAAGTCAACTACTGTGTAGTCTGTATAATTTTCTCTTATTCATATGGTCAGTATATTTCTGCAGTGCAAGTGCAATAATCCATGTCAACTACTGTGTAGTCTTTCCTTAGCTCTCAACTGTGCAGACGTGTTTATGCCTAAAGGAAACATATTCCAGGACTTGACAACCTTTTTATGCTCTTTTGTACAATATACACTCTTTTTATATGGTTTGTTGTATTTTTATCTTTAATGGCTAGGGTTGGGAATTGAAAAGATTTTCACGATTCCGATTCCCTTTTCGATTCTATGAAACGATTCGATTCTTAATCGATTCTTTTTTCGATTCCAATTTGGGGGAAAAAGGAGAACAAACAGTTTGATTATCAGAATCAACTTTGTTTACTTAACTATTGCACAATCTTACAAACTCAAAAAGATCAAGATGTCCACAGGAAATGTGAAACTGGAGTAACATCTGTGTTTAAATGAAAAATGAATACAAGAACAAACTTAATAACCAACCATGTCTAATAACAAATGATGGGATAATAACCTATTTTAAATAACAAAAAATACTAATTATAAAACAGTAGTAGGGAAAATTAACAGTTCTTTTGCAGAAAGATGAGCATATCTGCTTTTTCTGGAAGGATACGGGATCTTTCAGCGCTTATGGTGTCTCCAGCCGTGGAGAACACCCTCTCAGATGGGGTGGAGGAAGCCTGCACACAGAGGTAGTTTTCAGCCAGTCCAGATAGCAAGGGCAGCGTATCTTGCTTGTTCCACCACCACAGTGTGGCGCTATCCCTGCAGGGGATGGAGGGCAAGCTTTTATAGAGCTGGATTTCCTGATCTACCCTCTGGGCTAAGGAAAGACGGGGCTTTGATTCACAAAGTGACCGCAGCACGTTGTCTTCCTCCTCGAATAGTTCTTCCAACTTGCGTAACTTGCGTAACTTGCGTAAGTTGCGTAACTTACGTAAAAAACGTGACGTAAGTCGTGCTCCCCAGAGCTGGCGCTCTCGGCTCTGGTGCTGCGGGAATCGAAAAAAGAATCATTCAGCGAGCTGCCAAACGATGCCATGGAATCGAAAAATACGGAACCGGTTCTGAACAGGAACCGGTTTTCGATTCCCATCCCTATTAATGGCATCCTGCTTTAACTCTGCCCTTTGTACTCTATATAAGCTACTGGAACCAGAATTTCCATGAAGAAGTAATCCCAAGGGATGAATAAAGTTGAGTCTAAATCTAAGTCTAATATAAGCTCTTAAATAAACTATATAACAAATAGCACCAAAGATTCTGTTTCAGCCAGCTGGTTAAAGTGCTGAATTTAACATCAGTTTGTAGAATTCTGATCGCATTTAATGATTTCTAAAAGTTGTTGAATAGATTTTAGCATGAGTACAACGAGGACTGTGGACATAGCAGTCCCTACTTTCTGCACTGATAGCGTGGGAGGCCATTTTAGCATCATCTTGCTCCTCTAGACTCTGTGGGTAGCTGATAACATGGGTGTGTGAGTGTCCTGCATGACTCAGTATATAATTTAGTGGAGGAAGATCCACCATTGGTGCCCATCACTTTCCCGACTTTGATGTCACTCGATTAAAGGGTCCCACCCAATCTGGTTTCCACAGCAACGCTACTCTGTAGCACTGTGTTGTGGAATCTTTGAATAATGCATCAGCAGAGTGTTCATCCTTGCAAGGGTGACTTCTCCGAGCACACAGGCTACGCATCCTGTACAGAAAATTCAGACTGATTCATGATGCCGAACATTGAGAAATGCTGACAAACTAAAACTGAGTTACTCAACTGTTACTTTAGTGTTAACCTTGTGACTGTCTGGGGCATGAACCTCTGCATAAATGGTGTGTTTTTTTATTAGTATATATACTACATTCTTTCTGCAAATGTGCCGCTCATTTTTTATGAAATAAATGGATGAATCTTGGTAACAAACAGTTGAACAGCCATCTGTGTTTGGGAAAGATGATGCTTATCTTCCTCTCCTCCCTTAAATTGCATAACTCTATCACCTCAACTTCCAACGTTTCTTCTCCAAACCATTATTACCTTATTTTCAAACCCCATTAAACCCGTCTGAACTAGATACCAACCCCCGTTTTTCCAATCCTGCTAAGGCCATCTGGCTCTCACTTTCTGAAGTGCCAAACCACAGTTTAGTGAGCATAGGGCGGGGAACCAAACTTTAAAAACAACCAGTTCCATCTGCTGAATCTCTGAAGCTTTTGCTGAACTTTAAATTAGAGACAAACGGACACATCTGCTTGCAAGTTAGAGTAAAGATATTCTAAATAAGGCAGCTCATTAAGTGGTATTATACCCTTTTTCATTAAAATAATTAGTTTAATGGTTAAGGATGTTACGTTCTCTCTTTTACTACTCAGCAATCAAAATATTTATACATATTACGGTGGCATACCAAGAGCAATGAGATAGCTTAGGAGCAAATGATCCCATGTTCTCTATAAAAATCCCTTTATTGTTTCTACGGTTTCATTTTAATTTCAACACACATAACTGCTGAAGGAAAGCTAAACTTTTCAATAAACAAAGTTTTAAATGCATGTCTTAAAAATTGCTTAGTTTACGGATTTGATCTAAGCTATTGCTCAAGCTAATCCTTTATTCCCTTTAATGCAACAAGCTTTGAACAAAGTGGTCTTCTGAGAGAAATACTTAGTTTTGTGAAAACTTTGATAAATAGAAGTTCCTTCCATAATGGATGCCCTAGGATAGTAGAGTCCAGCTAACTTCTACAAATCACTGTAGAAGTGTCCAGCAAAGAGATAAACCCTCCTTAAAAATATGAATGTTATGCAGGAAAAAAAGAGACAGGGAGAGAAGAGGTGAGTTAAAACACTTGACGAAAGCCAGGCTGCCTTCCAGAAGCTTCCACCGGTACAGCTCATAAACTGAACTCAGGTTCACTAAACTCGCAAAGACATTACATCATAAAACCCCTAAACCTAAATATACAATTTTAGTAAGAATTCAAGATGGTTTTTATATATTTTCTTTTTTTCCGTGCACAGATTTCCCATCAACACTGCATAAGTGAACATTCAGGGAGCCTGGATCGGGAAGCAACAGTTACATAATACTGAAAAGTCTGAGGTATTCGGACGCTGCACAGTTTAGAACTGTTTTATAAATGAATATGACTTAAAAGCTCACCACATGGGAAAAAAGTGTGACTCAGTTTCACTCACTTAGACCAACAGGGTATTTGCTTTCTTTTTACATTTCTTCCGTTTTCTTCAAAATTTGATTTCATGCTTTTTCTACCTGGCAAAGCTGGTTTCCTAAATATTGTGAGAGGATCTGTTAAAGCTCAATTTAGTTTCTTTCCAGGCTACATCCATCATGTTTGGAAAAATTGAGTGCATACAGATCACAACAAGACCTTTACTGAAAGTTTTTTTTTCTTACTGTAAGTGTAAAGGTTAAGAAACCTTAACAAAGTGTTGTTGATTATTTTTGTCTAGTACTCCGGGCTTAACCAAAGAGATGGAAAATATTAGGGGAAAACAACATAATGAATTAAACAAGGTTGTTTAGAAAGAACGAAAACAGTAAAGAACTGTTTGTGCACATGTTGATGTCATTTGCTTTTGGTTCCTTAATTAGACGTTTTTCTTGTAGAAAAAGAAAACTCTTGAGGCCATACCTCAGGCTTAGAGTTGAATCAAGGTAAACGATAAATGATAGGACAAGAAGTGCTTTGGAAGGCAATGTTTAGCAGGACTTGGAGGGTTTGGATGTAGAAATGTCCATGTTTATATCATCATTTTCAGAGCACTAGATTTTCTGTTACACCTTATTTTAATTGTAAAAAATGAATCACTCGGCAAATCACTGGGAAGAAATTATAGATTCACCTTTTTTTCTCAAACTAGACAGAAATAAAGCATGACTCTATTGGATTTAACGGTTAGAAGTGGTTTCACTTCCCCAGCAAACTTCGACTTAAATATCCTGCAAAACACTAAACTACACCATCACAATTATTCAAGTGCTGAGTTAAATGACCATTGAGGATTTTAATTTACTGGTTTATTTCTACAAAGGGTATTCAGAAATAGCTTTATTTTCATCTATTCTTATTCAAGGCGTAACTAATCTGTCAGTTTTATATATTTCAGCACAGCCCTTTATCACTAAGTTAACTCACTATAAAGCTTGGTTGGATGGATGGATGGATGGATGGATGGATGGATGGATGGATGGAAAGACATTTAACTGTATTCCCAGGTAGCCATTCGTTTCTCCCGCTTCTCTTTCCCACCTTATAATAATTGAGTCTTCACACTTTGCCCAATAAAAGCCTTTTCAGTTATTTCTATACTCACCAGAGTGATTTTTCCAGAGATTTTTTGCATATGTAGGCTGGTCCAGCAAAGTTAACTGGTATAAGGCCAGTGAATTATGTGAATTCATGTTGGTTGGAAATTTTGTTGTAACTGAAATGAACGTTTGAGCTAATTTTACTGAAGGCCATGTAATCAAGGTAAATTAAAAATAAAATATTTAGAAAAATGTTTAATTTAGCTATAACTCTCTATAGTGCTGTCTCTATGAAGAATCCCATTAATATCTTAATCACTGAGGCATTTCAATATCACAATGACACCAAATAAAATTGTATTAGTAAATATGTAAAATGTTCTGCAAAAAAAAAAAGGTTTAATAAGGAATGTGCCATATTTATGGTCTTTTATTGCAAGGCCTATTGCAAGATCCCTGTCACTAGGAGCTAAACCTGAAATCCATAAAAGTTGGAAATAAAGTGTCAGGAAATAACTGATTTTAGGAGGTAAAAATCCACATTAGGTCAAATTCCATCATCCCAGATGTGACTACATTTTGTATTTAAATTGTATTTCTTATTAGCGGTTTAGTTATTTCATACATTGAAAGTGAGGGGGTCTGTTAGGTGTTACTCAGTAGTAAAAGCCCTCCCACTGGAGCTGCGTGTTCGGGTATAAAACCAGTGCGCATCCCTGCTCTCTGTCTGGTGCAGAAGCTGCAGAACGGCAGTCAGAACCACCTGGAGCAGCAGCCGCACAGAGCTGTTATCAGATCTCTCCAAGCTTTAACTCTACCTTCCTTTCTTGTTTTATTTGTTTTCTTGCATTTAAGTTCTTTCAAATTGAATTAAGGTTTAGAATCCGTGTCCATCCCCAAAATGACTGGTGGCCCACTGACAGGGTTGCTGGTTGCTTTGTGCGTCAGCAGCGCAGTCCACTGCGCCCCGAAGAAGGAGAAAAGACAAACGGGTCAGTATCAGGTGTATCCCGACTTGCGTGACGCAGCTGCTCTTACTCCAGGTAAGCAAACGGTTTTTTTCTTTCTTACTTTTTCCCCCATAAGTTTTGCATCTCAAGTCTATGAAGCTTTAAAATAAAACTGGAATTGTTATGGGAAATATGTTCCTATGATAACAAAATAAGCCTTTGTTTCGGGAAATAAACTTTTTCTTTAAGTGATAATTATCTTTCTCTGGGCTTTATTACTTTTTAGCCCGTTGTGAGGACAATGGTCAATCCTACAGGCTAAACCAACAGTGGGAGAAACCCTACCTTGGAAGTATATTGGTTTGCACCTGCAAAGAAGCAGCAGGCGTTGAGTGTAAAACAAAGCCAGATGGTCAGTCATAATCCTTAGTGCATGTCTGTAAGCCAGCATTAACATTTTCATTTTTTGAAAACAATGATAAGAAAAGAGACCATGATAAACAGTTTAAGATTTTAGATCTAAGCAGTCTATTCTGCATGTGAATGAGGTCTCACAATGACTCTTGACCTTTATTCTGTTTAACTCTTTTCATCTTAGCACAAGAGACCTGTTATGATAAGGACAATGCCCGGACATACCGAGTTGGAGACAGCTACGAGAGACCAAAGGACGGGTTGATGTGGGACTGCACCTGCATTGGCTCTGGCAAAATCAGCTGCACTATTGCATGTAGGTTATGCTTGCATTGATGTGCTTCCATCTTACATGTCAATGCCAAAAATGTTTAATTAATCTGGCAAAAATTACTAAAAGGTTTGTTAATCGATGCATGTCTCTTGCTTATTGTTGTTGCTTAAGACTGTGTTACATCTCAAACTGATATGTATTCAAATTCAAATGTATTATTTCAATGATACAATATTTGTTCTGATGTTTAAATCCAGTGATCTGATTAATTTTGTTATTGACAGATCGTTGCCATGATAGTGGGAGGTCTTATAGAATTGGAGAAACTTGGCAGAAGCCTCATGAGAATGGCGAATATATGCTAGAGTGTGTTTGCCTTGGCAACAACAAGGGAGAATGGACGTGCAAACCTGTTGGTGAGTGTTGCTCCTGGAAAGATGAAATGTTTTACACGTTTTGATCCGCATCTGTGTTTAACCACTGCTTTGCTTTTTAACTTGGCAGCTGAAAGATGCTACGATGGCTATGCTTCTTCATCTTTCCTGGTCGGAGAGACCTGGGAGAGGCCATACCAAGGCTGGATGATGCTGGACTGCACCTGCTTAGGAGAAGGAAATGGACGTATCAGCTGTACCTCAAGAAGTAAGTATAAATATCCACAAACAAAGACACGGCTAGATTTTCGGTGGCTGCTCATTTCACTTATTTCACAACTAGATCGTTGCAACGACCCTAAGACCAAGAGGTCCTATCGCATTGGAGACACCTGGACAAAGACTGACAGCAGAGGAAACCCCATGCAGTGCATGTGTTTAGGAAACGGGAGGGGAGAATCAAGTTGCCAAGCACAAAGTGTAGGCCGAGGTGAGTTCTGTCTAAATAGTCTCCTAAACACAAAAAGCTTCAATCCCTGATATTTATTCTTTTTTCGGACTGTTAACAGGCAGTGGTGATGTTGTTACCCAGACTCTCCTGCATCATCATGTACCAACCTCTGTGGGAAATTGCCGCACAAACTCTGGTCACTCATACCTGGATGGACATCGCTGGATCACGACCCAGGGAAGCAAACAGATGTTGTGTACATGTCTGGGCAATGGAGTCAGCTGTCAGGAGTGGGGTGAGTGCAGAAAAAATCTGTCAAGTACATTTATTATCGTAAAATAGAAAATGGAATTTCAGAAACGACATTTTTAAGCAAATTCAAGTTTGATATTGGTCATTTTACATCTGTGTCTTAACAAATCCTTTCTACTCATCGTGTAGAGGTGAAGAAACAGGCATATGGCGGTAATTCTAATGGACAGCCATGTGTCTTCCCGTTTGTCTTCATGGGAAAGACGTACTACTCTTGCACGTCAGATGGACGCTCTGATGGGCAGCTGTGGTGTTCCACAACATCAGATTATGAGAGAGATGGGCAGTATTCATTCTGTACAGAACAAATTGGTGAGACAAAAAAAAAAAGTTGTTAACTCAACTATAACTTTATCATTGTGTTAATTTTTATCTGTTATTGGTAATCAAATCAGAGCTAAGACATAACCAAATTGATTGTGTCAAAATTGCAGCTATTGTAGTCACACAAGGTGGGAACTCCAATGGTGCCCTCTGCCACTTTCCGTACCTGTACAGTGGTCGAAACTACACAGACTGCACCACAGATGGTCGCCGAGATGGAATGAGGTGGTGCGGTACCACCTACAACTATGATGCGGACCAGCGTTTTGGATTTTGCCCCATGGCTGGTTAGTGCGTAGAGTTTACTGCACCTCAGATGTGATTACAGTAAAGTAGATAGGCTTAACGGGAAAAAATCTAAGAGATTATTCTCTTGTTCTATGAATATATATTAAATTGTTTCAGAAAATATTTGCCCTTTAAGGAAGTGTTAGAAAACAGCGATTTCAGCACCATTTACAGATAAAGACTCCATCAGAGATAATCCAAGAATTGGTTCCACAACTCTAACTTGGCTCTTAACTGAAATCAGGAATCAGTTTGAAGTGTAATTGCAAGGGGGAAAACACTGATGATTTTTTTTTATAATACTCCTGTCTTTGCCTAATTAGCCCATGAGGAGGTATGCACCACCAATGATGGAGTGATGCACCGTGTTGGAGACAAGTGGGACAAACGCCATGATACCCTGGGTCACATGTTGGAATGCACTTGCCTCGGAAATGGCCGCGGGGAGTGGAACTGCATTCCCCATTCACAGCTGCGAGGTGAGACAAATGGCACCATTTAGACTTAAAAACAAAGATGCTTCAAAGTCATCTTCAGAAGATAATATATTCCAGTTTCCAGTTTAGTGTGTGAACAGGTGTATTGCTTCTGTTTCTGATTTTTAGATAACTGCATTGTTGATGGCTTGACCTATGAGGTCAACCAGCAGTTCTCTAAGCGCCATGACGAGGGGCACATGATGAATTGCACCTGCTTTGGACAGGGACGTGGTTACTGGAAGTGCGATGCTATAGGTTAGTTTGTGGCTCACTACCTTTCCAACATTCAACTTTTTCTGTTCTACTGGCTTGACTTTGTCACAACTTGTTTTTCTCTAGATCAGTGTAAGGATCCACAAAGCAACACCATCTATCAGATCGGAGAGCAGTGGGACAAATTAATCAGTGGCTACCACTACAGATGCACTTGCTATGGTAATGGAAGAAGAGAAATGGGTTGTGAACCTCTGCAGTCCTACCCAGGTAAGAGAATAACCATCAGATAGCCTCCAGCCCTTAATTTTATTAATTTTTGTCATAAAACATAGGGATATGTAATGTATTTTGGAACATAGCTGGATTGTTTTTTGGTAGCTTTATTGTCTAAAGAAAGTCCAATAAATAAATAAAAAAGAAAAGTCTTGGGATATCCAGTTATGCATTGTGCATGAATCCCAATTCATACAACAAATATTAGCACACAGCTAAATATATTATTTGAAAGGACAATTAATGCATAGAAAATGATAATGGGTTTTACTTTATTTTTGTCTGGTTGAATACTGACAGAAATTTCTATCCGTAACTTTGATACATTTTTCCTGCATAAAACAATAAACAGTGCAGCCTGTTTTTGAAATTTGTAAATTAACCACTAGATGTCATATATGTAAATCCTTAGGTTGAATGTGGGTTTCCTATGTTGAGAACTTGCCAAAATGTACAAATGTAACCTAAGGCCTTAAAGCTGTATTCGTTATTATTATTATTATATTATTCCCCAACAGTTTTAAGAAAAAGATTTCTTAGGAATTCTAGTCTTGCAGAATTCTTGATGTCATGCTGTTCCACAAAACAGCATGACATCATGATTTACGACACAATCACATCTTCCACATTATGCAACTGGCCCCATTAATTATAAAACCGAGTGCATAAATGCTGGGTCTAAAGTTTTCATTTTGTTTTAGATATTGTTGAACAAAAAGTTTTACTCTTTCACATTACCTCCCCCTTAAAATTATAGTTTAGGATTTTTCCTCTTCCACCTGTTGCTAAGTAATGTTTGCTATCCTACTGATGGAAAGTGATTTTTTTTTAACTGGGCAAGCTGGGAAAAATTGGCGCCTGTCACTTCCTGAGCCTGTTTACGCAGAAGTTGCCTAATTTGGTACCTTGAACTGAGTTGAGGAGCAAATGTTGACCTTAATAGAGGACAATTTGTGCTGAGTGGACAAACTTTGGGCTGGTGCAATGGGTTTGAAAGAAAACGGGAGCCAAAGAAATGTGATGAATATAGCACAAAGGTGTCATGTCAGAATGTTAGATGTCAGTAGGTGTTGAGCCGGTTTAGCATAGTCTGGTGGTTTGATTCTGTTTCAAAATGCTGAATCGTTTAGTTATAACTCATCAAAAAGTCCTCTGCTCTCCACTTACCCTCCCTGCAGGTCACACTGTCATGTTATTCTCAAGATTTCTTCTTATGCTAAACCACATTTTTATTTTGGGCTTTCTATCATGTTTCTTCAACCATGTGCTACCCTTTCTCCTCAGGTGGTTCTAGACCCGTCCAGGTCCGTATAACAGAAGCAGGGAACCATCCAGACTCCCACCCCATTCAGTGGAATGTTCCATCGTCTACGCACATTGCTGGATACATCCTAAAATGGAGACTTGTAAGTGTCAAGGAGGTTTTCCCAGTAATTATATTATTTTACTTTCTTTGTTGGCTAACGGTTGTAAATGGGATGGGAACTCTGTGTTGGTTTAGTCCAAGGTTTGAGCAAGAGAGTCCATGAACTCTCAGTGACAGACCGAATACATTGTTCCAGCATGCATCTTTTCCCTTTGCATGTGTGTTTGTCCTGTGAATCTGAAATCAACATAATGCGAGTCCCCTTTTGAGGATTTATTTAATGTTTCATATAGTTTGAAGGGCTCACATAGTGATAGAAAGCTTAATTTAAAGAGTTTATCCTTACTTCTCTGCTCATTGAAAGACTTTCAACAGTCCGAACCTGAATATCCCCTATCATAAACAGACATAAAAGCCTCAAACTCTTTGTCTCTTTACTCCATCTTGAAGAAAAACAGTCAAAAACCTTGGAACGAGGTCAACATTCCCGGCCACCTCACCTCCTACACCATCAGTGGGCTGCGTCCAGGTGTGACCTACGAGGGTCAACTCATCAGCATTTTGCACTTTGGACAGCAAGAGGTCACACGCTTTGATTTCACAACTGCCTCTGACTCCTGTAAGTAACATGGGGTTCAATATTCTTTAAATGCCAAACAAAGATCAAGAGCAATCAGTCAAATAATGTTTTTTCTTTTTACTCATCTTAACTCAAACAGTGCAGACATGGGAAGGAGAGACCACCCAGCCTCCGCCGGTGGTGGACATGTCTGAGTCAATAACAGAGATCACCTCCAACAGCTTTGTGGTATCATGGACCTCGGCTTCTTCTACCATCTCTGGCTTCAAGTTAGAGTATGAGCTCATTGAGGACGGGGCTAAACCAAAGTACCTTGGTGAGACTGTTTGAAGTTTGACTACTTCATAATGAGAGATTATGGTATAGAAGATTGAAAATATTTTTGTTTGCTGTGTTCATAAAGATGCATCAAGTAAACATTACAATTAATGTGGAGAAATCACTGCTGGTGAAAGTTTTTCTGATGTGAAATAAAATAACATTGCAGTAAATTCTACACATTCTGTATCGTTACTAATAAGGTGTTTAGTTGAACTTAGCTTTTTCTTCTTCAGATATTCCCCGCACCACCACGTCTGTCACCCTCACCGATCTTGAGCCTGGTCGTAGATATAACGTCAGTGTGTATGAGGTGCCTGAAGGAAACAGAGAGCCAAACCTCATCCTGACCACCTCACAGACCACTGGTTGGAAACAAATCTCCTGCTCTTTGAATAAATATAAACTTTAAATGAGAAAAAAAGTTGCATAATTGAGGTAATTTTCTTTTCTTTCTTCGGTCAGCTCCTGATGCCCCCACTCTGCATCCTGTGAATGACGTCACAGAAACTTCCATCCGCATCAGCTGGAGCAGACCCCAGGCTCCTATTACTGGTAAGAACCAACATTCTGTCAGGGTACATTTGCTTTTACTTAAACATCTGGAACATGGATCTCAGTCAAGACACCTCAATGTGTGTGCTTACAGGTTACCGTTTAGTTTACATTCCATCAGAGGAAGGCAGCAGCACCGAGCTCATCCTCCCTGACTCAGAGACTTCAGTAACGCTGGAGGACCTCAGCCCTGGTGTCCTCTACAACATCAGCATCTATGCTGTGGAGGATAACCTGGAGAGTGAGCCTGTTTTTGTCCGGGTTAACACTGCCGGATCTCCAAGACGAGGTAACCAAAAATATGTGGATGCCTTGCAATAAGTTGCAAGATAACAAACTTGAGCTTTGATTAATTTTTGATTTTAAGTCATAGATTAACAGATTAGATTTATACAAACAATTCTTATAAGGTTATTAAGACAGCCTATTATAGGATCATTTATACGATATAACATCTAGGATAAGCTACATATTTTTCTTAAATACGTAACCTGACCAGCATGTAATTTATGGGGGAGCTGCGAAACATTCTGAGATAAAGTCTAAACACTTGAAGGAAAAAATGCTTGTGGAGCCAAGACCCTAAAGCACAGACGCCTCATAAATCTAAAGTGCATGGTTTATAGAAGATCACAATTTGTCTACTTTCTTTTGGCTGGGCTGGGGAAATCTAACAGTTAAAATATTTTAGAAAAATGAAAAGCAGATGTTTTAGGAAGTTAATATTACTTTATTTCCTCCTTCTACTTTGGTATTTACTTTGTATTTTCCATCTTATCCAAGCCAACATTTGCAAATATTCTACTTGAGTATTGCTAAAGCTTTTATTGGACATATCTTTGACGTTTGAAATTTTGAAAACAAGTTTTGCGTAGGTTTCATTTTCATTTTATAAACAGGTTTTTTTTTGTGTTGTTGTTGTTGTTTTTTGTTTTTTTTAACCAATCCCTGTTTTCCCTAAAACAAAAGGTGTACTCATAAAAAACAAAGGACAACTAATTTGGGTCCAAGATCACCAGCTGCCAACTCAGTCAATTACACCATTAATGGAGGATTCTTCCTTTATGCAACCTTTAATGCTCAAATCTTTTGCTCTTTACAGAGAAGGTCCAAGCTCCGACTGACCTACAGTTCAGTGAGGTTGCAGACACCAGGATCAGTCTCACTTGGGAAGGTCCGCCCACTGAGGTCACCGGTTACAGGGTGGTCTTCTCACCGATGGGCCAGGATGGCACTGAGCTGCAGCGCCTTCAGGTGCCGCTTTTCCCCAACGCATACATCGAAATCAACCACCTGCAGCCCGGCACATTGTATCGCTTCTACGTGTATGCCATCAGAGGTGATACTGAGAGCGAGCCTCTTGTGGGAGAAAAATCGACCAGTAGGTGGTGCTTAAAAAAAGGAATATTCTAAATTCAGACCTTAGGAAATCCTACAGATTATCAAATAACTATCGATCATCTCATGCTGTTTATATAATCTATCCTCTTGTAGAACCTGATGCTCCCACAGATTTACGTTTCACCGACATTGGACACGATAGCGCATTGGTCATCTGGGAGGCTCCCCGTGCCGTCGTTACTGGCTTTCGCCTCCTGCTGAGCATCGATGGTTCCAGCCCTGTTGAGAAGAGGATCCCAGGAAGTGTCACGCAGTACCTTTTGAAGAATCTGCGCCCGGACACACAATACACAGCAGAGCTGTTCTCTGAGCAGAACGCTGTGCTCAGCGAGGGCATCACTAAATATTTCACTACAGGTCAGCAGAAATGCATTTATTTGCTAGAATGTGTTTTTTTTTATTTGCAGAGGTTTTAAATCCAACCTTGCTTTTTGTTTCAGCTCCTAGAATGGGAAATGCTCCTCCTTTTAGCACAGAGGTCACAGACACCTCCATCATTATCGCCTGGATACCTGTCCGCAGATTCAGCTACAAGGTAGTTTATCACCATTTTGCCCAGATAACCAAAGAAGTGTAATCTGTTTTAAAATTATCTACTGATCACAGTGCATTCTTTTCTTCTTTGCTTCCTTTAGCTTTCTGTTCTCCCGAGTGAGGAAGGCGAGTCTCCTAGAGAGGAGACCTCTGACTCTGGGCGTATTGACATCAGCGGTCTGATCCCAGGAAATCAGTACACCTACAGTGTTCAGCCCATTTTCAATGGACGTAACCGTGGAAACCCCATCACCCGCAACGTTGTCACTAGTGGGTCTAGGTTACATTTGTTTGGAGGGAAATAATTCAAATCAGGACTCCTTAAGATTAATCTCTGTCTAAGTGTTTATAACCAGAGTGATGTAATGCTTATATGAGCAAGCGGAGCACTATATAAACAATTTGGCAGGAGTTTTTACAAGACCTAACAGCTGCATAAAATTAACGTCATCGTCTTCTTTTCTCTTGTGCAGCTTTGTCTCCTCCAACCGATCTCAGAGTAGTGTCCAACCCAGACACAGGAGGTTTAACCGTCTACTGGGTAGCCTCCAGGAGACAAGGTAAATATTGACTGTGCACCTCACCCACTGCCAACCTGGGGGCTAAATCTAAAGCTAAGTCTAGACCTTGGTTTAGGTCTACCTTCAAACTTTTAAAACCCATCTGTTACTCCTGTACCCTCTGCAGGGATCTCCGGCTACAGAGTGACAAGCACGCCCACCAGTGGACAAAGAGGGAACTTTTTAGAAGAGGTTGTCAGTCCAGACAAGAATACCTGCCTTCTAGAAAACCTCAATATGGGTGTGGAGTACAACGTCAGTGTGTTCACAGTCAAGGGAGAAGTGGAGAGCGTACCGGCGTCCACCATTGTTACCCCAGGTAGGTGCCAGATGGAGGTGTCTGGCTAGTTGTTAGCTGGTCGAGATCTGGTTTTTAAAGGAACCAAAGCTTAATTGGTTTATCTTTGTGCAAAGGTTTCAAATCAACTCTTTAAAAAGTATTTGAAAGCACTACAGGTTAAGAACAAAACAAAGCTGGTGGAAAGGATTTAAAGAAGAACATCTGAGGAAAATAATCTTACACTTAAACCGAGGTTTAAGATTGGATTTGAGTCAATGACTCGATGCAATCGACTGGTTTTCCTTAGATAGAAAACTTTGAATCAATTTGACTCTATGATCTGGTTGAATTGTAATGTGCCTTGAGATGACGTGTTGTGAACTGGCGCCATATAAATAGATTGAATTGAATTGAGGTTGGAGGGAGAAGAAAATTCAGCTTCCCAGTTAACAATTATTTAAAAGCTATATGTTCTGTTCAAGGAGGCGTATTGAGTCCTTTTTACGGTTTTTTTTTTTAACCCGTCTGTGGTGGATTGTGGAGCCCTAAGTTCTTTATGAGTTTTAGACTATATTTAGGTTTTCCAAAGTATTTGTTGGTATCTAGTTGCTTTTAAATCATTTTCTATTCAGTTACCTTGCATGTACACCAACCTTTATCCAGAAGTGTTAAGTAGGTAAACACAAAGTAATTTTTTTTTGTTAATCTATGAAAAACAAGACAAATTAAAAGTGCAAATGCAAAATTAATCAAAAATTGTTATCTTGTGCCATGTTATATGTGCCATGTGTATATTGATTGGTTTCTGTTCCATACAGAGAATTAGTTGATCAAAACATGCAGGTTAATTTATCCTGATATGGATTTCCTAAAGAGGGCTTTAATCTACATGCGACAAAGGCAATAAAAAACAGTTATGTGACATGCTTTAATCATAATTTACCATATGACATTAGATGTATAGCATTGAAGCACATATTTCTGATGAAACCCTTAGTGAGTGTAACTCCTATACCAATCTGTTACTAACATGATCACACATTTAGCTGTAAAGTGCAAGAAGATAACAGTAATTGGCTTAAACCTACTGGCATGGCCGATAACTTTATTAATTGCCTGCAATTCTTTTTTTTAGTCCTTTTATTTTTATTTTGTAATGTCTTCTGGCATGGCTTATGTTTCACCATACTTCTTGGAATGCTTTAATTGGAATGACAATTTGCTAGTTATTTTTTCCTTTCTTTCTAATTCTGCCTGTGTAAATTGGTGCAACCCCTTTTCAGAAAACCCCACCCCAACTCATATTGACTTTGTGGACATTACTGACACCACCATTGGCCTCCGCTGGATCCCTCTAAACATTACCAACATCGTAGCTTACCGAATAATGGTAGTAGCCTCAGGCGAGAGCTTGCCCATCTTTGAAGATATGGTGGAGGCATCTGCAGGTTATTACACGATTCAAGGTTTGGAGCCCGGCGTGGACTATGACATCAGTATTATCGCTGTTACAAAGAGGGGCGAGAGCAAGCCGACCACATACACAAAGCAAACACAAGCTGGTGATTTTATTTTTTCCACTCAATCAGAGAGGAGGGCTGGGGTGTTGATTTATCATACTTATCATTTTTTTTATTTGTGTGTAAATTTCTTGGCATATATACTGATAACTAGCTAAAACATTTTTTACTTTCAATCTATGATTATTTCAGCTGTGCCAGCTCCAACAAACTTACAGTTTGGAAGTGCGGGTCCCGACTACATCCGTGTCACATGGACCATCCCCAACATCGCCACTCCCAGTGAAATATCTCGCTTCGTAATTCGCTACCACCCCGTGGACACTGACAATGATATCAAGGAAGTTAATGTTGGTGGTGCCACCAATACCTACTTGTTGCAAAGTAAGCGAGACGTTAAAACATCTGTTAGCGAGGCCAAATTACACATGTATCCCTTTTCAGCATAAAGCAACTCTGATATTGCATCTTTTCTATATAGACCTGCAGCCCAACACAGAGTATCGTGTCATTGTTGTCTGCGTCTACGGTGAACGGGAAAGTGAACCTGCTACAGGGACTCAGAAAACAAGTGAGTAGCATGCTGATCTTATCAGTAAAGGTTGGAGAACGAGGTCAAAGGTCAAGCTTAAACTCTTCCCTGTGTTTTTTTTGTAGATTAGCACTTGTAGTGCTGTCAGTGGTATTAGTGGTCACAATCATTAGTTCTCCAGTGTTTCAGAAAATGTATGTTTACCTTTACTACTTAAACGTTGCCTTTAGCTGAAGGATTATATAGATATTGTGGTGGGATTTTATTTCCCCCTTTACACAAAACCTTTCAAATATTGTCTTTTCTCCTTTGTTGTTCACATTTTGTTCATAGTTTAAAGCTAAGTCCAAAGGAAAACTTTGAAAGAGCCTCAGAGGTTTTAAACCCAATGCAGAAGATTATAAATTAATTTGTTGTATTAAAAATACTTTATAAATAGATTAGAATTGTCAAGAAACAACAAACAACAAACAACAGGATTAAATTGGTAACTCAGTTTATAGTACTCTTGCCTTATAACAAAAAATTCCTGAGTTGCTTCTAACAATAGGACCCAGTATTTGAGGCGGACAGACAGGTCGATTTTTCAAAATGTTTATTAGAAACAGAACTTTGATAAAAAGCGTGGGCTTCTAAGGCAGGAACCTCTGGCCTTAAAGTTTGGTCCGAGCCCAAAGGATGAGGTTGGTTTTATCCAGTCAGCTGCCAACAGACGCTGATGTCTTTGAGGTCGGAAGACAGACAGATGATCACAACCAAGCAGATGAAGGAAGGCAGTATAATTCAGAGGGCAAAGCCAAAGCAGATGTCGAGGATGCGCTTAGGAGTCACTGCCAGGAGATCAGAGGTCTGAAGAGGTCCCGAATGGAAATCTAGCACAGAGTCAGGAAACAGTTCCAGGTTTGGTTAACAGACAGGTAGAAATCTGGCAGGAGTCTGATAACAGCTCAGGCAAACAGATCAGGATGGGATAAGGCAGGCTCAGAGATCCAGAGGCAGAACAGGTCAGGATCAGGCAGTCATTAACACTTAAGAACTCTCACCACTGCCTCGAATAATATGGCACTGATGACTGGTCTTAAGGCTGGTTAAACAGAGGCTGAAGCAAGTGGATAAAATGAGTGATAATGAGAACTGGTTGGAGATAAGCCGGTGAATGAAATTAATAATCAGACCAAACATCAGCGCCAAGATCATGACACTGGGTTCAATTTTTTCATGCATGTGTTGAATTGGTGACTCTAAATTGACTAAATTAAGCTGTGAGGTGTATGGCTGTACCTCTCTGTCACTGCATGAAAAGTGAGATTTTCGTCGCCGTAAACCCCCGTAAACTCCCGCAGATCTGCCTGATTTTCGTCAGTTTCCGACAATTTGCAACCCGTGCTTGTCTGCGTTTGTCGTGCCACAAATCTCTGACATATGTGGAGAGCGATCAGCTGTACTAATGGCCCTAATTAGCATATGAATGCAGCAAACCCGCGCGGCTGGCCAGGTCTGGCTTGAATAACCTTCTCAGTATTGGCTGAAACCACTATTCTCAAACAAATGAAATCGCTCGTGATTGGCAGCAAAACCACACATGGCCACGCCAGGCTTTAATTTTCTTACTGAGTATTGGACGGAACCACTTCTTTTTAAACAAGTAAAGTCGCTCGTGATTGGTTGGCATATATATATATTTACATATAAATTTACATATATATATTTATTCATATATATATATATATATATATATATATATATATATATATATATATATATATATACACTATATTGCCAAAAGTATTTGCTCACCTGCCTTGACTCACATATGAGCTTAAGTGACATCCCGTTCCTAATCCATAGGGTTCAATATGACGTCGGTCCACCCTTTGCAGCTAGAACAGCTTCAACTCTTCTGGGAAGGCTGTCCACAAGGTTTAGGAGTGTGTTTATGGGAATTTTTGACCATTCTTCCAGAAGCGCATTTGTGAGGTCGCACACTGATGTTGGACGAGAAGGCCTGGCTCTCAGTCTCCGCTCTAATTCATCCCAAAGGTGTTCTATCGGGTTGAGGTCAGGACTCTGTGCAGGCCAGTCAAGTTCATCCACACCAGACTCTGTCATCCATGTCTTTATGGACCTTGCTTTGTGCACTGGTGCACAGTCATGTTGGAAGAGGAAGGGGCCAGCTCCAAACTGTTCCCACAAAGTTGGGAGCATGGAATTGTCCAAAATGTCTTGGTATGCTGAAGCATTCAGAGTTCCTTTCACTGGAACTAAGGGGCCAAGCCCAGCTCCTGAAAAACAACCCCACACCATAATCCCCCCTCCACCAAACTTTACACTTGGCACAATGCAGTCAGACAAGTACCGTTCTCCTGGCAACCGCCAAACCCAGACCCGTCCATCAGATTGCCAGATGGAGAAGCGCGATTCGTCACTCCAGAGAACGCGTCTCCACTGCTCTAGAGTCCAGTGGCGGCGTGCTTTACACCACCGCATCCGACGCTTTGCATTGCACTTGGTGATGTATGGCTTGGATGCAGCTGCTCGCCCATGGAAACCCATTCCATGAAGCTCTCTGCGCACTGTTCTTGAGCTACATGAAGTTTGGAGGTCTGTAGTGATTGACTCTGCAGAAAGTTGGCGACCTCTTCGCACTATGCGCGTCAGCATCCGCTGACCCCGCTCCGTCAGTTTACGTGGCCTACCACTTCGTGGCTGAGTTGCTGTCGTTCCCAAACACTTCCATTTTCTTATAATACAGCTGACAGTTGACTGTGGAATATTTAGGAGCGAGGAAATTTCACGACTGGATTTGTTGCACAGGTGGCATCCTATCACAGTTCCACGCTGGAATTCACTGAGCTCCTGAGAGCGACCCATTCTTTCACAAATGTTTGTAAAAACAGTCTGCATGCCTAGGTGCTTGAATTTATACACCTGTGGCCATGGAAGTGATTGGAACACCTGATTCCAATAATTTGGATGGGTGAGCAAATACTTTTGGCAATATAGTGTATATATATATATATATATATATATATATATATATATATATATATATATATATATATATATATATATATATATATATATATATATATATTTATTCATATATTTATTCATTCATATGGTGTGTATTTATGTTATCCTACACTACTACACAATTATTATGCTACCATCAAGGACATGAATGAATTTATACAGGAAATGAACATTTGCCAGGAAGCTGTTTATGCAAAGAAAAAGCTTTATTAAAACACACACAACTATATACAACGCGTATCCAAACACTTGCGTTTCTAAAAATTAAAAGTCCGTGAACGGTCCGTTTGCTTCCTCGGGGTTGGAGGTAACTGGCAGCATTCCCTCCGAGGCAGGTCCGATGTGCAGACGCCTACTGTGCGTGGCTCTGTACTTCGTCATCGCTTCTAACGGGGACTGCAGCTTAACACAGAGTTCAGTGAGATCCGGCCTACGAAATGGCGGTGACCGTACAATCCATCCAGAGTTCCACTTCCTCATCTGCTAGCACATTCTGCCTCGCTTTCAGCAGCTGAAAAAAAAAACAATGAATCAGCGCACTGCGTATGGACACAACACATCTATTAATGCACCTGAATAATAGTCACCAAATAAAGTCTTACCCTCTTTCTTCTGGCCCGACTCCGAGCAGATTGCCTCCGCACGCAGCGTGTTGGCTTGCTGCGTATATCTGAAGCTCCTGCGTACCGTCTGAAAATACGTCTTACAGGCAGCTGGAAAACAATTAAATGAGAGTGGTATGAATAAAAAATCAAACGCAAGTCACAGTAACAAGGAAGGAGAAAACATTAAAACAAGTCACTTACACACAATGTCGTCTTTATCAACATCGTGCAAATCTGGACTTGCTGATATGGCTCCGAGCAAATAGGAGGTCACCGCCTCATTGTGAGGCGACAGTAGTCTGTGAAAACAAAATGATGCTATGCTATGATCGGTATCTATCCGTATCCATTGCCTTTTACCGCAGAATGAAAGCATATTCTTTAAATCTTACCCTTGCTCCGGTTCATAGCGCCTGCAATTAGTCTCCGAGTTGTGAAGACGGCGTACTGCTTCCTGTGAATCACAAAAAATACACTTTAATAAAGCTTGTTCTTGCAAGGCTACTGTTATCGAACATATATATACCGCTAGCATCTCTTCTTTGAGTTCGTCTTGTTCGATGCAGAGTCGCCATCGCGTCCAAGAGGAGTTTTACCCCGAAATCCAGACGCTCCAGACCGCCTGCACAAAGCAAAGCATACATCCTCCACTGTGGCTGCACACCGAGTTTCTTGGAGATCGTAGAGCACATGCGCGAGATGAACCAGGGTTTCCGCGGATCAATAAAAATAATTAAAAAATCATTCATTTTTTTTAAATCAAGGCCTTAATTGGCACTAAAATTATTTAAATATGTTTATCGAAGTATTTATAATTCTTTAATAAAAAATGCTTATAAAAACAATTTCGTCAGATATATTATATCGCTCCAGGCGTAGAAAAAGCTAGAGGATATATATATACGTATATATGTGTGTGTGTGTGTTAACATACATACAGGAGTCATGGAACTGTGCTTAGGCTCCTTCATATTTCATGTACACTAATTACTTGTGTACATGGTTCTTGTTGATGGCATTAAAATCATTTCTAATAGCATTTAAATAGCATTAAATTAGAGTCACTCATTCCTGTATGAACCCTGTGAGCGCTTAATTTAATATGACATATTAAAAAAATCCCACCATCATCCAGCATATGTTCAGTTTCTGCCCAAATATATATTTATATTTTTGTAGATTTTTGTAACGGGGATAAGGATAATTCAAAACTGCTTTTTTTGAATGAACTTGTTCTCTTCTCCCAAACTCAGCATCTCTTTTCATTCCTGTAATAAGAAGTTTCTTTTGAATGGATTTGATTAAAGTTTAAGTCCCTCGGTATAAAATAAATATTTTGATGGAGATGAGAAATCTGCTTCCTCGTTGGTGAATAACCAATAGTTTGGATCCAATCATTTAAATAAACGGTGTTAGTTTTTTTTTTTTTTTTTTATATAAGAATTGTGCTATAATTTCTAGTCACCGATCTGTTGCTGCTATATTTTAATTTGACGAACCGGAATTTGTCGATGTTCTTTTTCCTGTTTGGTGCGATTGCAATTGCGGATCTTGACCTGGCCGGACCTTATGACCACAGTGTACCAATCTTCTGATGGCTACTTCCAACAGGATAATGCGCCATGTTATAAAGTGAATCATCTCAGACTCGTTTCTTGAAACTTTTCCACTTAAGTTATTGTGAATTGAGCATATTGACAGACATTTTATTTTTTATCTTAAATGCAATTTTTTTTTTTTATAATTACTGCTCTAAATGTATTGCTCTGTCAGCTAAAGATCTGTTTTGGTCTCTATACTTTAATTAAATAAATCAATTGAAGCTAAAATGTAAGAGGCTATACTGAGCCTGATCTCTTTGTATCAGAGATTTTCTTACCTTTTAGAAAAATGTCACTTGGAGTAAAACCCCCCCTGCAACCCTGGTTTGCATTTGTATAGCTCACAGCATGTTCATTTACATGTTAAAGCCTCCCCTAGAATTCCATGGGGGGGAATCATGGGGGGAACACTGCCTAAGAAAGTCCACATCAATTTCTGACAATTTACGGGAGTTTTCGGCGAAGCCTGCAAATTGTCGTAAACTGCCGCTAACCTGAAGTTCCACGACAATCTACAGTGCCGCATATTGACGAAAATCCCACTTTTCATGCAGTGTGTGTTGTGTTGGATTGGTGACCTGTCTAGGGTATATCCTGCTGGAGATAGGCACTAACCCCCCATGACCCTGGCACACAAGCAGCAGAAGATTGATGGATAGAAGCATTAAATATTGCAACCAATAAGCAGTTGTGTTAACAAGTAGAGTAATCAGGCGATAAAACATTGTTAAATTCTAGTTTATCAGCACATGTTTTTATGATATACTTTTAATGTTTTCAATTTCCTTCCATATTTTTATGTTGGTTTTTAAATTGTGAGTTTTTCGCTTATTAAAAAATTTAAATAAAAAACTTTTTCCAGCTCTGGACTCGCCCACTGATCTGCAGTTTACCAACATTCGGACCAACTCCTTCACTGTTCACTGGCAGGCTCCAAAATCCCCTATCACTGGTTACAGAATCCACTACCAAAAGACAAGCGGTGGACGAGCCAAGGATGAGCGGCTCCCCCCAACCAGAAACCATTTCACTCTTACCGGACTCGAACCTGAGGCCGAGTACATGATTTATGTGTATGCTGTCAGCGACAATAAGGAGAGCCAGCCTCTGACTGGAACACAAGCTACCTGTGAGTTCCTGCACCAGTCTCTTATTTCATCTCTTTCCATTCAGTGAGAATCTGAGGCTTGACCCATTAAACCTGAATTATAATTGGTGTCATTCCTTCACTTGTTTTTGTGTTTTATGATTTTCAGTCTCAGATGCACCTACAGACCTTCAGGTAACGTCTTCTACACCTACCAGCATCACCATCCGCTGGGATGCCCCCTCTATTGAAGTAAAGAACTACAGGATCACCTACAGAGGCACAAGTGTGTAGTCAGGATGTCACAAATTTTTTTCCAGGCTTCACCAAAGTTAAATTTTTCACACATTTGATTTATCTGCTTCTAGGTGGTGAATATCCCCAAGAGATTACAATACCAGGCACCGAGACCCATGCCACCATCACTGGACTGCAGCCTGGCACCGAATACACCATCACAGTTTATGCTGTTACTGGACGAGGGGACAGCCCCGCCTCCAACAGACCGGTCTACATAACACACAAGACTGGTATAAAAAAATAATAACACTTTGTGAAGAGATTGCTATCTGGTTGTTGGAATCGATCTAAAAGTTGCCGTAATTTCCCGCCTTCTTTAGATACTGAGGCCCCCAACAATATGAGGATCACAGATGTAACCGACAATGGCATTAAAGTGCGCTGGTCTCCCGCTCAGGGCTCAGTCAGAGGCTACAGGGTCACTGTTGTCCCTAAGAATGGTTTTGGACCTTCCTACTCTGAAGTAGTGGCTCCCCGTAAGCTATGCTAGGCTTTTATGTTCAACATAAATATTTTAGGGTTTGTTTGTTTTCTTCCTTAAACACTGACATTCTTGTTTTCCATTGCAGAAACAACAGAAAAGACATTCAATGGTCTCAACCCCACTGTTGAGTATGTCGTTAGTGTTTATGCCTTGGGCAGTGATGGACAACCCTCTCCCCCTGTGGTGGAGAATACTAGGACTGGTTAGTTTCTCCAAATATATAACAAAACAGAGTTACTTGCTTCACTATGGTTACCAAACTGATCAGTTTCTCAAGTATTCCTGCCATGTCTGTAATCAGCCACATGTAAAAAGAAATTAATAAAAACAACCATAGAGTAATGAGTTAAAAGCATTTTAGGCCTCAAACGATTATCCAAAGGTTTTTGTTATTTTTAGCCTTTATTTGTTAAATTTTTGTGAACATTACAAGTATGATAACTTCTCTGCAATGATATCTATATGCAATAGATGCACCTATATGTGAGTGATGCAAACAAAAAGATAATTGAGAAAGAAACTTGATAGACTGGACCTTTTTAGACATTTGAAAATATTCCTTCAGAATAATTCTATCAATGATAATATTTATAATTTCTTTACACAAGTAGAGACCAAGAAAAAAAAAAGACTTGCTATTTTTATTCACTACAGTAATATAATAAAACAGCATTTCTCAGGGATGCAGTCTGTGTAAAGATAAATGAATGCATACTTTTTGAAAGACTAATTAGGAAAACTGTATTTTTAAAAGTATTTAAAACTGTTTTGGAAGACAGTGGAGCCGTGGTGTTCATGTCTTCATGAAAGCTTCCACTTCTTATAAAAAAAGAATAAACTGAGTTAAAGCCTAAAGCTTTGCTGTGAGATCTCCTTATGGTCTAGAAATGATGATGCACTTACAAGCCTTTTGACAGCTGAAAGGAATATGTCCTCCTTTATTGCAGCTGTGGACGGTCCCAAGGGTCTAACATTCTCTGACATCAGCGACAACACTATGCGCATCACATGGGAAAGCCCTGGTGGCACGGTAACATCTTACCGCGTCCTGTACTCCAGTTCAGAGGAGGGTGAGAGAGAACTGCGTCCCGCCCCCAGAGCTGACCAGGACAGCGCTGTACTGAGAGGTCTACGTCCAGGGACTGAGTACACCATAAAAGTCATCGCTTTTAATGGCCGGACTCCCAGCACACCGTTAATGGGAACCCAAGAGACAGGTAGAAATGTAGAAAACATAGGTTTATTGACAACTCGTTTAGATGTGGATTTAATGTTTGCTAATGGTGACTCTTTTAGCAATCCCCACACCAACCAACATGGAGGTCTCAGAGGTGGGCCCATCTTTCTTCACGGTTTCATGGCAGGCTCCAAATGCTGGCTTGACCGGCTATCGAGTGGTCATCCGTCCCAAGAACATTAACACCCCCCAAAAAGAAATGACCCTGAACCCAGATACCACCCGTGTAGTTGTACCAGGGCTTATGGTAAACGATCATCCCACAAATATATAAATACTTAAATAAATATATTTTATTCAGTAGGTAAATATCAGTATTATGTCTCCTTGATCTAGGTTGCAACGACCTATCAGATACAAGTCTATGCCTTGAAGAACGCTGTCACAAGCAGACCATTAGAAGGAGAAGCAACCACACTGGAAGGTCTGTGCCGTCTTAGCTACCAAACATGTAGACATAATGTGCTTGCCACATTATGTCTACTTCTTTGAAATAATTTTATTTCATTTTATCTGTGCCATTTGGGATTTTAAAAGAGCCATCAATTTCTTTTTTTTTTTTCTTGGCGTTGTCCCCTTATCCTTATGATCTTAGGCCTTGAATGGATCTACTGGTAGAGAAACTCCTGCCACCATCCATCCACATTTTCATCTTCTTACAAGATGTTAGTCTAGTGTGTTTTTAACCGAGCTCTCATACCCCAGATTCAAGCACAGCAAGTTTCTAACGGTTAGAAATGAGTGGTTCCTACCCACTGTAACTATATACACTGTTATTTGGGGAGGTGGTGGCATAGTGGTTAGCGCGTTTAGCTTGGAATCATGAGGTTCTGAGTTTGAACCCCACAGGTTGTCATGCAGGCTCCTTGAGCCAGACCCTTAACCCCAGACTGCTCCTCAGGCAAAGCACAATGGAAAAAAAAAAAAAAAAAAAAAAATATATATATATATATATATATATATATATATATATATATATATATATATATATATATATATATATATATATATATATATAAGGTTGTAAGCACCCTATTTGATCCCCACATTTGATCCCCACATCCTGAGCAATATCCGTAAATCCCAGAATGCACCCCTGGCGCCGCACAGTGGCAACGTACTGCTCCCCAAGGGGATGGGTTAAATGCATAGGTAAATTTCTCCCATGTGAGATCAATAAAGTTCAATTGATTTGATTTAATATTCCTGCTCAGGAAGAGAGACTAGTACGAAGTTCACATATCAGTCATGTTAGATAGATATTACTTTTTCTAGCTTTAAATGACTGGACTAAGCTCCACTGTTTTACAATGAGTTATTCGATCTGAATCTGATAATTTAATTGTATTAAATTAATTACATAATTTGTACTAAATCTAGATTTATCTGATTTGAATATTAAGCTATTTAAAAAAAAAAAGTATCTTGAAATGACTTGTTCTGAATGGGCTCTCTGCCCAACTCCACTACTTCCTTAACTTCAGCCGGCACCTTTGTTTCTTGTCTTTCATTACTGGAAGACTGATTAATCCAGATGCATCTGGCCATTATCATCATGGTTACTAAGGTCAGACACACCTGGATTAATCAACCTTTCCTGTAATGAAAGACAGGAAACAAAGGAGCCGGCTGACATTGAGGAAGTACAGTAGTGGAGTTGGGCATAGAGCCCATTAGAGCTCCAGGTCAAATATCTTGTATATTTGACTTCTTTGGCTCAAGAACATGTCCTCCACTGTCAGAAACCTATCAGCTCACTGATCTGCTTGTTCTTTGATTATTGCAGAGGTTAGTGCTCCTCGCCGTGTACGCATCTCTGATGTGACAGATACCTCTTTCACTCTGACGTGGCGCACGAAGATGGAGACAATCACTGGCTTCCTCCTTGAAGCTACGCCCATGAGTGGTTCTCGTGACACCATCACAAGGACCATCCCTGGAGACAGAACCAGCTACACTTTTACTGGTAGACGTCAACCCTTAAACAACTGGACTGGTTTAGGCTTTTCCTCTGAGGTCATCTATGTGTACAGTTCTTGCTTCACAGTGTGCATTTATGTGTTTTTCAGGTCTGCAGCCAGGAACTACTTACTTCATCAACATGTACGCACTGAATGGAAACACAAGAAGCCCTAAGTATTCTCTCAGGGCCGAAACAGGTACAAAACAAGTATATTTCATGTTGTTTGGGGCTTGAATGTGATTTAAACCCTGAATGGAAACACAAGAAGCCCTAAGTATTCTCTCAGGGCCGAAACAGGTACAAAACAAGTATATTTCATGTTGTTTGGGGCTTGAATGTGATTTAAACCCACCTGTATGCTGGGTCTCATTTCCACTAAATTAAATTGTTGCTTCAAGACATTTAAATGGTATATGTATCTATATTAAGGAGAATTCAAACAAAATTATTTATTTTTTTCACAGCTATGCCTGCAGTTCAGGCTCCCACCGACCTCCAGTTTACATCTTTAACCCCCAACACCATCTCCTTCACCTGGCAGCCACCTCCCACACAAATCACAGGTTACTACGTCACCTACGAAGAGAATGGAAGAGCCCCAAAGGAGCTCATCCCACAACCTCATGCTGGCCAAAATTACGCCACCATAGTTGGTATGTCTAACCTCTCCTCTTTGAATAATACAATTATCAAAAACTTTTTAAAATATTCACCCTTTATTTGAATACCTTTTCTTCTCATGTAATCATACACTAATGAATGACTTCTTAATGATTGATGTTTTTCCTCGGTTCAGGTCTGAGGCCAGCCACAGAGTACATCATCAAGATCATCGCCATGCAAAACACGCAGCAAAGCCAACCTTTAGTGGGAAGGATTAGGACTCGTAAGTAATTAGAAATTTGGACATAAATTTTAAAACGGTTGCAGGTGAATGTGTTTTAAAATGTGTAATCTGAGCCGCTGCTTTCAGTTCCTCAAATGCATTTTTTTTGCTCTAGAAAGCCTTTGATTAAGTAGCTGTTGGCTCCTAAAACCATAAAGCCTTTTTTTAGATTTTGAATGTCTTCATAAATGTCATTCAAAATATCTGCATGTGTTTGTAATAGTACATTGTGACACATTTAGTTTGAGTTTTAGTGCAAAGCTGTGTATGTGCTGCTTCCAGTGTAGCTGAGATAAACTTAGAGAAAGCTTAGAGAACTTTTGCTGCAGCCCAGCCTCCTCTAACCTGCTTGCCCTAACCCGGTCTCTCCTGCCCAGAGCCAGACTCGCTGCTTCCCCAGCCTCTGCCGCAGCCCTACGGCCCCGGGGTTCTTGGCAATCTGGATGTGCCTGAAATTGATGACAACAGAGTCCATTTGACAGGACCCGACCAGGATGTGGTTGGGGGTCAAAGCCAGCATATTGAGTACACAGAGTTTAATAATGGAGGCAACCCACAGTCTCCCAATGAGCAATACCGTGAGCCCCTGGTCTTTGTCCCCCTCCCTGATGCAGAGGGCCGTAGAAAGCCTGTTCTGAAACTCACATTTCCAATCGGAGCCTCGCTTTTTAACAAGACAGGGTTCCCTGAGGAAGCCCAGACTGAAACCAGCATCTCCTGGAAGCCTTACAGGCAGAGCAATGCCTACCTGCTGTCCTGTAATCCCCTCACCAATAGAAATGAGATGTTCCAGGTAAGAAGAGACACCCAAAGCTTTAGTTAAAGCTGTGTATTGCAGGAGCAATAACTAATTTTAAATGTTTTCCAATTTAAAGGTCCGGCTGCCAGGCACAGCCACCACTGCCACCCTGATAGGACTCACCCCAGGAGAAGACTACAATGTATTGGTGGAGGCACTGCTAGGAGCACTCAAGCATAAGGTCCTGGAGCAGGTCATCACCCCCGGCAACAAAGGTAGATATATACAGTTACACATAATGAATTAAGACATAAAACCATAGCAAATGTTATGGACCTCATTCATCACAGCATGAACACTTTAAAGATAAAACTTACACAGAAATTTAAAAAAGAAACTTTTTAGGTACATTATCGGTCATTAGTTTAGAAAAGATAAGCAACAGAAACAGATGATTGAGCATTTAAAAAATGTAACGGTAATTTTTTTTTCCTCACAAGTTCTGATAAATTAAAACTCTTCAGCTCCTGATGTTTAGCTGGAATTTTGCATCTAATAAGTTATATAATTTATTTTATTTGCCAGCTAAAGTTTCAGGACATCAACACGGAGTCTCTCTGTTTAAGATGTTCACCTTTAGGTTTTATTTAACCTGAGGTGTCAAGTAAAAAGAGCACAAATACTTCATTACCTTACTTAAGTAGAAATCTTTGCTATCTATTCTTTACTGGAGGGACTATTGTTTATACATTTTTTTACTTCTACTCCTTACATTTCTTTTTTAACAGACTTCTTAGTTTTCTCTCATTAAAAAAATAAAAACTGTCAAAGTAATTAATTTCAGACTAATTTCTTTGTGGTTGGACTCGGTACTGCACCAACTTGTTGTTCACCACATACCAAAATAAGTAGTTTTTCAAGATGATATAAAGTTAAATTTGACACTGTTCCCATTAGCTATAAAATTAGGAAAATTAAGTATAAGTTAGGTAACATCCACAGTTGTAGAAAAATGTTTCTTTAACAGGTTAGTGCAGTAACCAGTATACAGTTTAAAGCATCCATCTTTTAAACTTTTCCTGCATTGCTTTTATACTTTATTTAGTTTTAAAATGGCACTTTTAAACTTTAACTTGAGCAGAAAGCTTACATCCATACTCTAACTTCTACAAAAGTGTTTTTAAACAGTAGGATTTGTTCTTCTACTTGGGTAATATACATGAATACATTTGACACCTCTGTATTTAACCAAAAATGTTAAATCCATGAAAGGTTTCAATAGGACTATAAACTGTGTAACCCATCTTGTCTGTGCTGCTCATTTAGTCACAATTAGGGGAATCACTAGTTTTAGAAATGAAACAGAAATATACTTTTGTTTTATTAGTTTCGTTATTATTTTTTAAAATGAAGCCATTTTCAAGCAGCACATCTGCACTGGAAAAAAATGAAAGAAGATTAAACTGTAGATTTCACATTTTTGGTTGCTTGCTTGAATATTCAGTTTCAAAATTTTGAAAAAAACGTTTTGATCAGCTAACAGATTTAATATTGACTTGTGAATTCTTAACCTCATAAATGTAATCCTAATCTTCTATTAGTATCAACTGGGGTTCCAAGTACCAGAGAAGACCCATGTTACGACTCCTTCACCGCCACCTACCATGACATTGGTGGTGAATGGGAGCGCATGTCAGAGACTGGATTCAAGCTGTGGTGCAGGTGCCTGGGTGGCGGCCACTTCAGATGTGATTCCTCCAGTAGGTTTTCTGGACACTCATGCTTAAATGTAACCACATGTTTATTATTACTTGCTTTTTTAAATATTTTTTTGGGGTGTTTTCTTATAGAGTGGTGTCATGACAACGGTGTCAACTACCGCATTGGAGAACAGTGGGACCGTCAGTCTGAGAATGGACAACTGATGAGCTGCACCTGCCTGGGAAACAGCAAAGGAGAGTTCAAATGTGAACCACGTAAGGCTTGTTTCACACCAGGGAAATTTTTTGGGGTGTTTTGTGAAATGCAGCAAATTTTAACGTGCATGGACCTTCACAGATTCATCTATGTGCTACGATGAGGGCAAATCTTACCAGGTGGGCAACCAGTGGCAGAGGGAATACTTAGGTGCCATTTGCACCTGTACTTGCTACGGGGGACAAAAGGTTAGATATCAAACTGACCTTTATTTTTTCACATTAAAGCTCAATAGTCCTACTCAATGGTTAACTGAGTTTGTTTCTCACAGGGATGGAGGTGTGAAAATTGCCGCAAACCAGTTTCTGATGTTGATACCAGGTTGTTTCAGTCTGTTGGATATGGAGAAAACACACTCCGAAAAGTGAGTAGACGGCTTTTTTTGTTTTTGTTTTTCTTGATCAAACTTATCACCTTGGTGTTGATGGACTCTTTGCATTTAAATGCTGTTACTCTTTATTTTCCAGAACATCCATTGCCCCATTGAGTGCCTCCGACCTGAGCTGCTAGCGGATGGAATTGCTCCTCAAAATTCTCAGAAATAACTGCTTGATCGGTTGTCTCGTCCTACTTTCGCTCCCTCACCGCCTCGGTTCCTGCACTGTCTCACCTTGTAGAAGCCATGCTTTTAGTGTGACTGCATTATCACTTTTTTTTTCTCCTCTGTTCTTATAATTTACAGCCCTGCAGTCTGGTCTATCCAGATCTCTTTTTCAAACCAGTCGGTTCACTGTTAAAAACACCCGATTAATGCATCCTTTAATATACTATGATTAGACTCAACTGAATGTTCCTTAATACCAAATACAGGCCAAATGAATAGGTTATAGTGGCTACTTGTCTTTCTATGAGATTTTTTGAGTCAGTTCCTTATAAAACGTCAGAAAATAAGTACTGTGTCCAAGAACTCAATTTAATGCTTTTTGTTTTTTACCCATGAACATCTGGTTGTAGCCCTTCCTCTAAGGCCATAAGGTTGCACTGTGAGATTGACAAACGCTGAAAACGTCTATTAATCAAGATTTAGGAATGTTAAGACTAGTATGTGAATGTGAACTGTTCTATTTTTGTACCTTTTCGTCAGAACCAATGTTGTTTTTGCCTTTGACAAAAGAATGACCTTATTTTAATAAAGCTGAAGAGATTCTAAATTGTGAATATACTGCAGTTTATTTTTTTTAACTGAACTCTGAAACCTATACAGTAGGAACACTGGTTAGATTTTTTTCCCCAATCACCAAACAATAATCAAGGTTTAAACAAGTTTTTTAAAATATGCTGCTCAAAAAAAATTAAACACTTTGAAAACCCACCAGATCTCAATGGGGGAAAAAAAAATCATGCTGTTTATTTATACTGTTATGGACTGGGTGATGTGTTAGGAACAAAAGGATGCCACATTATTTGATAGAAATGAAAATTATCAACCTACAGATGGCTGAATTCAAAAACACCCCAAAAATTACAGTGAAAAAAAATTATGCGGCAGGCTAGTCCATTTTGCTGAAATTTCATTGCAGCAACTCAAAATAGTATTCAGTCATTTGTATGGCCCCAACTTGCGTGTATGCTTGCCTGAAAACATCGGGTCATGCTCCTAATGAGAGGACGGATGGCGTCCTGGGGTATCTCCACCCAGATCTGGACCAGGGCATCACTGAGTTCCTGGACAGTCTGAGGTGCAACCTGGCGCCGTCGGATGGATCGAAACATAATGTCCCAGAGGTGTCCTATTGGATTTAGGTCAGGAGAGCGTGGGGGCCAATCAATAGTATCAATTCCTTCATCCTCCAGGAACTGCCTGCATACTCTCGCTACATGAGGCCAGGCATTGTCGTGCACCAGGAGGAACCCAGGACCCACTGCACCAGCATAGGGTCTGACAGTGGGTGCAAGGATTTCATCCCGATACCTAATGGCAGTCAGGGCGCTGTTTTCTAGCCTGCATAGGTCTGTGTGTCCCTCCATAGATATTCCTTCCCAAACAATCATTGACCCACCACCAAAGCACTCATGCTGAATGATGTTACAGGCAGCATAACGTTCTCCACGGTTCTCCAGACCCTTTCACGTCTGTCACATGTGCTCGGGGTGAACTGGTTCTCATCTGTGAAAAGCACAGGGCGCCAGTGGCGGACCTGCCAATTTTGGTGTTCTCGAGCTCCACAGTGCCGGGCAGTGAGCACAGGGCCCACTAGAGGACGTCGGGCCCTCAGGCCACCCTTGTGAAGTCTGTTTCTGATTGTTTGGTCAGAGACATTCACACCAGTGGCCTGCTGGAGGTCATTTTGTAGGGCTCTGGCAGTGCTCCTCCTGCTCCTCCTTGCACAAAGGAGCAGATACCGATCCTGCTGATAGGTTGTAGACTTTCTACAGCCCTGTCCTGCTCTCCTGGAGTACAGGTGCTGGTCATAAAATTAGAATATCATGAAAAAGTAGATTGATTTCAGTAATTCCATTTAAAAAGTGAAACTTGTATATTATATTCATACATTACATACAAACTCATATATTTCAGATGTTTATTTTGTTTAATTTTGATGATTACAAATGACAACAAATGAAAATCTCAAATTCATCATATCAGAAAATTAGAATATTGTGAAAAGGTTCAAAATTGATGGCCCCTGGTGCCACACTCTAATCAGCTAATTAACTCAAACCACCTGCAAAAGCCTTTAAATGGTCTTTCAGTCTAGTTCTATAGGCTACACAATCATGGCGAAGACTGCTGACTTGACAGTTGTCCAAAAGACGACCATCGACACCTTGCACAAGGAGGGCAAGACACAAAAGGTCATCGCTAAAGAGGCTGGCTGTTCACAGAGCTCAGTGTCCAAGCACATTAATAGAGAGGCGAAGGGAAGGAAAAGATGTGGTCGAAAAAAGTGTACAAGCAAGAGAGATAACCGCACCCTGGAGAGGATTGTGAAACAAAACCCATTCAAAAATGTGGGGGAGATTCACAAAGGGCCGGATTTATCAAGATCCAATTTTGCGTGCAGTAATTTGCGCTCGCAAAGTGGAATTTTGCGCGAGGGGCTGAACCATGGTTTGCGGGTGATTTAACAAGAGCGATTGCGTAACTGGTGGCAGGCGCAAAACTGTTGGAGACGCCCTATTTAAATGATGGTTTTGCGCGTTTTGTGGTTTGCGGCAAAGTAGTTTGTAGTTTGTGCAAACTAGTGCATTAAGAAATTTTAATCTTACAGTGACACCACCCCCTCCAAAAAAAGAAATATATATATATATATAAACTTTGGCAACCTTTATTCCCTGGTATGTGGCTGAATTTCTACTTCACCGCAGTAAGAAAAAAACACACAAACACAAAAAAAACAGGTGTTTTTTATCGGCCTGTAGAAAAATGCACATACCAAATGGCTCACAAGAAGTGACTGTGGATAAGATGACTGCATTGGCATGTTGCTCCACAGGCGCAGGGTGTCGGGGTTCTCCGGTAGGGCGTCAGGGCGACATGGCATTTAGAACGTCGGACAGCACTTCTGAAAAACGAGATTGGGAGATCCCAGATGCAAAAAAGTGGAATGTTGCAAGGAGTTTTGTGATATCTGGTATTGCGTGGGTCCTCCTTGTGGCTGGCTCCAAATCCATTCGGAGTTCCCCCAACAGCACCAAAATGGCAATGCTGGATAAACGATATGTTTTGATGATCGTTTCCTCGTTCATTCCAAAAATATTCACACGGAGTGAAAAAATGCGTTCTCTGCGTCTCCTTGCTTCATTTCGATGTCTCCTTCTTGCGACAATAACCGCTGCCATGTGTGCGCAATTACGCATACAGACCATTTGCACCTTCTTTTGAAACGTGTTAAATATAGAGTCAGATACCGTTAGCAAAATTGCTTTCAGGTTTAATAAATCACTTTGCGAGTGCTAAATTAATATATTTACATGTTCTCCTCCCACAAGACGCACTTTAGCGTGTAAACGCCCCATATTGCATATTCATTGCAGAAAAAGTACTAAATGGATAAGAGGCGCTATTTAGCACGTTTTAAAGACCAAATCCTTTTAGCGCACTGTTGATAGATCAGTTTGTACATTTTTTAGCGTGCGCAGTGAAATAGCTCACGTTTTAATACACGCAAACCTTTGATAAATCCGGCCCAAAGAGTGGACTGCAGCTGGAGTGAGTGCTTCAAGAACCACCACACACAGACGTATGAAAGACATGGGTTTCTGCTGTCGCATTCCTTGTGTCAAGCCACTCTTGAACCACAGACAGCGTCAGAAGCGTCTTGCCTGGGCTAAAGAGAAACAGGACTGGACTGCTGGTGAGTGGTCCAAAGTCATGTTCTCTGATGAAAGTAAATTTTGCATTTCCTTTGGAAATCAAGGTCCCAGAGTCTGGAGGAAAAGAAGAGAGGCACTTCATCCACGTTGCTTGAAGTCCAGTGTAAAGTTTCCACAGTCAGTGATGGTTTGGGGTGCCATGTCATCTGCTGGTGTTGGTCCATTGTGTTTTCTGAGGTCCAGGGTCAACGCAGCCACATACCAGGAAGTTTTAGAGCACTTCATGCTTCCTGCAGCTGACCAACTTTTTGGAGATGCAGATTTCATTTTCCAACAGGACTTGGCACCTGCACACAGTGCCAAAGCTACCAGTACCTGGTTGAAGGACCATGGTATCCCTGTTCTTAATTGGCCAGCAAACTCTCCTGACCTTAACCCCATAGAAAATCTATGGGGTATTGTGAAGAAGAAGATGCAATACACCAGACCCAACAATTCAGAAGAGCTAAAAGCCACTATTAGAGCAACCTGGGCTATCATAACACCTGAGCAGTGCCACAGACTGATCGACTCCATGCCACGCCGCATTGCTGCAGTAATACAGGCCAAAGGAGGCCCAACTAAATACTGAGTGCTGTACATGCTCATACTTTTCATGTTCATACTTTTCAGTTGGCCAACATTTCTATAAATCCTTTGTTTTTATTGGTCTTCAGTAATATTCTAATTTTCTGATATGATGAATTTGAGATTTTCATTTGTAATCATCAAAATTAAACAAAATAAACATCTGAAATATATGAGTTTGTATGTAATGTATGAATATAATATACAAGTTTCACTTTTTAAATGGAATTACTGAAATCAATCTACTTTTTCATGATATTCTAATTTTATGACCAGCACCTGTAACTGCCTGTCTCCTGGAATCTCCATGTTCTTGAGATTGTGCTGGGAGACAAAGCAAACCTTCTGGCAATGCCACGTATTGATGTGCCTTCCTGGAGGGATGCAGCTGAAACTGATTAACAACCCCCACTGCTACTTACCTGACCAAATCAATATCGCAGAAGTTTCATTAACTTATTGCTATATTCTGATTACAAAGTGTTTCTTACATTTTTTTTGAGCAGTGCATTTTCCTACTGTTACAAAAACAGAACTTTAATGCAAATAAACAATGACCTTCCAAAACACCTGAAATTTTGATGTATTGCAGAGCAAATGCACAACAAGCTAATAGCTTACCAGCCTGCAGGCAATAGCTTAATGTTTATTCACTCCAAAGTTTCTGGCTTAAATGGTAAAATAGCATAAATTTGAGAGTGACCAGAGGTACTCATTTAGTTTCAAAGACTCATTATTTTGAGCAAAGAAAAACGGGAACAAAACAACTCATGAAGGTTTTTAACCTACTGACAAACTAGTCTTTGCTTAATGCAGCTTGTACAAATAAAGTCCATCACATTTATGAACAGATGAAGTTATTAGAGAATTCTGATCCAAAAAGGGACATAATTTAATTCTGCAAAAACAAAATAAAACAAAAATAAATCCTGCATAGAAAAACAAGAGGGGTAACTGTTTCATTGGGCTTTTGTTCTCAGACCCTTTAATGAGTGGTTAAACTGACTTTCAGTAGCTTCTTGGAGACCCCTAGAGGACAACCGTGCATATGATTTGGGACTGTCCAAATCTTTTGGATAAACATCTACAAATTCCTTTTAAATTTGCCATAGAAGAGCATTCCTTCCATGCCTGAAATCCTGCTCCTAAACAATAGTATAGTGTATTTGAAAAACATACAGTTAACCGGACTAAATGCAGCTAAAGGTTTTATCGTTTACAGATAAAAATAACCACACTTTGTTAACATGCTATAGTGGCCAAGCATTTTTTTGGAGTTTGCCAGGCTGGAGCAATAGGCCTCTCAAATGCTTCACAGAAAACCAATCAAAGCTGAACTCTGATACACTGTATTTAGCATTTTTGTTTGTAGTGATTACAATCACCACTCCTTAAGTCCTACTAAAATTTCAAGTATATAAACATTAGAAAAAAAATGGGCCAATTAAAATAATAGCCAACATTAAAACGGACCCAGCCTTCAAAACCAACTATTTTACTAACATAACAGACGACAAGAAGGAAAAACAGAACTATTCAGCAGTTTATTTGCATTTCAATGACCTACATTTAACATTCACAGCTACTTTATGGCTCACCCACTTCTAAAACAAACCAGTAGTGATTTCTACAGTTCTTTAATTGTAACAAAAGGAATGTCTCAGAATCAGAGATGTTACTTGTAGTGCTGCTCAGTGATGGAAAAGTCGCAGGTTGGTGTGCACCAGAGTGATTCCCAGCTCATTGCAGGCATTAATTACAATCTCATCAGCAGCAGAGCCCGCTGGAGCAGCGATGTACTCAGCTCCACTCTACATACAGACAAGAGAAGAATCACGTGAGGTTGCTGGCCAGCAAACTGCAGAAATTCATACGTGCACAGATAAAAAAAGGCAGCTGGTTATTCAGTGCATGTTTGTGCATTTTACCCGTTTAGCTCGATCTATGTTGTCTCTGAAGGGAAAGAATGCATCAGAGCTGATGGCCACGGCCTGCAGGGTGCTGATCCAGTTCTTCTTTTCAGTAAGTGACAGAGGCTCCGGGACCTCATCGTACATGGACTTCCAAACAGCCAAATCTGGGCCCTGCAAGCACAAAATATAAGTACAACCTTAAAGAAGCTGAATGTCTACTTAATTTGACCCCTTTGACTTCTAGAACTCCTGGAAGCTGCTCTGCCTGCAGACCCAGACACCTCAAAGGAAATGCAAGCATAGTTAAAACAATGCAAAAAAAAATAAAAGAAATCTAAGCAAGTCCATTTTTCTGGAATGGAGCAGATAAGGGAGACACATTTCTAATGGAATAAGACAATTTATGTTTAAGATAAAAAAATGACTGCAGTTCCTTATTTCAAGTGCATAATGTCTCATTACCTTATTTTTAGGGTAAAATAACTCATTCCACTGGCAGAACATCTTATTTACCTACTTAAATTAAGGGTAAATACTCTTATTTTAAGACTAGAATCATTGTGGCAGTCTCCTCACCTCTCCAATGGTGTCACTGACATACTGGTCGACGGCGTTGGCCATGTCAGCTCGCTTCACACCGCTGCGGAACTTCATGTCGAGGACACGTGGGTGGTGTCTGAGCCACCAGTTGTCCGCCTTGTCGCCCGCCAGCCGCGTGCAGTGGATACGAGACTGCTGACCGGCGCCAATGCCAATAACCTGCACTCAAAAAAGAGAAGAGGAAAATTCAGACTGATCAGTTCAGTCCATTTTCTCCTCATTAGTTCGGCCTGGACTCACCTGTCCATCTTTGGCGTAGCAAACCGAGTTGGACTGGGTGTACTTGACAGCGACGGTGGCCACAATGAGGTCCCTCACAGCTTCCTCAGAAAGCTAAATGTTAAAATAACAAAAAGCTTAGCTTTGATATTTCAGGCTGCGCAGGTATGGAGCGTCTCAGGCTGCGACTCACCGAGCCCTTGGAAACAACATTCTTGAAGAACTCCTTATTGATGAGAGCTCCGTTCCTCTTCTGTTTGAGGTAGAGACCAAACAGCACTCTCACCTCAGCATCATCCGGCTCGTAATCCGGATCCATCTGGAAGAAAGAAAAAACTTTTAAGAGGAAAAATTTTTCTTAAGTTGTTTGACAAAGAGATCCCATAAAAAATGTGGAAAGATTCACTAAACTGGAGCATCCTCCACTTCAGTGAAAATCGCTAAGGTTTACCCGAAGCACGCAGTAGTTGCCGTTCTTCTTCTTCGATAGAATTTTGAGCGCCTCCTCCTCATAACCGGGTGCTATGATTCCATCAGACACCTGGAAAAAAAAAATAAACATCAGTTCTAAAACCAACACTCTATTCAAAATAATTTCTCGTGTTTAAAATTTTAATTTACCTCTCTGGATATAATCTTGGCTGTTGGAACGTCACAAACATCTGACAGAGCAATAAAATCCCCAAAAGAGGACATTCTGTCTGAGCCTGGAGATGCACAAGGAGTTTATTCCTGTCAATATCAACACATTTCAGGCATAAAAATGATTAATAAACTCAGTTTAACCTCTTGCTCGTGCGTATGCCGTGGCCAGAGGGGTGAGATCCTTCAGCATGTCATGGACCATGCACACTTTGGCCATCTCCTCACTCAGAGGAACTCCAACTGCAGCTCCTGCAGCGAAGAAGCAGAAAAACATTCAGATAAAACGGCACAAATCCCTCATCTAACAGATAAGGAGACAGAAGGTGACGTCTAGGACTGCAACTAATGATTATTATGCAAAAATCGATTAATCTTTTGAATATTTTTTCGATAAATCGATTAATAATGATCGGATAGCCAGATTTCCTTAAGAAGGACTTTTTATGAAATTAAACCAGGTGGAACTGAAACGTTTCTCCTTAAGCAGTTCTAGATAGAGCATATTGACAGAAGTAAAAGATTTTTTATCTTAAATGCAAAATCTTTACTTTTTTCCCCCCAATTTTTCTATAATTGCTGATCAAGGTTGGTCCCTGTCAGCTAAAGGCATGTTTTAGAATCTCTATACCCCTTTTAACAATTAAACGATTACCAAATTAATTGGTGATTATTTAAATAATTGATTAATCATGATTAATCTAATTGTTTCAGCCCTAGTAATGTCAACTTACCAGCAGGGCTGACGTGCTTGAAGGAGGTGGCAGCAGCCATGCCAAGGGCTCCCTTCAGCTCTCTGACCAGCTGCCAGGCGTTCAGAGCGTCACACAGGTTGATGAAGCCTGGAGAGCCGTTCACCACTGAAATTATAAAGTCAAGATCAAAGTTTTGTTTCTGATAGCAAACTATCATATTGGCAGCACAGTTTTTACCCGTTTCCTCTAATAATTCAATATCTTTAATAATGAGTACTACATATTTGAAGCCAAAAATCCTCAATAACACCCTAATCCTCATTTCCCTGAACAGATTATGGGATTAAAGTCCTGAGTGACAGGGCCACTGCAAAACATTATCACCTTCAGTTGGGAGAAATATGCTGGTAAAATTCAACATTTGTCATTCAGGCAAAATCTGCAGACGGTGAACTATACCTGTAAATGATGCAGCTATTTAAGTAATCATTCTATCATAACAACAATAATAGTATTAAAATATTATTTAGAGATACATTAATTGATTAAAATGGCTTAATTTGATTTGTCCCCCAGTTCTTTCAAAGCATTAAAGCTTTGGACTTAGTCCATCTTTAGGCAACAAACACCAGAACCTAGATTTTTTTCAGTTTTGTAAAAAAAAAAGTAAATGAATACAAAAAGCTTTATATCTGTTCTCAACCTCTTCCCAATCACAGAAACAATTGTGTATTTTGCAAACATTTGTATGTTTATATAATAGTCATCAAAATTAAATTCCTGTTAAAAATTGTCTGAAAGGAACAGGAAAGCTAGAGATAAATATGAATGATTCTTATGACCTTACTCTCTTATATCCTCATTTTAAAATTTATTCCCAGATGAAAGCAGCATACTTTCTTCATAGTTTCCATGTTTAACAAATAAATTAGTCCTCTCTTGAACTTATAGAAAGAAAATCTCAACAATGGTAAATAATTGCTTAAATAAATCTAGGTGTTCCTGTAATTCAAATTTTAAAGAGCTAATTAAGCTATTTTAGTTTGCTGAGGCTTTTGTACCCTTGAGTGGGAGCTCAGAGCGCAGTGTGTAGATCTGGGCGGGTGCTTGGTGGGGGTTCATGCCATAGCGGAGGGGCAGCTGGGACACCCCGCGGCTGTACTGCCCACGGAAGTAGTCCGATATGGCCTCGTCGTACTGCGCCGTATGTGTAAAGGCCTGAAGAGGAATTTCACAGAAACAAAAGCATACAGAATTAGTTTGGCTAAGTTCACACTGCAGGCCTTGATGCTCAATTCAGATTTATTTTGTGGATTCAGATAATGTTGCGTCGTTCACATTTCCAAACATATGCGACTTGTATGTGATCTCCTGTGTGAAATGCATTTACACAACATAAGTGTTCTGCATGTACAGTAGAGGATGCAATGACGTCAGAGGAGAGCATGCTCTGTGTTTACGGAGGTAAACATGGATGTAGTGCTAGAGGGAAACTTGCGATCTTTCATTTCTTCCTCAACTTTAGCCAGAGCATCTACAGGCTTTTCAAGAAGGTTGAAAATAAAGTCTGTTCTCCGCATTATCTTCTGGTTGTCGTTTTTTTCTTAGACTTAAACAAATGTTATTGTGATATGGAAGGTTCAGGGCAGTGCAAAAATAAATAGATGTGGTGCAAAATGCACTAGAAACACTGAGTTGAGTTCTATTTTAAAGATTCACAATTTAGTGCAAGCATGAGGTTATCAGTGTGATGCAGGGTCTTGATTTGTGATTTGATTAGAGTTTTCCCTGCTCCTGCATAACACGATCCAAAAAAGTGACCTTTATCGAGTATTAATGGCGTACAGGTCTGCTGAATGCAAACTGGCTGTTTAGACATAGGTAACATTTAAAAAGATCAGATCGGATTCAGAACCATATAGTGAAATCAGATCTGTGTTGTTTAGACTGCCATGAAAAGATCAGATACAGGTCGCACATGGGAAAAAAAAAACAAAAACTTTTGGGTCACTTCAGGCTGCTTTGTGAACATAACCTATAACTCACAAGTACAAGAATTTGTTAAAAAAAAAAACAACAACATAAAAATAGGGTAACCAGTAAAGGTTAAAGTTCATGGGGCCTGAAGTCCTAAAGCTGCAAGTCATTTCAACAAGAGATAAAAATGTTTTACTTTGGACTTTGTCCTGCTTTGAACATCGCCTCTTACAAATACTCACAGAAAACCAGATTATGTTTCCCAACTGAATTAGCTAATCTGAGGAAAGACCACTGCTAACCAAACCGAACGGTTCATAAACCCTTAAACAATTAATGGAAACCAAAACGGTCAAATAGACAATCTTTGAAAAATTATTATTTTTACTGAATTATTGCAATTATTAAATAATCTGCAACAAAAATGTTATGAATCATGCAAAGCCTTTGAAAAACAAAAAAACTGCTTTTTTCAGCCTTAGATGAACATGCATGGCTGCAACCAAGGCTGCATGAACAGCTACAGTTTAAACAATTAGTTGTTTCGTCAAAAAAAAAGAAAAAAGGATGAGCTTTGCTCTTTTAACCACTATTGTTGTTAAAAGCAGCGCTAAAATAATTAATCTTTTATTTTGATAATCTTCAGCTAATCTAGTAATCGATTAATCATAACCTGGAGTATAAAGACTCTAAAACATGCCTTGAGATGACCAAGAGACTCACTTGGAGCTGCAATTATACCAACAATGTAGTTTAGATTGTATCAAATACTTTTTTAAAGGAACTGTTTGGTATCTGATTAATCGAAAAAAATAATGGACAGATGAATCGATTAGCAAATAATGGTTAGTTGCAGCCTTAATATAAACATAAATGAGCAGTTTTACTTTCTACAAGAGTAGGAAGCTGTGTGGATCTCTGCTGTAATTACAAAACCTGTGTAGTGAAGTACAGGCTAGATAATATATGATAGGAACTTAACACATTCTTTCAGTGAGATCCGATGAATAAGTCCCAGTCCTCCATGTTAAATACAGCAAAATAAAATACTGAAGGAAAAGGAAAAGAAAAGCCTCACTTTAAGGGCCAAAGTTCGGCGAGTTTCCAAGCTCGTATCTTTGTCTTCTGAGGTTTCAATCTCCTTGGCAACTTGGGAATAGTCAGCAGGATCGCACACAATGGTGACCCGGGCATGGTTCTTAGCTGCGGCTCGCAGCAGAGTTACACCACCTAAAGAAACGCCAAGAATGAGGAATTCGTCATCTAATGTTTTTTTTGGATATTATTTGAAAATTAATATTAGTATATATATATATATATATATATATAATTTTTAAGAGACTTTCTTTTAAGGTCAACGTACCGATGTCAATCTGCTCAACAGCATCCTCCACAGTAACATCAGGGCTTGAGACAGTCTTCACAAAGGGGTAAAGGTTGCAAACCACCACTCTAAAAAATACAGAAAATAAGTTTAACAACTTACAAAAAAATTATTTACCAGCTATTGCTGTATGAATTAAAATCCACATTCAGGGTAGCTATGGACATGTCACATCATTGGAGCTATGAAAATGGTCTTATTTGGATTACTGGCTATGACTGAAAAAAATTATAAATGAAAAAAAAAAAGTGTTTTATTTAATTTAAATATTTAGATCAGTTTCAATTTAAGGTCTTGTGGACCTAGATATTAAAGTTAATGAGGTCATGGGAGCAGTTCCTTTCTGTGCTTTCTACACAGTAATAAGAACTTATGGACTTAATAATGTTTCATAATAATCCTGAAATTAAAGTTTTCTATTACTCTTAAATAATGTTTTGATCAAATAGATAATTCTCTGCAATGCCAGTAGTAGTTTTCAGTTTCATGATTAGTCTTCATTTAATCAAAGTCTTTGCAGAAGTTCAGGAATGCATTTGTTCTCTGGTAAATCAATCAGCAGTCAGCACAGAGGAGGACTGGATGTGATTGAATCAGTTCCTTGGGTCCTGAGCAAACAGGAGTCACAAGATGATCAGCAGTCATCAGTTATCCAATGCTTAATACAAAGCACGTGCTCACTCATAGTAGATGCATATTCTGCTCTGGAACTGATGAGCTTTCCAGCCAGAGGTGTCTCTGATAAAGTCACCCCTGCAATGTTAAAGCTCTAGCTAATAAAAATACCTATAATAATGAGAGAATGCGTGTTTAGATGCTGGAGATGTTCCATCCTTACCTGACCAGGCTGTATCCCAGCTTCTCCATGTCTGCAGCGTCAGAGACGCTTTTTCTGGCCAGGATGCCTCCATGAACAGCAGGATGCAGAGTCTTCACTCTGCCTCCCAGCATCTCCGGGTGTCCAGTCAGCTCAGACACATCCCTGACACACAGCAGAGACAAACACAGCTTAGAGAGGCACACAGGAACCAGATGCAATCTGAGGACAGCTTTCCAACCTGACAGCCAGCCCTGCATTACGCAGCGCTTTGGATGTGCCTCCTGAGGCCACCAGGGAAAGCCCCGCATCCACCAGCCGTCTGGCGAACTCCACCAGCCCGGTTTTATCTGATACACTTAAAAGAGCTGCAATGACAGAGAAGAAACTTCATTTTAAGCTCTTGTGAAGGAAAGAAATTACTCCATGCGAGGCGATGCTAGCAGCTTAGCTAGCTGGCGCATGTGGCACAGAAAGTTCAATGAAACAAGCAGAAAAAATAGAAACTTACCGAGCTCTGTGGAGGCCATGTTCAGAGTTACGGTGTCAGAGAGCAATGTCGGCTGCTGTGGAAGGTGTTTCACTTTCAGGAAGAGCCTAAGAGCAAAAGCTGCAAAGCTGCAAACTTTTCCCCCAGTTTTATCATGCGCTTCCTCACTGCAGGGATCCGCCCCTCTCAGCTCCAGCTGTCCCGCCCCGCATATCGAGCGCTTCCACCAAAACCATGGGGAATGCGCATAGAATGCGCATCTTAACGCAAAGTGCATCAAAAATATGGTTATATTAAATTTTTGAAGATGAACGATTTTGCTAAAGGCTTCCTGAAGGTTACATAGATAGAACTAAAGCGGTCATCTTATGAAGAGTCTCGAAGAGATATAAATTAGTTTTATTACAGGAAATATCTGGGATAGAGTTCCCTAAAGCCTTCTTAAATGTGAAGTTTTGAAATTTCTGGAGAACCTTTTGAGGATATAATGTAAAATATCGTCAAAAGCTTAAGTTCAGCTGAACCATTGAGGAAGGAACCTTATCGAAAACGTTTCCAACAGTTGATTATCAGGCTCCTCTCCTGTCAGTTTAAGTCAATTTTGCAGACACCCTGTCTACTTTAGAGCTAGAGTTAAAACTTTCTTCTTTGGCTCAGGGATCCTTATTTATGCTGCTATAGGCTTAGGCTTCTGGAGGACGCAAGCACCACTTTTCATTATTCTGTTTCTTTCTATCTCTATTCTCCAATTTTGCTATATTTGTTAGCTTTAAACTCATCTGGTCTGGTGCTCTGTTTAACTGTGACACTATCCTGGAGGGAGGCTTCAACTGGGCTGCTGCCATCAAAAACCTACATTATAGAAGACTGCGTTTGGGCCTGTTTTTCTGTGTTTGGTCCTGTTTCTCTTCTATAGCTACTGGCTCTGCTTTAATTGCATAATATATATAATGTATGTACTCTCTTTCATCCTTTTGACTTGAAAACTGTCCCAGAGCTCATCTGTTTCCTGGTTCATTCTACAACAGAGCCACCTATGGCGCTAATTTATTGCCTTCTCTGACATATACAAAGTATTTTAGGATTAGTGCCTTGTTGTTCCTTTTGTGTGTTTGCCTCTCTCCTCTTAAACTCCCAGTCAGGCTCGGTAGAACAAGGCTCACACTGACCTCTGCTGCAAGTTACTTTCTGTTTAAAAGGACCTTTTCCTTTTCCCTGTTGCAGCATGCTGACTCTGGGTGAGATATTGCTGCAAAGTCAATGACTCAATAACATTTTCTAGGATTCCTTAGATAGAACACTTTACGTTAATACTTTAAGTTTCAAGCAATTTGTTTTTCTAAATTGCCTTAAAGTGACGTGTTGTAGGTTGGTGCTATTTAGATTAAATGAAGTGAGTTGGACATTTACTTAATGGTTCTTTGATGTTAAACAACAAAGCTAAAATTAAGCTTTGAAGCTTTTATACAAATGCATATTTAATTAGTTTTTACATGTAATGGCATGGACCCTTGTGTAATGTTCCTTTAGAATTCCAACCAAAAAACACTATGGAGGTTGCAGAAAGTTTTCTCCAAAGGTTCTTATTGCTTTGCTTTATATCAACTTCATACTTCTTTATTAATTCTAACTTTTACATAAGCCTTAAGATAAACCTCCACAATGACTTTTTTGATAGAATTTAATAATTCCTCTCTAAAAGGTTATAAAAAGTTAACATCTTAAAGTAGCATCTTCATAAAAGAATAGGTGTTTGTTTCAGGGAAATTTTAGGTAACTTTTCTTAAAACTTGCAAAAAGACAATGTGGATAAAATACACTGCATTTGTTTATGGATTCTTTAAAAGCCTTAAATGTTTAATTTGGCTTTATATCACAAAAACATATAAGGTTCCTTCAAAGTCACATGATAAAAGCTGCTGCTCCCTCTCAGAAAAAAAACAAAAAGCATTTCTGAAGTTATCATCACGTTAACATTAGTGCAACTCAACTCACTCTCAGGGAACCTTTAGAGAATATTTTTCTTTTTTCCCTCAAGGAAAATTGCAAAGACAGAGGAAATACTTTAATTTTTTTTAAAGCTTCCCAAAGATGAAGGTTATTCAAGCTGGTAACTCTAATGGATGCTTACAATCTTATAAAATATGGAAAGTGAAAATTCATAGATAAAAACATATTACTCAATATCAGTCAATATGGATTTAATGCAAACTGATCAACATCACCAGTTGTAACTTACCTCATGATCAATATCACAGATAGTAAGAAATTAACTATAGGAGTATAGATTTAAAGAAATCTTTTGATACAATAATTCATGATATCTTGATTAAAATGTAGAATGTTAATGAAATCGATGGGGCTTGCCTTAAACTGGAAAAGGAGCCATTTCATTAGAAATGGACAGTTTGTGAAAATGGGAGATATTTAATCTGACCATCTAGAGACTGTAGTTAGTAAATCACTGAAATGGTTTGATAATAATAAACTATCATTAAACTTGAACAAGACAAAAAAAAGTTTTATTTTTTTGGAAATTAAAAACAAAATGCACAAATCCGAGTACTCTGGAAAGTGCAAACAATTATACATTCCTTTTATTAATTATGGTTAAAACATAAATAAAAATCATTCGGAAACTGAATAGTAAATGTTTACAAATTATTTAGAGGCATCTCATTTCTGGCCAAGACCAAATATATTTTGAAAAGTAAATTACTTTATCTTCTTTATAACTCACTGATTCTGCCCTAATTATTGTATTACTCATAGGTGTGGGGAATTAATAACAAAAGCTCTCTAAAACCATTGATTACTCTACACAAAGCAGCTATCAGAATCCATAATGTAAGCTTATATGAACATTTATGCACACTGTTGTTAAAATCTAAAATTCGGAAATGTCATGATCAATTCACACTTTCTCAAATCATAATAAAGGCAGCAAATAGATTGTTATCTGAACATATTCATATTTTTTTTAATTTTCTTTTAAAAAGAAGGGAGAGTTATAGTTTAATATATATTTACTATTAAGGACTAAGAATATATTTATGACAAGAAGCTCAATAAGGAGCTCAAAAAAGTCAAAATTTAGAAAAATAATAAAAAGATCCTATTGATGGTAAAAAAAAAAAAAAAGTAGTTATTTTTTATATTCAAAATTTATTCATCTTAATTTGGATTTATATAGAGGTCCCTTAGATTTATGAGCAGATGCTTTTAAGCTTTAATGTTTATAGAAATATCTTTGACAATGAGTGTAATAAGTGTAATTATTTTGTGATGCCTGATAATATAGGTCCATCTGAAAACAATATTTTTTTTTTGTTCCTTTTGGAACATATCAGGACTACCATTACTACAACATATGTGTATCTTAGCTTCTCTGTCCTAAAATATTTAAATATGTCTGTAATTTCTTTTTTACTCTTATGTTTGAAACACATACTTTTTTAATTGAATTAAATTGAACCATCTACAGATTTCCTAATCATTACAAGATGGAAAAGTGTATTTAAGTTTTAGAGAACCTTCAGGGAACAGACCTCAAGCATCTCATAAAGATTGCTGATAATGTTACATCTTAAAAGTTGTTACATAATTTCAGAGAACTCTTATTATGATATGTTAAACACTCCCTCGTTTGTTGTGATAACACTCTCTACATACAATAAAGACATTTTCAAATTATTTTACCCAATCATTTGTCTTGGGAGTCTTTAATAATATGTGTAGAAAAGCAGATCTCCAAGTTAAAGTATTTTCGGAAATTTACAGACATTAAAATGAATAAGCTATCTAAATATCTCCCTTTCACATGTATGTGGCCAATTTTCCCTTTAACTATAGGCATTTTCATAAACACAAATTCATATAATCATCAGTTAATAAAACTCCATCATTAAACAAAACAAAAAAAAAGAAATAAAGCCACGAATATTTCGACTTCATTAAAAGCGAATAAGTAAATCCATGTGTAATTTAAATCTCACATCAACGTTTTAAAAGAAGCAGCAGGCCTATAATGAAAATGAGGATGTCTGATAATTTACGGGCGTCTTCTAGGATTTCTCCACCAGAGGGCAGACACGAGCAATGGACGCCATGTAAAATGAAGGTTCCACATCACCAATCATTCCTGTTTGTTTTTGCATATTTTAGTTATCGCAATATATCATCAATCCTATGGCTCTTTTGTCTATTTTGTCTTTTTACATATTTAAAACTTTGAAATTTAACTCCAGCCGAATCTTAACTCATAATTCCTCCAATGATAGGCCAAAAGGATAAAGTAGCCAGACTAATTGCTATTTTCTCCTCTTCTTGACGAATGTGAAATATTTCTGCAAATCATCGCGCGCTGAAGGTTACACTGACACCCAGATTGGCACCATTCTCATTATAATAGCTGGAACACCTGTAAGGCATATTTCCAGCAACAATAAATGACGCCCGAAAATATATCCTCGTTGACGCCTCTTCAATAAACTTCACTTGGATGCTAAAAAATAAATAAATAAATGAATAATAAAAAAAATGCAAAATTTTTCTACTTTAGAACAGCGTTTTAAGTCGGACAGATGTGGATTTATTGTGCGCCGCTGTAGGTGTCCATTAGTTAAGTGACAGGGCCCTGAGAAAGCAGCAGCAATGCGTGTGATTACGGTAAAAGATCGCACAATCTGTTCATATTTACGTAATGAGCTCGACGTTTTGCTGATTGATTAAACCGCGGGGGTGTAAATATGTTAAGGGGCCCCTTGATTTATAATCCAACAAAGCAAAAAGACGCCAATTTATTTGTGTAACCGTGAAAATGGGGGTTTCTGGTAAGCGCTCTGACATCTCAGAGGTGACTTGAGTGATTAGACCGTGAAACGCTTTTATGGCAAGACGCACACTCACTATGCATTATTGGTTCAAAAATGAAAGAAGTGATGGAGCCGTCAGCACTTTGGTCAGGAGGCTGTGGAGAAATCTGACAGCATTATCAGCACGCGGGGATTTTTTAATCAACATGACGGCTGGATTTGGATTAAATTAGAGGACGCAGGGAATCGATGACCTCCATACATCGCTCTGGAGCCTTATCAATTAGCTGGGATATTTGTTCTGTGTCAAAGGGGCCCTTTGTCAAACTGATGACAAGGAGCTAAATGAGGTCATATTCATTTGCATGATTTTTCATCAGCCAAATAAAAAACAAAAAACAAACTGTGCTTCCCATTGTAGTCTGCAAGGAGTTCAAACATCCTTCAAGACAAAATTTAAAGCTGAGAGATTTTCTGATGCTGAATGTTGGGGAAAATGTTACACTAAATTACCTGGAATATCACAGCTTAGAATATTCTGCATTCTTTCCCTTAATTCGTTTGGTTTGTAAACCAGTTTTGAAGCAGAAATAAATCCACTTTTCCCACATTAAACGGATTTATGCCAGACAGAATAAAAAAAAATTGGATTTTTGAGGGGGTTTTTTGGGGACAAGCTTTTTTTTTGTTTGTTTGTTTTTTAGAATTAGACAATAATATTGTTAGTTGGTATCAAAATTATTACATTTTCTTTAATAATGTTAAAGGTTTGCACACATAATCACATAATTTGGTGCTGGTTACACCTTTCTCTCAGTGCAGAGATGTAATATTTGGAGAAAAAATGTTTTAGTATTTTGGAATAAGCATATAGCTAATGGAAACAGACAAGCACATTTTTAAGATGAATTGCTTTATAAGTAGCCAGTGGCGGACTTAGAGATTTTTGGGTCCCAGGTGAAGTTCAGCCAGGGGTGGGGGGTGGGGGGGGGCTACTCCAAGTCGGCCACTGTATAATTTAATTTCTACTTCATTTATTTGTTTATTGTATTTTTGGTGGCAATTAATTGTATGCTCATTTATTTATCGAGCATTTATTATATATGGCATAATCAGTCCTCCATGAGTGCGTCAGAGTCTGAGATCAGTGTTCATAATGCAATACTGTGAACCAGTGAGCATAGAAGCTGTAGTCCCTCTCCTGGCCTCCACAGCTGAATAATTAGATGCTGAGATCCTACAGCGCTCAATAACATCATGCATGTTGGTTTGGAGGGAGCTGTCATTCAATGGGCATGCACCTTGGTGCTCAATACAAAATAGGTGATGTGTCTAAATCAGCAACTCTGCAGCTCTTTATAGGAGGCGTGGCTTTTAGCTCCCTCAAGGAGGGAATGAAGGTGAACTTTCCCTCTATCTCCTCTCTTTGAGGAAAACATGCATATTTGTTATGTGGAAAAATGATAGAGGAAAATAAAATCGTTTTATCAAAAGATTGATGTAAATTGAACAAGAAAGCATACAAAAAAGTTATATATATATATATATTTTTAAAGGGAAATAAAAGATAAAAAAACAAAACATTTTACTCAAGATCATCAAGCTTTGGAGTTAATTAGCAAAAACCTTTATCTGAAATTTTTTGATCATCTAATGAATAAAAGTATTTAAACTCAGAAAAGCTCACAAACTGATTTTAACTTTTTGAATCTTAAATGGTCAGATCCTAAAAACACATTTGATTATTCTATCCGAGATTGCCAAACATTTGATTAACTTTCATCAGAGCATCTATACAATACTTTCTATAGAGAAAAAAGTTCATCTTTGGGGCTTAAATATAAAGTTGCCTCATCCTGGACATTTTCTGGACTCCTTATCTTTTTTTTTTTCCTAAAAAAAAAAGCAGTAATAATGTATGCAAAACTTTATCTTTGTTTAATTACTTTAGTTTATCATTTTACATATTACAGTTATTGTTCAGAAAAATAAAACAATAAACATATGAAAGAACTGATTAATTAATTAGGCTACTTATTTCTTTACACCTTAAGCAATGTTGAGAATCAGTACAAAAATATGACACCAGCAGATATGTTAAATTCTCTCAGTGTATAAAACAACATTTATTGTGTCTGAATGTATAACTTTACTGATTGTTGCCATGTGATGATCTAAAAAAACCTTTTAACTTTCTGCATTAAGAGTAAATAGTTTGATTTTGATTGAATTAAGGGACATATATTGTTTTGCAGGATTGATGTAAATCCAGCTAGAAGCTCCCAGAGAGGATTTATTGTTTACCATCACAAACAAAGCTTCTAGCTCAGGTAAAGTTCATCTCTCTGTTCCTCATGATGGCTGTGATGCTCAGTAGAGCACCTCACGTCATACTGGGTTAATAGATAAATAAGCTGTATTTGATTTTCCCTGGTCTGAGTCAGTCATCTGAGTCCTATTTTTCTTCTTTGGATTAATCCATTTCTTTTTGTTTCCGTGCGCAATGACGCACCGAGTTCCATCTCTGTGGATGGCATTGCGGCTGCTCTGGAATCAGCCTCCCCGTTGCAGTGTTGTTTTCTTCTTCTTGTTAATATTTCCCATGTATTGGACGAGGCAGGCCAACATCTATGGTCTGAACAGTTGTTCTGGCCATTAAAGACAAACCCGAAGCTGCGCAATCGCGGTGCCGCGTGTGCGCATAGACCATTTCCCCCCCTCTGTCTTTATTGTCAGGTTGTGGTAGAGCTGATAACGATTATATAAAATACGTTAAAACTCATCTAATTACTTTTTAAATAAAAATGTTAAAAATTGAATTAATAATGGGACCTAATACATCTTTTTAAACAGACACGTTCATCTTTTGTGAGATCTGGGGCCATTTAGAAAATATGCGGCGATTAACCCAATATTTGGATATGTTTTCCCTCACTTTTCATCACTGCCTTCATAGCTCTGCTTCATCTCTCTCTTTTCTGATCTCTCCCTCTGCTTCACACTGGTTTAGGGCCCAGGTGGTTGCCTGTAGGGTAAGTCCATTGTCTTAATACCTATTCATTACAAAAATAGTACTTTAGGGCCTCTATTGGTGACGGTTGCTGTGGATATTTATCATAATAGTCCATCCATCCATCCATCCATCGATCCATCGATCGATCGATCCATCCATCCATCCATCCATCCATCCATCCATCCATCCATCCATCCATCCATCCATCCATCCATCCATCCATCCATCCATCCATCCATCCATCCAATAGTCATGTAACCCAATTTAATTCTCCATTTATTAAATGGAAAACAAAGGATTCCATTCCATAATAATTTATAATTCAAGCCAAAAGCCTGGTAGGTGCAGAATGGACCCAAATGCATCCATGCTGGAAAACGAGATAAAAGGAAACTTGCCAGTGAGACACGTGAGCTGATTTTAAATAATCAGATGAGATTGGATAAAATTTGGTAAAGCAATAGCTTCAGGGTGTAGACATTTAAGTTATTGTGGTGTTATATATTTTTTCCTTCCTCTAATAAATCTAAATCATAACTAATGAAACAGGTGTGTCTGTTCCCATTTTAGAGGCATCTATCTACAAATTTCTCTGAATGCTTGTATACATTCTCCTGCTTTTATCCAGCGTCACCCGCACTGTAAAAAAAAAAAAAAAAAAAAAAAGATTATCACATTTTATTAGATTTTATTCTATTGGTGACTTTCTCTGCCTGTCAATGAAAAAGAGTAAACGAACTGGACAAGATAAAACATTATCCCAGTTTCTTTAGGAACTTTCTGCCACTTAGCTGTTTTTTTTTTAATCTTTTATTTTTTCTTGCAGTACCAGGTATGATCTCATTCCACAGTCTACCGGTATATGGTTTTGATCCAGTGAGGGGATGGAACTTTTACACCAATATGCTGTATAATCACACTGGTGCCCAATAAAACATTCAGCCATATTTGAACCCACAAAATGTGCTGCTGCTGTTTATAGAAATGGCCCTGAGTGACCGCTCACCAGCAGGCTTTTATTGCTGGACTTCACGTTCATTAGCTTAATTATTTGGCTATCAGAGAACACTATAATTAACAATCCTATAATAAATTTTAGCTCCACACCCACAGGAAGCAGTGAGTGTATCAAATAAGATCCATTTTGCTTTAAATATGTTGGAGGTTTAGATTCACTAAATAAGCTTATTTCTGGAAAAGGTTTTTTTTCTATGTTTGTTTGTTTATATTGATCTTTGATAAGCAAAGTTTGGGAATTTAATTATCTTATGCCTTAAAGTAGTTCATTATCAGTTTTGAACTGGTAATCAGTGTAATTTCAGGAGCTTTAAGGATTTAAGGGCATTAAATAAAAAAAAGAAATCGGATTAAGAGACATCATAAATAAACATGCAGATGTTATCTTTAAAAGACAGACCTAGTTTTAATCTGACAAACCAGGCTAATCAGAATGTTTAAATGCTTTTATTTTAGATCATTTTAAGAACTGCATATATTACTGATAACAACTATTAACAATGATTTTATTATATTACAATTATTAATCAACATGCTTTATATCATATCACATAGTCCTAACAACCTCATGTTTAAAAGTAACATTTGCATCATACAGCTGGAACTATTGATAACAAACAGTGTGGTAAACCAGATGCCCATACCATGACACCACCACAAGGCTGATCTGTTGACACAAGGCAGAAAGGATCTATTCTAAACTCTGACCGTATACCGTTAGAATGGTGCAGCTGCAAATCCAGACTCATTGTGCCTGGCAATATTTTTCCTGATGTGATGTTAATGCAGGAATGCTACTATAAATATTTCTGCTTCTAATGTCCTTCTGCTTTAAGGGTTGGCCTTTTGGGTTCAGATACATTGGCTGTTATGTGTTTAGCTGTTGCCTTTCAACAATTTTAAGTCAGTTTACTCTTTTTCTTCTCAAACCTCCATCATCAACAAGGATGTGACCATCTCCCATTGGATGCTTCATCTCTTTTAGAAGGGTTTCAGTTTCTGAAATATTCAGACCATCCTGTCAGACGCTAACAAACATACAATCTTCAAACCTCGGTAGAACTTCAACAACATTGTTCAATTACCTCCATGTGATTGACTGACTGGCACTTTGTGATAACAAAACATTTACAGGGTGTACTGAGCAAAGAGGACGATGGGGGAAGCTACTGGCTGTAAGACATCGACTTTGCTGCAATAGGATTGTTGCTTCTCCTAATTTAAAAAGCAGATCATTAGACCACAGCGTCTGTGTCACTTTGACTATCCACTGCATCATTTCGTAGTTCTGAGTTTCCATTTTTAACACAACAGACGTTTTCTTTTTTATTATTTTTATCATTTGTTTATGATTTATTTTATTTTTGAAATCAGAATTTCTTTTCAAACACCCCTTTACCTGTTATTGTTTTAACAAGTTTCAAATACTGGTAACAGCTTTTTAGTTCATGAGAACATCAATTTAAAATCCTCATTTGACCACTATAAAAAACTTTAATCCAAGCAGTCAAAACTCTCCTCTTTGCTAGCTGTAAATAACATTTAAAGATTTTGGCTTTAAGTTGTTGATGAGCACATATGATGTTATATTCTCTGTTAATTTGTTGCTGTGGAATATCATAACTTTTTTTTTGTCTCAAACCAACTACCGATGTACTGTTAAATGAATGACCTCATTTTAGTCATGTGTTACTTTCACTTTTTTTTATTTTACAGTTTTATCACAGACAAGTTTGACATAAATACACTTCTAATTAATCTCTGCAGTCATTCAAATAAATTAAGACCATTCACTTGCATGGAAACAACAACAATGGTGTTCATAACAGTGATGACAGAACAACAGCGATATTTACGAAAAACGAAATGCAACACAGATGATGTTCATGTCGCCGCACCATGCATCATTCAAGAGGTTTAATCCTCAGGCTCTCCTTTTATAGAAAGTGTGTTTGCAGGGTGGAGCTCCAGGTAGAACCAACAGGGTGTTGCCAAACAAGTGAAAGATGGTAGCAAATATGTCTGCATGCTTCAAGGTTTACAGTATGTAAAGTGATTCTATTCAGATAGTTTGAAAACTATGAATTAGTTCATGTCCAGAGCGTGCTGTTTGAATGATTAGTGTTTCCAGAAACAGATTTTTTTTTTTATGTAAATGAAAAGAGACACATTTTCAGGTTTAGAAATTGTCTTTTCAAGTAAACACAAACAGATGCTTTATGGGCATGTTTTTTTTTCTGTTCAAATCTCTTTGTAACATTCAGGGCGTTCTTAGGGTCTCCTCACAGTCCTGCCCCAATTTTCCTGTCTCCACCTCCTCCTACCTGCATCCCCTCCAGCTCATCATCAGAGAATGGGCTGTGGGAGTCGTACCCGAGCTTGCTGCTATGCTGGAAGAAGTCTGTGGACCGTGATATTCCAACTTTGTTGCTCAGGGTGATACGATACCCATGCTGGCTTCCCTCCTCTTCTTCTTCTTCTTCTTCCTCTTCATCTACTTCATCGTCTTCCTCCGCGTCCTCTCCATCTTCCAGTCCGTACTCTATCCGACTGCTGTCCACATTTAGACCTCGTCTGGTCTCATCTGATTTGTCACTTGCCCCTTTTCCTCCACTTCTTAGTCGCTCAGCCTCCCCCTGATTGGAGGCAGATGCCTGCTCCTTTGCTTTCCTGCTGCGCTTCCACTTCATCCTCCGGTTCTGAAACCAGATCTTGACCTGCCAGGGAATGAACAATATGTAGATATTTCAAGTACAGCTGAAAATGAGATCTTATATATTTATATTTTAATCACATTTGTTGTTATTATACTAGTAGTTTGATTTAAAAGGTTCATAAATATGTCAAGAATTTCAGGAAGAAAAATTGTTAGAAATTTCCCCCAAGATGAATAAACACCATTGGAAAAACAAAAAAACAAAGACACAGACTAATCAAAGAATTGAAAGCAATTTATCAAAAAGCAAAACAAATTTTTATACTTTATCTTAGATCCATTAGATTCATTTAATTTTACTAAATTTAAATCAAAAAAGAAAAATGTAAATAAGAGGCAGATTTTTATATCTCTAGAGTCGGAAAAGGCTGACAATGCAAGGTTAAAGCACTGAGGTATGAATCTCATGCCTATTTTAAGACCCTACAGTATTTAAATGACAGCATTAGTAGAAAATCAAAATATAGATTCAACAGCTTCTGACATATTATTGACAGGTTCTAAACTCATTTATTTTTACAATTGTTCCTTTTCTAGAATTTGTTTAGTTATTGGATGAATTGTGTTAGGAAACATTTTAGAGATTTAGCCACAAAGTCCAGAGATTAATATAAAATTAAATGATATATGCAAATTTTAATCCACTTCTGCAAGTTTTCCCCTGAGTCATGATTCTGATGGAAATGTCAGTGAGATCAGTATTCAAAGGTGGTGATGCCGTCTCACCTGAGTCTCAGTCAGCATCAGGGAGGTGGCCACCTCAAAACGCTTGGGTCTGGACAGGTATTTGTTTAGTTTGAACTGGTTTTCCAGTTCCAGGAGCTGCTGGCTGGTAAAGGCCGTACGAGGCCTGCGACATTTCCCCAATAGGCCGGACTGAGGGCCTGCTGAAAGAGGAAGAGCATCAGTTCAGTATCAATCAAATACTTCCACTTATTACTTGGTATTGGCGTTGACAGCTGCAATTAACTCTGATAAAAGACTTATTGAAAAAAATGTGACAAAACGAATTTAAGATTTAACATATTTGGTCAGACAGAGCCACCTGCTTTTAATTATAAAACACCAAGGACACTGGAAGTTCACTGTGATGCTGTGGGTGGGAACAGGGACACATATGCCAGCACTCTGGGGCCATCATTAACTATAATAGCTTCACTGCAGTTTATTGTTGACGGGGGGTGGGGGGTGGGGGGGGTGGGGGGGGGGGGGGGGGGGGGGGGGGGGGGGGCGCACCAGAAGCCGGGCGCGGGGGCCATAAAAACGCAGGCATGCCATTAACTTAATGAAAATTCAATGAAGGCTTTTGGGGTTTTATTGATGAACTACAGTACGTTTTAGGTGTTTGTTTATAGTTACTTCGTCGCACAAAGACAATTTTCATCTTGTTGTCGTTTATAGAGAAATAAATGAGACAAATTTAAAAATATGACACAAGGATAAGCAGTAAAAAGCAGACGCGCTGGACTGCGAGGGACGATTTAGGGCTTTCAAATACAGAGCGCTACTTCATGTACAAAAAAAGATTGATTATAACAACGAATATATCAAGATAAACGCATTTAAGTATTACTATTTGAATTATGATGCGCGTTTGCAACTTTGGATAGAGAAAAAAGAAGGAAATCAAAAGCAAAGTATATAAACTCATTAACACTTTTTTCCCCCAGTGAAACCTTTTTCTTTATTTGTTCATGTCCCTCATTGAAAATCTGTTGGTTTTCAATTAATCTGTGTTGGTCATATTTACAGGTGTAATCTGGCATCCGGGGCATCATAATCCCGGCTCTAATCCAGTGTTCCAGGGGTAGAGATCCGGCCATGGCAGCCGCCTTCAGGTGCTCCGGGTAGCTGTGCGTCAGCTGCGTAAAACCGGTGTATGCGAAGGCTGCATGCTGCCCTCCCAGAGCGCTCAGTGGGTACATCGGTGGGGGATACATCCCGTGAAAGGCGCCCTGAGTCAGAGAAGCCAGGCCTGGGTGCGGGAGATTAAGGCCGTTCGGTTTGGGCATTATTCCGGTCTGGAGGTGCGCTCCCCGCGGGGATGGGGTGTCTGCGCGCCGGCAGGACACCGGGCTGCCCGCCGGGCTGTCGCTGCTCAGACCCGGGGAGAGATCACGGCTGCAGCGGTTGGTATCATCGGCGAGGAGGGCGTCGATCCTGAAGTTTTTAGACTTTTCCATGATAACAGCCTAAACTCTGAACCTTTGAAGAAAAACGCTGAGAAGGTGCGCACCTGTACGACTGCGAAGCTTCTTGACTTTACAAAGTATTTTCATAGAGTTGGAGGAAAAGACTGAAAAATGGTGCAACTAATCACTTATTAACAAACGATCAGTAGTTCAAGGCAATATTATTTTTTGGCACTTGCTTCCTGTCATCCTTTCTCCTCAGGCGTTCTTCCACATCTCGCCCTGCACCATTAAACCTACAAAGGTATGCGTCTCTTCCCTCACCACCCCTCTCCAACTGACTGCGCTGCGATTGGCTGGAAGCGAAGCTGCTCCTACGGGCCTCTAATCAGCTAATTACTCGCTCGTTTCTCCCCCCCCAGAAAACATTCAGAGTGAGGTAATGTTCAACCCTTGTCCCGCCTGCAAACACCTCCAACTGTATTGAAACCTTGGGTGTTACATTAGAAGATTGGGCCCCCTTATGTTCAGTCTTTATCTAAGTGCAACTGTAGAGCCACTCACCCACAGGAACTTTCACACACACACAAAAACAAACCCCCTGCAGAAATCACCTTCATCATCACATTTAGTTAAACTGCTTTCTAACTACTTAGAAAACAATCTGTCCATCATTTGAACACCTCATCTCATCTCATATGAAGGGCATACCATTTCCATTAAAGTTTACGATCTGGAATTGCACACAAATCGTATAAAACTGTAATGAATTGGGGGCTAGAAGTTAATTGTCCTCCAACCCCCCGCCTAATGTGGACTAATGCAATTTTGAGACAGAAAAAGTCAAGGGGCATCAGTAAAAGAGGAGTCCCACACCATCGTTAATGTCTTCAGATATGTTTCTTAATTGAGTGTCACAAAAAGATGCTCATCAAACCTTATGCACTTTTTCACCAAGGCAAATTTTTTGTACAAAATTATATTATTATAACAATATTATTTTTGCATTATTATTAATTTGCATGTGTTATTTGAAAAATAAAAACAAAACATTGACGATATAGCCTAATAATTCATTGTTTTACTATAGGCCTATGCATAGGACATTGGGCTTGAGCATAGAAAGGGGACGATTCATTTACATGTGCAGTAATTCAAGGCAGGCAGGGGATGGATGGCTGTTTGTTTGTAGCTCTGCATCTTTGAAATGAAATAGGGAGAAGTGATGTTTATGCAGCCCTACCAAAAATGACAGAAGATTAGATTCATACAACAAACCAAATGACTTTTGGTTTTCCAGTCAATACGAACATCATGCAGACAATCATATTCAAATGCTTTGTACATATTATCACAGGCAACATCTTTCAAAGGTAAGTGGGGATACCAAAAGCTAAGTGGGATACATAATACATGCCTTATTAATGCTGTGACCCAATTATCTGTGTATAATTATTATTAAATGACTATAATACATTGCTTTGAGATGCAGGTATTGATTTTTTGTGTATACACACACACACACACACACACACACCCACACACACACACACATATATATATATATATATATATATATATATATATATATATATATATATATATATATATATATATATATATATATATATATATATATATATATATATATATATATATATATATATATATATATATATATATATATGCATAATAGACGTCTCAGAGTTGTGATCTACCCCTAACTAACAACCATGTATAAATCTAAGAGGCAGAGACTAAAGCCTAAGCCACAAATCTACTGGCTAAAATTGGTTCCGTGAATGTAAACACATCCATCGGTCAGATTTTATTCAGCATGTTGGCCTGTACAGAAATTGAGGCTTTGTTCTTCCATCTCCTCCTGCATCTGCATGGTTTTGACCCTCATTTATCTATCAGTCAGGTTACAGTCTGTCTCCCTCACTGATATAGAGGTAATTTGCTCTAACGAAACAATGGCCACTTCCTGTTTGTCCCTTACAACCTTCTCTTTAGCAAGAAGCCTTGTTTCCCCGCTTTTATGAGATGAGGGTAATTTAAATAGCCTCAGTGGTAAATCAGTCATGCTTCTGCTGACAGAGAAGCACAAATTCAATTTGATCAGCTTGGTGAAACTGTTCTTTGATCCCTTCTGTATCTGTGTGTGAAACTGGACATTAATGTGTAAAAATAATCCCAAACAGCCTTAAAGGAAATTATTTTTTTTAGGAAACCACACATTTCCTGCTGCATTATCTAATTTCAATAAAATTTTGTCAGAAGTCACAAAGTAAAACTGCCACCCAAAGAGCTCAATGTGTCATGATGGGGTTTAGGTGTCTAACCCAAAATGCAGAAACACTCACAGAAAACCGGGGGAAAGTTAAGTGATTTATTTAAATATGTACAATGGTGAAAATACAAGGGTTCTGGTTTCAGCGGCCTGGTCACAGGAGGAACTTAACTGTACAGAAGGGGATTCTGATCTGCAGGGGGTGGGAACCCTGTGAGTCCAGAGGCTTATTGGCAGGCAGTGGGCTGAGGACTGAGGGCTAGGCTGAGAGAAGGGATTCAGATCTGCAGAGGGGGAACCTTGTGAGTCCAGAGGCTGGTCGACTGGCAGATGACTGAGGTCTGAGGCAGAGACTGAGACTGAGTGCAGGCAGGCAGATTCCAAGCCGTGGTTTCTCTCTCCAGAGTTTTTCTGGTTTTCAGGCGAGTCAGGATCTGAGAGACAGGGAGAAACTGCGTCAGACAGGTTTCACAAAAGACAGGGTCTTAAATCAGGCAGGCTGGCTCAGATTCTACTAACCATTACTGGCAAACACTCTGGCGCTGGAGTGTCAGTCTCCTCCTCCTTAAGTAGGAGTCCTCTTGATGAGCAGATGAAAGACAGGTGTTGCAGGTGAGCACAAGCCCTTAGGAAGGGATCCTCGGCGCCCTCTGGTGGGCAAGCCTTCCGGATCCCAACACAATGTAAAGATTTGATCTGACAACTGCTAAAGAATCATTGTTCGATCTTTGATCAAAACACCAACATAGCTAGTTTCTATTCCACCATGGACTGTTCTCCCTACTGCCCTCGGGGGAGAAGCTTCGCATCAATGCAGGTTCAGCAGATTCCGAAACAGCTTCTTCCCCACCACCATCAGACTGCTGAATGTTGAAAAAACTCTAAATCATGTCACAGAGTGCAACAAACCGATCATATCAATGTGTTTTTTTTGCACCATGTATTTTCTTCTACAATGTTTACTTTTGACTGTATCACTGCTGCAAATGTCATGAGAGCTGTACAAAACGACTTAGACAAGAAATGTTGTCTAAGTACTTTTGTATGTTAATTGTGCAAAAAGATAATTAAATATTTTCTTTAAATTACATACTTATGGAAAATAAATAAAGCGCTTGATAACAAAAAAATGTATTCTGTTTTAGAAATACAAAAAATATCTAAAATCTGCCAATGTTTTCATTTATATTAGCAAAATATTGTTTTGCGTTTTTTTGGGATGTGGGTGAATTGCACATCCCTGGTCTAGCATGTCCTAGTCACTCTCTCCAAGTCACTCAGCCACCCTAGATTTGCATTGCATTAAGGCCTGGGAAAGAAATGGAAAAAAAGATTTGAGTCTGTTGAACCTTTGCCATTGTTTTTACTTCATTATATGTCTGGGGCCATTTCAAGGCTCATTTATAGCTTGTTTACAAAGGAACCATTTAGAATTATTTTGTATTTCAAAGACTCCATGCTCATTTATGAGGGAAACAGGCCCAAAGCATCACAAATTCCTACACCATATTTAAAAAAGGGGCCAATTCATCTTTTATTTCATGACCAACTAATTTGGAGTCTTGGTTGCTTAAAAGCTAAATTTTTGTTTAGTTTACCAAAATATTCTCAGAGGAACGCTGAAACAAGTTTTAAATGATCAAATCTAAAGACCTAAAGTTTCCATTTACATTCAAATGTTGAACAGTTTATTAAAGGTATTAAGTAGATTTCAAAAGTAGATTTAATTGTTACAGATGCTTACACATTTTTTGAGGTAAGAGCAGATAAAATTAATGCTTTAAAATATGATATACTTTTAATATGATGGTAAAATATGATCATAAAAACATAATAATTATTTTTTTTACACTACAACCTGATGAATACTCCCTCCTACTATAAATTACAACAATAAAAACCTAAAAGTGAAAAAAATCCCACTTTAATAACTGATGTCATCACGTGTGTAACTTGGACCAATTGTTGTCATTCTTTATGGACAGGAAACAATAGACATGAAAAGACACAGGGACATTGAAAGTTTTTTCAAGAAAAGGATAGTGTTAGAGTTAGGGTAGCCATTGCTACTGACTGTGAATCTATGGTGATCAGCAGCAGTGAAAAAGTCTAGTACAGTCAGCTTTCTAGGGTCACTACCAGTGATAAATAGCAGTCAGCTTCCTCTACCCAGCATGGTAGGTCATGTTTATAGTTTGTGTCTATGAAGAAATAAACAGATTTTAAATAGAAATTACGCTTTGACACTACTACAATTTTAATTTAAAAAAAATTGAGAAGAAAGATAATATGACAATTTCAAGAACAAAATCTTTACAGATCAGATTCAGAATCAGAAGTCCCTTTCACATAATCATGGTAAATAAATTTTGCTAATTGCAAGTTAAAATGTTTATCTTTGTTATAGCAGAGCCCTAGTGTGCTGTATTGGGCAGCCGCCACTACTAATATCTATTTTTGAAATTTAAATTAGAAAGTGCTTTTGTTTCAGAACAAGGACTTGAATTGATTGTTTTTATGTTTAAAGGTATATTAACATCAACTATTTTCAAAACCTGCCAATTTCTGTTAAATGTTATAAAGCAGGAAGGCTTGTGTACTGCATTTAATTTATAAAGTTATTTTTCTTCGCCACTCCTCGCTACCTCTTTGCCCTATGTTGCCTCCCCCATAAATAATATTCTGGTTACGCCCCTGCCAAGGATCCATAAGCTTTAAATGACATTCAGTCATTCAACCTTATATGCAAACATGGTGGTGTGTGAAAGTGTGGCAAACTATATTAAAGCCACAGCTAGCCTGGGGCAGAGTGACAAAAGTGAGGTTGCCATAGAATCAGTATCACCAAACCCTCGGGTGAAGTGTTTTGGCCAACTACATGATTAGTGAGACAGACAGCGAGGCTCAAACCAACAACCCACAGAACGTACCTGTTTCTCCTGCCCTAGACAGATGTCCAGTCAGCTCTACTGAAACCAGTCTACTTCTGAATCTGTTAACAGGTCAATTTGGATCAAAGGCTGTGATATCAGTCCCCATAAGTCATTACAGGAATGAGTTTACTGGTGCTAGTTAGTTTCATTTTTTGCTTTGATCTAAAATCTGCAGCTATTTCCTTCCTCTATCACATGCCATTACATGCTCATAACCTCTTGAACTTTTTCAGAGCTCTCAAACTTCAACAATCACACCCTTCCCATTGTGAGGGGACAATTGGTTCAAAGGAGCCGCCAGCCGTCGACTACAAAGAAAGCCTTTATCGATGAGTTATGCGTCAGTAAACTTAGCGGCCAACAGGAGTTTACTGAAACGTTAAAGAGCTTATCAGCAATTACAGGCATATTTTTCAATCATTACCACAGCTCTGAGACAGCTTGCCCTGTCCTTAAACTAATCCAGGTGAGATCTAGTGCTCTTTGTATGCTCCGATGCAATATTCACCTTCAGTCACTGATTCCCGCTGTTTCACTTAACTTGCAGATAAGATGTTTCACACTGCTGATGGATGAGAGTGAAGAAAGTTCAGGATTGAACATCAGTTTGTTTGAGAAAACAATGGCTCCCTAAAAATCTAGAGTATTTGATTATCAGTCAGTATTGATGGTGTGTGAGCGTGTGCCTGTCTCTCCTCAGGCTTGTTGTGACACACACAAAGCTTTCAGGAACGCTGTCAGCGGCAGCACCTTTCCCACCAGGCCTTGAGTACAGCACAGAGGTAGTGATAAATGATCTGGGTGCACAATGAGCTTTCTGTGAAGTGAAAATCAGCTCTCCCTCCCTGTGGTAATTAGACTAATTCCCACAATGTCTAATGTGTGTGATAAATCAGCTTGCTTTCTGCCAGACCTTGAGACCAATATTAATGTTGTCTCATTATGAAGATAAAGCTAATTTATTAGAGTTTTACTTCTCTTTTCAGGCTCTGTACCTTGTCCCCATCATTTATTAACCAATATTGAGCTTAGCCATATAACATTTAGCCCACTGGACATGAATCGTTTTCTGTCTGACTTTGCTACTTTGGCCTTTTCTGCCATCAGGTGAGTATAAGCACTTCCATCAGAGATAATGAAGTTGTTTACTCAGCCTGGAAATCAGCCCTGAGTTGATTATTTTCATGTAGGTGGATGTTTACCTTCATGGTTGCCCAGGGCTCCCGACCAAATAAAGCAATAAAACAGAGATGCTTGCAAAAGTTAGAAACTAAAAGTCTAGATAAAATAAGCATGTTTTCTAGAAACTAGACAACTGCTTATTATTTCTTGCAGATGTATAATGGGGTTGTTGCAGATAGAAATGTACTACCTGCATAATGCAAAAAAAAAAAAAAAAATTCCCTTGAAAGAGACAGTTAAAAAATATTCCAGGTCAAGGTGTGTGGCCCAGGTGGCTCTTTGGACCTTTCTCATTGGCTTTCATTAATTTCAGCTAAAAAAATATGAACAATCCTCTTTTCTTTTTAGAATCTAGGCAAAAGAAATTACGAGTTTTCATTTTTTATAAATGTAATTTTCTACAAAAGAAAGGAAACAAATGCACCAGTAATCCTTCCCCTTTGTCATTTGATGCTCTTTTAAATTACGTATTTCAAAACACAGAACCCAGTATTTAAGCAGACAGACTGTATGATATCTCAGAAAGCGTTTATTTGAAATGATGGATCTGCAGTGAACAGAGAGGTTGTCTAAGGCAGGAACCTCTGCAGGAAAGGAACTCAGGTTAGTGACCACGTTAATATCTCGGCATAAAGCGCTGATTATACTTCTGCAACCACACACATCAAATGTCACTTGCGTCTGATCGTGAACCAGTTTTGCTCATATACTTCTGCAACGTCGGTCTAGGGATGGAATTTCTAGGGATGCACAGCAGTTTCCCGCCAAAGTGCTAGGGGGAGCCTATTGGAGAACTTGCGAGAACTTTGGCGGATGGTAACGAGAACTTCTTTGGCAGCGCTGGTGTTTATTTTTCAAAACATGTCTGAAGCTTTTGAAGCATCGTACAAGTTGCGGTACTTCCGTACCTCCTCTAACAACCTTTCGTTGTGGTTATCCATTGTTGTTATTACTCCTCGGTTTTTAAAAATGGTGCGCCGAATCGAGAAGGACGACCACAAAGACAGCAGGAAAGGCATACCAAGGACCAATCACAGCTGCTTTTTGTCTGCTCTCTTCCGCTTGAGGTCTGCGCAGGTTTGTGACTGTCCTGTTGTGATGGTTGCAGAGCCTCTGCGCGGGGGGCGTGATTGCGCGCAGAGACAGATTTGATGGTTGCAGAGGCTATGTCTCAGAAGTATAAGATTAATGTGTGAGTAACCTTAAAGTTCATTCTGTGCCTAGAGGATGAGGTTTGTTTTAGCCGGTTGGCTGCCAAAAAGACATGGCGAACACTGCCCAAAGAGTCCCAGACATTGAAGCCTTGAAGACCGTAGAACAGGCAGGAGATCAGATCCGAGCAGCAGAAAGGAAGGAAGGATAATTCAGAGGGCGAAGCCAAAGCCCGTGTCGAGGAGGTTCACAGGAGCTGGGGCCAGACATACGAAGAGGTACTGAAGGGAAATCCAGGACGGTGTAAGGAATCAGTTTCAGGTTCGGTAAAAACGCAGAATCCAGCAGGAGTCACGAAGACACGTCAGGCAAACAGGTCAGAACAGGGACACGCAGGCTCAGGGATCCAAAGGCAGAACGGGTCAGGATCAGGCAATCAGAACACAATCAGGTACGCTTCAGAACTCCCACCAAAGGCTTGAATAATCTATTTGGTAAACCAGATAATTATCAAAAATATAGTTGTCCCTTTTCAGAAGGTCATAACAACTGTTGTTCCTCCTAATGTGTTTTATGTGTGTCTATGGTTGGAAAGGTCTTTTTTGATCTTGAAGGTTTCACAACTTGGTTCAGATTTTTACAAGATCTCTTTTTACAAGGCATGGATGACTGATAGAGTACATCTAAGTACACAACATAAAATGTTTTTATTTGTCAAAACCCATCAAGAAAAATTGCAATATTCTGGACTTTTATGTAAATAACCACGGTATGCACACGGTTTAAGGTTTATCATAATGGTTGGGGAAAACAATACCTGATGTTTTCTTGATAGATGATATTTTCCTTTAGCCCTGACCGTCACCTGTCTCTGTAATCTGTATTGACCTAAAATGAAGGCACTGAAAGAACTGTTTACTGTGCATAAGTTGTTAACTACTGATAGCCTTCAAGCCCACTACCAAAATAACAAGTTATCCCATTGAGAGACATCTCAAGAGACGCACAGTTTCTACTTAAATACTTCAGGTGTTTTGGGAGATTGGAGCAGCAGAAAAGTTAAAAAAGACAGATATGAAAACACCTTTGATCTAGGTAACATCTGCAATAGACGCGATAAGAACTGAAAAAATTAATAAAATGCAAGAGCAATGGAGTGATAAAACTAGTGATGTATGGCAGATTTATGCTGCAAAGTATTCTGGAAAAAGACTTATACAGCTGTTCAGTAAAGTATTATAGGATGAGTTACATTTTGATGTTTAATTGAATGACTGCTCCATTACTAGTGTCTTTCCTAACTTTTACATTCGATCAAAGCTAATAAAATAAATATAAAGCACACACTCTGCTGTTTTGACCTGCCTCATCCATACAACTATGTCACATTCTCCTTGTTTGATCTTAGACTATTAGTGACAACTTAATCAAGTTTTCTCAACTGATAAACCACGGCCGAAGGAGAACAAACACAGCTGCCGAAGATCAGAGTCTAATTTGGGGAATTTTAATATTGTTTCCTTTTTCTATTTGTCCACCCTGGAAACAAAAGCCCCTTTTCAACATTATCCAGCCTAGTGTGACTTTTATGACCATTTAATGGGTCCTTCTATTTAACAGCTCCGAGTTTTACAGTCCGCCATACAAGTGCTTCATTGTGCAGAGATATGGGAGAGAGGAGATAAATACACTTTATCAGCCACAACAAGGCATCATTACTTTCACCCTCCTATCTCACTGTTCCTCTCCATCACGCATTATCAGACCACTTATGAGGATATTCAGAGTCATCAAGCTCTTTGAAGATATCCGTCAGTTGGCTGTTTACAGTTGTCTCTTAGTTCCTCCTTTGTGCAGATAAAGTCGGTAGCGACTTTGTGGTGTGTTAAAAATTTAGACTCTTTACCGCCACTTTGAGACAAAAACTTTATCAAAAGTCTTGCATAGCTAGTCATTGGCATGCAACAGGAACAGCCAGCAACCAATTCCTCTCACAGGTAATACTGTATCTTATGGGTTAGCTGGGTTAACCAAAGGTTAAATATAGGAGAGAGAAAAAAAATCACCTCAAATAAAATCTTTTTTTAAGCAAAGTTTTATGGTTTGTTTCAATCTGTCACTGGTTTGATCCGAGATTACCTACTTCTCTAATACAGCTGATAACATGACACTGTAAGTATACTGTACACCACAGAACAGGACACCATAAATCCTCTCATTAAAGTCTTTTGTATTGGACATGGTGTGGCTTTAAGCTGAAGATAAATGTCTTACTGCCTGTTTCATCCCAGTGTGCCAGTGCCTCCCTTTAGATTAGTGAACAGCTAATTCCTCAGAGAGAGTTCACATTAAGTCAGGGACCAGCTTGGCACATCTGGAACATTTCCCAAAACTCAACACGTCAGTGCACCCAAGTGCAAACAGAGTATCACAAACAGAACTAATCTTCTGAGAATATTTAGACAAAGCTGAATGTCAGCAAGCTGAACATGTTCAAATATGGTTGGTATAGAAGTCACTAAGTACTTTACAAAAACAAGGTATGAAAAAATGGTTGGAGATTAACCTTAACACACAAAGGCATTATCTCATAATCTGGAAATTTTGTTTTTTACAACAGTCAAAGTAGAGCAACCTTTTATTCATTTTTACATCTAAAAAAAAGGCCAGGTCCTTGAAAAAAAACATACAATTATAATATAAAGAAAATTCTATTTTGTAAATAAAAGAACATGGAAAAGAAAATGTTCTCATAGGAATAAACTGGGAGTGAACAAGCACAAGCAACAATTTAAAAGAAAGAACGTCTCTGATCATAAATAATTATCGCAAAAAAAGACTTATTATGCCTTTTTTAAAACAAATTAGGTATTTTTTTCCTAATTCATTTTGAATAAGTATTTTTTTTCCTTCCAACTTTTTCCCATTTCTTATTAGCTATTTTTTTGTTTGTCTTTTTCATTTTAGGCTATACATATCTCCCTTTAATATGCAAAATATCCGATTTACCCAGCTGCAATGTGTTGCTACGTATTGACGAAATAATGATACAGTAAAAAATTATCCAGACCACCAGCCGGTCTAGCTAAAGAGACCAGCAGTTTGGGAATCCTTCTGAACCTCCATGTGACCACTCCTACCCCCCTGTCTACTATGTTTTGACCTGCATGCAAGCACACATGACTAAACGTGTTATGAAGCGATGCGACCAGGCAAATGGTCTTGTTAGCAGGATGGGCACAACTAACTTTTCATACCCCTGACTCAAGGTCCTCAGAAGTGTCATATACATATGTGAAAATAAGGAGATCAATGTGTTTTTGCAGCCATTAGTCTCATTGCAATCCAGCTTAACAGCTTACTTTCAACCACTTTCAGTATTAGGGCCCTTTATGAGCCGGGAAAAACTATTCAGCTGTGGCAGTACGTGCCCTCTTGCTAAGTGTTTACACTCCAACTTTATGGTCATTGAAATTGCTGCAAACAGATGCACAATAGTATAACCATACGTCTATGACCCGAGGCAGACCCAGAAGCTGAAAAAGTGGAGGTTTCTGTAGGCTACTGCCAGCAAGGATGCAGAGGCTGTGACAGACAGAACTAAAAAAGAAAAACTGCACCTTACAGGCCATGCATTGCGTGCGAAGAACAGCAGCCTGTTGAGACCAATTAGTAAACAGCAAAAGAGAGTTGGGACTGTTGACCTTTGACCCTTTTAGATATCAACATAGCAAAACACAATGAATATGCAAAAACACAACAAAGAAAAAAACCTCACGGAACAAAATAAATCAAGTTACATTACTGTGTTGCACTTGAACCAATTTTTCTTTGAATCCATTAATTTATTAGCAAGCTGTATTCAAATTTCACAACCAAATTAAACCAATAAAATATGTTTTATTATTCGTGTGGAGAAAGTTGTTTTGATAGGTTTTTAGAACCAATCAGATTTAAAGGACTCATACAGTTCACACTTTGTCAAAGCTCTGAAAATGTTTAATCAATTCAGTGTCATTAAAATAAGGCACAATACTGTGATTTATATCTGGCCTAATTTACTCCATCGACAAATCTCAACTGAGCTCCATTAGTATATATTGACAAAATACAGACTGAACAGTTCATTCAAATGTTTCAAATATTGACGACCTTCTAACAGAAATGACCCCACTGAGCTGGAACAACTAGCAGTAATACAAAGTAGTTATTTGCCTAAAGATTAGCCTCAACAGGGAGCAGCATAATAACAAGCCTTTTATCTCAGTGGCATGATTAAAATACCAATAGCTTTACACTAATATGTCAACATAAACACTTCTGAAAGTTTTGTACCAGTTTTAGAGAGATTAAATGTTCAGATACTCCGTCAAAGGTCTTCAATGTCTGGGTTGCTAACCCCATTTAAGTCACAGAGCAAGAGCAGAGGGTCATGAATTTACACCTTAGTTTGTTTTATCACAATGAAATCAAGCAAAGTTACATTTGCAATACTGCTTAAACTGGAAAATAAGTGTTGTTACCTTTACATCTGTCTTAAAAATTTGCATTAAGACCTGATAACTGGAGTTATTCTTAATTGACAGTTTCCAACGAGGATATGCTTGTGGTGGTTTCTGTGTGTCTGTTAGCGGGATTACTGGTAATGATTCTTTTTTTCCAGAGGCGTGCCTCCTGCCAAGGAACAATCCATAAAATGTTGCTGATGATCTGACACAGGTATTTAAAAAAAAAATATATATTTTTTTTGGAACAAGCAGTTCCTCCCTAAACCAGAGGGTGGCAGCAGTGACGATTGACAGATTCAGCCTTGTCAAGTGGACTTGATGTTTTGCTTCCCATCCAGGATGCTTTTTCAATTCAAATGGTCAGATATAGCATTGAGTTCAAGGGTTTATAGAGTGGACCAACACAAAGCCTTGTTTTTGCTTAGAAACATGAAAACCGGAAGAACGGGTTCGCCCCTTTGGAATGGTAATTGTTTTGTTTCTTTGTTAGCCTGTAATACCCGAAACCTGTCTGTATCTCTGAAAGTGGGGGCCTTAAAGGGAATTGTAGGCCTGGCTGAACAGACGATGTGCTCTGGTCCTTTGTGATGGGGCGGGGGTTGCGTTGATAGTGGGAAGGAATCAACTCAATCACTGAAAAGTAGGTTTTTGAAAGCTGAAATCTGAGACCAGCCCCTCTGTTTAAGATTGTGTTCTTAACATAGATGGCTTCATTCACACCCCTCTCAAACCACCTATCCTCTCTGCCTTCGACAGACTATGACCTGGATGACTCAGAATCTTCACCAGCATATTGTACTCAAAAAGTCCTGAAGTATTACACTTAAGACAAAAAATACAAAAACACTAATAAAGGAATCCATGTCTCGCTTTAAGTCCAGATCTACTGATCAAGGAAGAAAGCAGAGTGCAGAGCAACTGAATAAGGTTAGAGCAGAACAAACACCCAAGGCTGCAGACACAAATCTCTTAATGATCCAGATAAAAAAAGATTGCTGCTTGTTGGAGGTCTGTTCTCTTAGTATTTTTTTATAAGTTTCCCTAATTTCAGGCTATTAGACTCAGACTTAGGCAAACTTTATTTTCATTTTGTCTACATAGAGTGTATACCAAACTAAATTTCGATGCAAACAGCTTACAACAGTGAAATGAACATTACAATTTTTAAAGTGCAGCAGCGATCAAGAGTGTAAACAGCGTAGGCGAAAAGGAAACACGTGTAAAAACCATTGTGCAAAAGGCATTGAAATGGAAAGGTTTAGTGCAGTGCATAATAAATAAATATGGTGCAAAATGCAGTAGAATAATTGAGTTTTGTTCTATTTAAAAGGATATAATCAGTTATAAAACACTCTCAGCTCAACAGGTTAAATGTTCTGCATCAATACCTAAACCGCTAACTGTGAAAAACAACATTAATTCTCCATCTGCTGAGATGGACGAAGCAAGGGGGTCTTTGCTCAGTCTCTTTTAATCTAGGGGTACCGGACTGAGATACAGGACAAAGATACAATTACACATTGTAGCTTTATAGGAGCCTAAAAGCCGAAGAAGTATCATTTTATTTCAGTTTTAGTCATTTCTAACAGTGCTGATAGACTATGAGACAAGATTAGTAGCTGCTAAAATCCAAAATGTAAAACTGTAAGTAAGTAGATTATTTCTGCACCTGGAGGGAAACTGCTAGTCTTGCCCTTCTAAATAAAAATTTACTTGAATAACTCATGACAAGCCGTTGTGAGCATCGGCAGTTTACCAGTCTGCAGCATGCAGGCTTAAGTGAACATAATTCAGAGGGGAAAAAATGGGAGAAAAAAAACCTTAGACAAAGCAATTATTGTTGCATATTAATCTGAGAAGCTATTCCAGCCCCATTTTTAAGAATTGTCTTGCCCTGCCTTGTCTTGTATCATTGGTTAAATTTTTTTCTTAGCCTTATTTAGACAACCTACTACTTTTTTATTTTGAACATAAAAAGATTTAAAGATCTCTAGAAAGAGAAATCTCTATAGGAGGCTTTTATGGCAACATTTGACTCAAAAATTGAGCATCCCACTTTAAACTCACAAATAAGAGGAGCAAAGTTAACAGGAAGTGAACCAGGATCCCTGAAAATGTGGTAAATGTTTGGCAACATCAATAGATGGGGTTTGATGTATACAGTAAATAAGTAAAAACTGTAACACTCCTGGTATTTGTCCACATATTTCTTTACATACAGTATGATACAGGCCTTATTCCATTCCCCCAGGACGAAGTGTGTGTTTGTATCATGTGGCTGATCCCATTTATCAGACCAGTTAACCCTTGGCAGCAAGCAGTAATTCGGAACAGGACTCTGGAGGGGGATGCAGGCACTTGTTGTAATTGAATCCCCCTGCCGTCTACGCACCCATACCAACACAGACCATCTCCCCTCTTCTGGCAGTGGGGAAACTCTGACCTCGCAACCCGGGTTCCCCCCCAGCTGCTCTCATCTCCCACCTCAGCTCTTCATAGCACAAAAGCGCATGAAGACGGTTCAGCTCTAATCAGAGTTGACACTCAGTGTCACTGACATAGATAATAAATAATACATTTCAATTAAATGAGCAGTTTTATATGAAGGATTGTCCTTGGAACTTATTGCGGTGTAACAATGGATGCACTAATGTATACCACTATATTTGCACATAAAGTCTTCTTAGCTTTAATGGGAACTTGCTTGTATAATTATGGCAACAGTAGCTATAAAGTGGCAAACTGAGTTGTTCAAATCCCTAAGAACAGCGGTTGTTCTTATCATAATTAAACAGAGGGACTGTTCGAGGCTATTCTGCACCGTGTTTATCTATAATAACAATATTTGCTTTCCCAGGCCAGCTCAGGTAATCAGCATATGATGATATGATGATGATGAAGATGATGATGATGATGCTTTTCTCCTTTCGGTTCTGTATGTCGTTACAGCGCTGTTGACTTTTTCTAATCCAGCCCGTTTTTTTTTTATTGTTACATCTGATCTTACTGCTGGCTCAAAAGAAAATGTGTTCTCCTCTACTTGAGAAGTGAAGACAGCAAATAAAATGGCTTTAATGTGAATCAGTATTTGTAGTGGGATCTGGCTTTTCTATGGCATGCAGGGTTCAAAAGCAGGTTAGGAGTGGACCCATCTATCCAGATGACAGTATCAAAGGAACTGGCGCCGCTTAATGGCACAGAGGTGCAGCTTGGTCTGCTTGCTCGGAAAAATTACCCCAAAATTCAGTACCTTGATCAACGTATTGGACAGAAAAATTCTGTCCAGAATCATACATATAGCTTTACCTTAAAAAATGCTAAATTGTATGGACTTAATTTTTGGAGGGTGAAATATTTCTCATATAAAAATTTTGCATCTGGAGAATACATTTGGCAGGCAAACTTTAATAAATGTTATCAAAGGTACGTGTAAAATCTTTGGTTTGCATGTAGTAAGTAGTCAAACTAGGTTCTGAAAAAAAATCTGATATTGTATTTATAACAAAAAATTAAGTAAAATCAATAGTAGGCTACTTAACAAATCTACTGAATGTCTAATTATTAATCTGAAGATAAATCATCTATATTAAACCAAAATAAAATATTGCTATTTTTTTCATTGTGTGATTGTTAGCCATGTTGTAAATATTCAACCACCTTACAAATGAAAATATTAAGAGCAAAACAAGAAACTTGCTAAATTTGTATTTCTTAATAATCTTCCATTCGGAAAATTTATTTGATTGCATAATGATTTAGAAAAACACATATTTTTCTCTTCAAAACAAATGTGGGTTGGCATGTTTGAAGAACAGCTGGCGAGTAACAGAAATGTGTGAAGAAAGATATAAAATGGACTCCATACAATGCTACATCAAAAGGCAAAATAGGACAACAGAAGTTTTCCATTTTACTTCACTCTCATCAAGGTGCCTGTGGTGCTGCAGCTTCTAACACTAAGAGAGGTAACATTCTCCAAATCTTTAGATGTTTAGCATAGACACTAACAACCAATACAAACTTGCAAACGTGTCCAAATAAGTGACTTTACGTCTTCAAAAATTAACATAAGATGCATATTTTTGGATGTTAGAGGATACCAGATGAGAATGTGAAAACTCCACATGAAAAAAGGTCCAGTAGAATTTAAACAGATCTCCTTGCTCAGCCCTCCTCATCCACCGTACAAAATAACTGTGCTACAAATCTGGTAGCAGTTTGAACAACTTTCAGGAACACAATTCTGGTGAGAGGCACTTAAGGATAGTTCTGATAACTGCGGCTGTATTTCATTTTTAAAGCTAGTGTCTGGTAATTTGGAGTTACAAAAATTATTTAAAAAGAACCAAATACTTCTCTATAATAGTAAACAGTCAAGATCAAACAGAAAAAATGCTGTAAATTCATTTAAAACTAATACTGTATTAGTAGAGTATTTTGAAAAATAGTAATTTAGAAACAATGGCTATTGAGGTACCAAATCCTTTGTATTTCATTTTATAAGATTTCAACCATCTGGAGACTAGGAAAGAAATAGGTTTGTTTTGGTGATGCTGATACTAAAAAGCTGCGTATCTGTCTGCAAAGTAGATCTCAGTTACTTAAAGTTTTCTAGAGTAAAAAAAAAAAAGCTATTTGCAAAGCCTTTTGTAAACCTAAATTTTGTTTTATCTCTGTTTGACATTAAAACCAACTTAACCAATTTTACTGTTATATTATTGACTTTGTTGTTTCTCAGAATAATGTCGGCAAGAACAGTCCATCCATCTTCTACCACCTGTCCGTCAGAGTCACTGGTAACTGGTGCCACCGGACAGGGTTACCCACCTGAGGTGTAGTAACACTCGCCATTTAACTAAACAGTCATGTTTCTGTGGAAGGAAGCCAGAATAACTGGAGAGAACTCACAGCTGCATGCAGAGAACATGAAAATTTGATGCAGAAACACCCTAGGCAAGGTCAGGATTTAAATTCATGATCTTCTTGCTGGAATAGTGCTACAAACTGCATTAGCATATAGCCTGAGATTAGTTTTTTTTTCATATTTGAAATTGGATTTATCAATTCTTCATGCAATTCCCTAAAACACATGATTTGAATCCAACATTTAGAAAACATAGACAATGTCTTAAGAAGTTCCCCCCTTTTGCATATTGTTACAAATAGCCCATGCAACAAACTATGTGAACAGCCATGAGCCGTGCGTCCCCCAGTGCCCATTGTTTTACAGTTCGGTTCTAGGAACCTTTGGCAAGCATTTGTTTCTGGTACAACTGATCCATGATGGTGCATGTTATCATTGACCATTATAACAGTTCTCACAAGCTTGCACTATAAGTACATTTCTATTTTTTATTCCGAGTGCAATAGTGAATTTATTCCTAGTGCAATAGTGAAAAGAACAGGGTTGACCATTATAACAGTTCTCAAAAGCTTGCACTATATGTACATTTCTATTTTTTTTCCTAGTGCAATAGTAAAAAGAACAATCTCAATTTGGCAAATACCTGAAGGCAAAAAAACACATTGTTTTTCCTATATACTCTTTAATGTATGATTTACTTATTTTGGGATTAATGTATTTTTGAATTTAATTGAATTTGGATATATATTGAAGCATCAAGGGGTTACGTTATTTGACCGCATGGGGATTTGCTGGCACTTTTTTTGGTTTAATTTGTAGGTACCTATTTTTTCCCCACTGAGTTGCGTTTTAGCTAGTATTGAAAATAGTAGGATTTGTTTTGCTGTTGTAGTCACACTCTCACTTAATACAGCAAGAATCTTCACAAGCTCCTTTACCTTAGTGTTCTGTTCTTAAAATACACATTACAATTGTATTTTTCTAACATAGAACCTGTCTCCTTACATAGTTTAGTGGTTTGACATTGCTTTCATATTTGTGTACGATTATTTAAGAAGATTAAAGGAATAGTACACCCAAAACATGATTAGCCTTCATTTTCTACTCACCCCCATGCTGAACAACACCCTGGAGTACTTTTTTGATATCTGAAATGCATCTGGAGATCTGGGAGGCTTCTTGCTGTCTGCTGACATTCAAATAATGGAGGTCTATGGCGCCCGAGGCAGAAAGGTCCATAAAAACAAAAACAAAAAACGTGTCAATATTCCTCCATACTGGTCGTCCAATGTATTCCAAGTGTCCTGAGTGGGTAGCATCCAGAATTTACTCGAAACGAAGTCATTTAGAATGTTTTTAGAGCATAAACAGTAGTGTATAGGATTTCCTGAAAGCGCGCACATGCGCGATCACGACGCTACGGAAGCCGGCAGACCAAACCAGATGAAAGTGCGCATTCAGCGTCTGCTCTTCCAATAATGCAAGCGTAGAAGAAGAAATGTGCTGTTTACCTGTGCAAAGGAAGAAACAACGAAAGAAAAATGTCTGAGGACTTTAGTGTTGAGGAAGAGCATGAGTTCTTTGCCGAGCTGAATGCGTGGTTTGGTCTGCCGGCTTCCGTAGCGTCGTGATCGCGCATGTGCGCGCTTTCAGGAAATCCTATACACTACTGTTTATGCTCTAAAAACATTCTAAATGACTTCGTTTCGAGTAAATTCTGGATGCTACCCACTCAGGAAACTTGGAATACATTGGACGAGCAGTATGGAGGAATATTGAAACGTTTTTTGTGGACTTTTATGGACCTTTCTGCCTCGGGCGCTGGGCACCTCCATTATTTGAATGTCAGCAGACAGCAAGAAGCCTCCCAGATCTCCAGATGCATTTGAGATATCAAAAAAGTACTCCAGGGTGTTGTTCAGCATGGGGGTGAGTAGAAAATGAAGGCTAATCATGTTTTGGGTGTACTATTCCTTTAACTTGGCACGGCTGCTCAGTGCAGCAATGGGTAGCACTGCTGCCTTGCAGCAAGAAGATCTGGGTTTGATTCATGGAGTTTGCATGTTCTCCTTGACCATGCGTGGGTTCCCCGGCTTCCTCACACAGTCTAAAAACATGACAGTTAGGTTAATTAATTTCTCTTAAATCGTCGTTAGGTGTGAGTGTGTGTGAATGATTGTTTGTGTCTGTGTTGACCTGCGATGGACTGGTTACCTGTCCAGGGTGTACCCCGCCTCTTGCCCATTGACAGCTGGAGATGGCTACCAGTCCCCCTCGCAACTCCACTTGGGAGAAGCGTGACAGAAAACGGATGGATGAACTATTTTCAGGCATCTGAAAATTGTAAAAAAGAAAAAAAAAAAAAAAACAGGGATGTATATGTCTACAGTTCTCTTCCTGAAGTTTTTTTTTTTTGCTGATTTGTTTTGTTCCTGAAGTTCCTGTTTGGTAAAGATGAATTTTCCACTCTTACTGCTGCTTCAAGCATGTTCAGTATTAAGAGCTGCTGCAACGTTAAAACCTGAGTACCAACAGTTGTCATCTGTCTCCATATAAATAAGTGGTAAATTGTCACCATACCAAAACACAGATTTGTTTGTCCATGATGTCACACAAGGAAGCAACACATTTGAGCTTTTGACATTTATATCTATACAGTTTATACAGAAATAGAAATATCAATAAAAATACAGAAGTTTAAATATCATCATCAATACTTTCCCAAACTGACAAGGCATTAAAATAATTGTTGTGTATGTACTATTAAAAACAAATACTGACATTATTACAGCATTTGCTAAAAATAAATTATTTTTATAATCCAGATTGATGTACAAAAGAGATAATTAGCCAAAGAGAGTAAACAAAACGTTATGTTCCCTTTTTGTTGTTTGTATGTGAAAATCTGGTTTTAACTCCATTTATCATACTTCCACTGAAATGATGAAAAATGTCAAATGATATTTTTTTAATCATAATACAGCTTTACTAAATATAGCAATAATTTCTGTAGATCTACATTTAATTCAAGGTTTTTGACTTTTTCCTTCCCTGATGCTGGTCATCTCCTTCCAACGAATCCCCCTTGATACATGGAGGTCAGGTTATTCACTGGATTTGTATTCTCTTTACGTAAGAAAACTGAAGCGATGCGGGCATGTGTCTGCATTCATGAGTACTGAGGGTCACGACAAGATCTCATTTATGTAATGGCTTCACATTTAACGCACCCTGACGTGATTGACAGGTGGAAGTGACATCCCTAAAATTTAAATTGCTGTCCGTCTCTTGGTAAAGTAATACATGCTAAGTGATGCAGATTCCAACAACAGGCTCATTTGCAGCATCTTTGTCGTACCTTCCCAAATATCTACACACACATAATTGAATGCTCCTCACACTTTATTTTACTGTCCCTACACTAGTCAAAGTGACTGGGATATCCAATTGGCATAATTGAGACAGGTCACACGATAAAGAGACCTATAACAATCAGCAGAGGTGAAATAAGAAACAGCTCCTGGTTATTGCTTCTTGTCCTCTTCCTGTGTTTCACCGCCCAATATTCCCCAGCACGCCATCGTTTAACAGACTGGGACTGCTGTGTTTATTTAAGAATGGCTTTGACATTCGGCTGTAGCAGAGCTGAAATAGATTAGATGAGACAGGCTGCCACTCTCCTCATCAGCATGACACAGCTGTCACAGCCCTATTTCAGGAAAATTAAACAGCCTTACGGTAAACGGGCTGGCCTGGGAGGAGGGGCTTGAGGGGAGTGGGTGAAAATTAAAGTATGCAGATCTCTCAGCCTCCCTCCAACTTGCTTCCCTGCCTTAAGCACCATCCTCGCCTTTTGACATGATAATAGCTCCAAATTGATGAAGCCAATTCACTCATTCAGTGACAACTCCCCCAGTGAGGGTACATAAAGGCTTTACGCCACACACCCCCATTCATCACTCACTGGGGTCTCCCCTTAGCTCAGCAGCGGAAGGACAACAACTTGTTTAATCAATTAATTTGCCCTCCTTTGGTCACAGTAAAGACCGTGCCGACTCTGGATTATCTTGTCGTTTCATCCACTTAATCAGCGCTAATAAACTGATCATCAAACTATTAGCTTCTCTTTTGCCTTGCTAAGCTCAGCAAAGGTTAAAAGCATGTAATTAAAAATAATCTGCATGGAAGAACTTCGCTTTTTAATCTACAAAAGATAATGTCTCCATAATAATTTTTCCATAACCTGAAGACATCAAGCGTATATTTTAAAAATCAGTGGATAAAATGTCCCCATGGGTTGAATTAAACAGCAGGTAATTTTTAAAATGTATTCATTTTTCTTTTCCTTTCCACTTTTTGTGATAAGATCATGGCAAGATTTATAAAACATAGGTCTCTGGGCTAACGTTGGTGTTGGTGCCAACACAAGTTCTATGTATGCATGCAAATTGTAATTTAAATATATTTTTAATTATAATTTTATTAGGGAAAACTTTTAATGTTTTGTTATTTTATAGAATAAATGCAAAGAATTAAGACATTGCTGCTTTCTGACCCTAATTAAGAAGATGGAAAAAAGTGCGACTGATGCCATCAGCCTGTAATTTAATGGCTTGTTTAATTCAGATGCCAGTACAGAAAAAACTGCAACAGACCTGGCACAGTAAAAAATGTCGTTATGTGCCGGGTCCATAGAAAAGGTTCCTTTTAAGGTAGTCATGTAAGTGAAAGGAACAATTACCAATGAAAACGTCCTGCAGAGAAAATCATAATGACCAACTTCAGCTAAGAATAACCTGAGTACCCATCTTCCGGTGAGTAAAGGGACACCTAAATCATTCACTTTCACTTTTTCAAAAGACGTTGCAAACTGGAGCTTAGACAACTTTCTTGTGTTATAAGTTTTCCAAACTTTTACAAATTTAGGGTTGAAGGAGTTTGGGCTGAACAAGCAAACTTGCCATTGCATCAAGATAGTCAGAGCTAAATGATAAATACCTCAACATATTATCTAAGTCAATATTAGACCTCAGCATGTCTCCAACTATAGAGCAGCAGCTGAAAGTAGCAGATTTGTTGCACATTTCCAAAGCGATCACAGTATACTGCAAAAATCTGACACAAGGTAAAATCTCAGAGGTTCTGGAGATGAGACAAACCTCCCAGTTGCATTTCAGTAATTTTTTTGGTTGAGTTCTATTCAGCATCTTTCCTGTATGAAACATATTTTGTCATAATGTCCCTATATTATCCAAAGAAGCTGAGAGGGAGGTTTCTGGCTACAGTACTGACACAATAGACTTGCTAGAAATTGCAAGACAAACTAAAGCACAATTGCTTGATTTAAGTCAGCATTGAGAATTTGTACTTTTAGTACTTTTACAGGCCCTTTTAGACTATGCACAATCACAAGCTCAGCAGAGCTCAATTGATGACATTCCTGCAGAGTATCCCAAGCAGCAAACAGAAGAAAAGAGATACCTAATTTCAATTTCTTTTAGATTAAAGACAATTTTCAGAGTTTGATGTCATCTTTCTAGCAAACCCTTTTCCCTGGGATAATAGGGATTGGAAAGAACATGCTTTGTGCCAGATGAGCCCCATCAGAAAATGAGGTTCATACCTTTTAAAGCGGCTTGGTCTGACTTGAACATTTTGGATGTGTCGTTCCTTTAACACACTTAAACTGAACTACTAAGCCATGATGGTCCACAAAACTGACAAGATGATCAAGGAAACCATTATTGGGAGGGGCAGCTAAAAATCTCATGGCAACTCTGGAGGAGCTGCAGGTCCACTGCTCAGGTACTTTAGTCTAACTTGTGCAGCAGGGATGAGTCAAGACCAGCCCTTCTGAGACCAAAACAGAAATCAGACCTGCATTCTGTAAACATTATTAATTTGTTTACATTGGGCAATAGTTATATGATAAACTTTAGAACACAGTAAGAGTAAAATAGATCTTTGACATGTTTAAAATAAAAGTACGGCAAAAAACATTTATTCGAACTTTCAAAACCGTGGACATCTCCTGTGGTGAGACAGCAAGTATGTTCTCATTTTTCAGTAAAGTCTGCAGGTAAATTTTTGCTTTTTTTTTTAAAGGAAACCATCAAAAGTGAAAACAATCAGAGAACTAAATGCTACGGTGTTGTAAACATTCTCACAGTAAGATTTTAAATTCAGTAAGCGCATTTACAACTGTATCTAGTCTGAGATGGTGGGATCTGGCGGTGCTCTGATCGCTGATGTTGACTTGAACTCACATGCAGTGCAATGTGGGTCTGCAGGTTAAGATAAAAGGGAGTTAAATGTTATATTATTATTATATTATTAAATATTTGAATGGAACGATAAAGGCTTGAAAAGGTCTTGGTACAATTTGTCAAAGCCCAACAAAACGAAACCAAGACAAGGACTGGGGGAAGAAACCAGGTTGAAATCAGTCTTGAGACCTGCACCCTTTTTAAAAAACTATAAAGAACATTCCTTTTTATCTTTTGTCAAAATATATTTAAGCAATAATTTTCCATAGGCAAGTTTGAGCAAAAAAATAATCTGAGAAAAGAACAAAGGCATGTTTGATTTTCTTTTAAACTAGTCAAATATATGAGTTTATTTTGAACATACAACAAATCCAGTTTATATCATTCATACTGGATTGTTCTAACTTTTACAGTTTATATTCAATTCAATTCAGTTTATTTCTAATGATGCTACATTTATTTTTAGCTTACTGTTTCAAGCCCTTTTCTTGATTCTTCAGCACAGAGGGGCCGTCTACACAGCTCATGGCAACAATTCACACCTAACTTGTACTACCTGTACTGATCCTACGTGGCAAATAAAAATATAGATTTTTCTTCCCTCAACTCCCACTTTAAAGGACTTCTTGCAGAGCTCCATTCCATCTAATCACTTGGCAAAAGAGTCAAGCATCTAAATAAAGAACAAATAAATAAATAAAATATTCCCTAGATCAACGTGTTGCTCTCACCTTTGTAGATGAAATTACTCGAAAAGCTGTTACAAATCAATATAATCAATGCAATCAGCTAACTGACATAGGCAATCTCCTGCCAGTAAGTAAAAATACCCCTGGTGGAGATCTTTCAATATCTAAAGCCATAATTGCCCCCGAGGGCGACGTCAGGGTGTAGCATTTTGTACACTTAATTAAATTAGCGAGCTCTACAGACGGTGTGGGTGGCTGGCCTCACGGAGGAAAAATAGGTTTGGATTAGTGCCAGTAATTAAAGCAATACCTTTCCTGATTACGCCAATCCCCCTTAACGAACTCATTATGCATTTTAACCCAAACACTCCCATGAATTAATGGCCGCACAGAAAGCTTCTGGATAAAAAGGAGGCCTGATCAGAAGCAGAAGTCATAATTCATCCACTCAACAGGGCAGACGTAATGTCCATATTTTACTCTTTTAGCTGCAGCCAAGACCAATTTGGGCCCGAGTGACAGCAAAAGTTCTGACTCTGGGCACATAAAGTCTCGAAGAATAAAGATCTCTTTGGCAAGTAACGACAGAAACTTACTAGATGACTTTACAAGGTTTTCCCGGAATCATAAAATAATTTCTGTATTTAGTCAGGCTTGTTTGGATTTTCTTATATAGACATCTTATGGCTTCCAAACATATGGGCAAAGTGATTTAGAGATCTAGAGGCACTGCAGAAGAGGAGCAGATTTGCACTGACCCATAATGCTTTGCTAATTAAATAATTAATTAAATGATTCATTGCCAAATCAATAAAACCTTGGGATGGTTTATAGTGTGAGACCAGTTTGTGCATGGGGACTTAGGTGAGGTTGCAAATGAAACATGCAGTGTTGGGAAAAAGAGGAGGGTAAAAAACAGCGGCAGTGTCCTATGAAAGGGACAGGGTTTTAGAGTTGGTGCTTACATGTAAAATGACCTTGGCGTGACCTTGTACCTGTGTTGTATGATTTTATTCTCCATAATTCTTTGAAAGAAGTAAATTCAAGATTTCCTTATTTCAAACAAAAGGATTATGAGGGTACTGAAAGGCATCCAGGTTGTAAACATGTTGCAGCCTGAGTTACTTTTATGACAGTTTACATTTGTAAGCCAGACACAAGAAAGATGAAAATCTTCTTAACCCTTTAACAGCCTGGTCAACCAAACGGCTGATCATTTTCATAGGAAAATGCAGGCTGGAGTTGGACAAGGATGTTAATATGAATGAAGCAAAGGTAATGTGCTATACTTCATATTTTCCCTTAAACCTTGTTTAAGTAGATGGAATTTGCACTAACACCAAATGTCACAAGGAAATATCAAATGAGGTTTTATTTCGCAGAATGGAGTATTGCCAGGTTAAAAACCAATAAACGCTAAGATTTCATTCACCTGTTACCCACTGGTATTTATTTTTATTCTAAAACTACACTGTTACATGATTTCTGAATAATCTGGCTGAAAAACAAGAAATCAGTTTCTGCTTATTTGCAAAGAATATCTCTGCAAAGATACTAAGAATGTTGCTTTCTGCCACATGCATCTAAAGACACGTTTTTTTGTAGAAAGGCTTTTGATGGACTGAATACAAACGCATTGTGCCTCTGCTACAAAAAGAACTCTTGAAAATGTCACTTTTAGCCACAAATTAATATATAAAAATATGCAAATACAAGTCATGTTATAGTTTTCATTCCAACCAGTACTTGATTTTTGTTGTCTTTAAAAAAAAAAAACTTATTTTTCTGCTTTCCATTAATTATCTATATTCAGAATGTATTTTTAAAAAAATATAGTCTGTAGCCTTTTTCTTTAAGTAAATAATTATCCAAATTGACCCATAACACAAAAACTGATCCTAGCTATGATAATGAGATTAGAAACAATTTCTAAACAAACAAGATATTTTCAATCTCTCATCTGTAATAATCATGTAATATAACCTTTTTTATTTCTATATTTAACTTGAGGTTTATCTATATTTTTTTGATATAAAGAAAGCACGTGCCAACAAAAGAAAGGTGCAGAGCGCATGAACAAAACATATTAAGCTCAATGTTTTCATTGATAAGGAAGCAAAACAAAGTAACTAGGAAGTAATAAATTACTTGGATTTTAAACACAGGTTAATTGTTAAAGATGTGTTTACCAACCCGAGCATCATCATTGCACTGCACCTGAATGTCATTGTGAATTTTTTGTTCGTGTACATTTAAAATAAAAAGAAAAACTTTAAAAATACCAGACAGAAAATAAAGGGGGAGGGGAGGTATGTGTGCTGCAAGTTCAACAGAGATGGACTCTTTAAAGTCTTCAAACGACTTTGATTGGCTTTTTTGGTTTTTGTGATTTGTTCACTGCAATTAATATTTTTATTTCAACTCATGAAGCCAACATCTCCCCTATCACAAAGTTCACTGTTTAGAAATAATATTTTTTGTCTTTTTTTGTGTGAAATCTTGCACCAGAAAAGGCTTAAATTACTTGATCTAACCATTTCTTTTCTTTGCAACTGGACTTTTATAGGGGGACATACATCCAATTATCTGCTTTAATATTTTGAGTTCAATTTTCAAATTCCCAATTTTAGGTGAGATTTTAATGAGCACAGAATTTAGGTAATTATCATAAAGCAACCAACACCTGTATAATAAAAATGAAATGCAAGGAAACCCTGCAAATTGTGCATCATAACCTCTATAGTGCAGTTATGAGTTTGAACTAACCTTTTCCAAAATGCAAATGGTTTGCAAATATACATGATATTCCAGAAATACATGTTGGTAATCAAGCTCCTGATCCAAATCTGCAGGTTATGCATTAATGTTTCTTCTTCAAAAATTGTGCTGCAGCAGGTTTTCACAATTTCTTGTGAACAATATTTCTCAGAAAATAAAAAACTGTTAGGGATTTTAGTACATCGGTGTAATTTAACACTTCATAAACATTGTGCTTTTTCTTTTAAGGACAATAATGCAGCTCATCTAATCTATATAAGCTTTCAAGGCATTTCCGTCATTATTTAATTCTGTGTAAAGTTAAAATGTTTGTTTGTGCATTTCCAGGTTTTCTCTGGAAGATTCAGTTTTGATCTACATATGTTTGGAATTTTTGAAATATTTTGTTAAAACTGTTAAAAATATTCTAACCAAATAAAAGTCTTTAAAAGGATTTCACTTAACAATACAATGACAGTATTTTGCTTTGTTACAAGACTTTAGTTTTCAGCCAAAATATGAAAATGACTCTCCCTTTAAATATTATATAATGTAAGTATGTTTTTTTTTTTCTTCTTAACACCATTATTTCACTGGAGCATCACTTATTGACTGCAGGATCTTCACTGGTTTGTGTTTATTAAATCGAAAGCAAAGGAAGTAGTGCTTAGCACTCAGCAAAGTGCAGGAAGCCTTTTTATTTCACAATTATTAAAAAGTGTACAGAATATAGAATGCTACATATTTAACATTTATACACTCATTATAGTGCAGAAAATAGGACATAAAATATGATTTGACCAATTTTCAATAAATCATAAGTAACCCATAATAACAAATGTGTCTCATACCTACTAATTTCTTCTTACCAGCAGCGTCACAGAAGGTTTTTATTTGCAGACAAATTGCATGACTTTATGGTCATCGCTAAATCCAAATGTTGCATCAAATGAAAATGTATTTACACAGTCGGTCAACCACACTAAACTGTTAACTGTACATTTCAAAGATAAAGGCCAGTTCAACAGTACTGATGGTGAAAATAAATCTGTTTTACAGCCACAAAAGCAATAAATTAAACATTAATGCCCCAAATATTTGTTTTCCCAGGAAACCTATAGGTACTGTTTTCTAATGTGGATCTTCTGAGATGTTAGCGTACCCTGAGAGAACCAGACGTGTCAAACACATGAAGAAACCAAAACTGAACAAGCAATGCTGGAATGCAAAACTACTAAACCAATTAAAAACATTACCATAAACATAAAAACTACTGAATAAAAGGAAAAGTATCATCCTGCAATAACATTAACAGCAGCACCTTTACGTACCATCAACACAAGTTTTCTAAGGGATTACCTAATCCAAGAATCTGCGTGATCAGAATGATGCCCGCCTTTGGTCTAATTATTTTTATCTCTGTGATTCAGGCAATGACCCTTAAAAAGAGTCAGAATGAATGATACTACTGCACTGGTAACTTCAGCTAAACCTAAGAGCATGCGATTAAAAACTGCATTGGTTTATAAAAGAGATGAGGATGCAGCTTTACATGCTAAACTACCTGCTAAACTCAGGCATAATTTATTTACTGGAATGTTCGGGAAAGGTTTTTTTAACTCAACATTTTCTTACTATATTAATATAAAGAATAATAATTAGAAGAACATTCACCAGAAAACAAGATCTTCTTTTTTAACTCAACAGATGTTAGAAAGAATTTTTTATCTAATTCTCAGGCCTCCACAATAACCTCTATAGCAGCTGTTACTCAGGAAAGGGAAGGAAATAAAAGGCGATTAATTAATACAATCAGTTGGCTGCTGATTTCACCTACGCAGGCATAGTTTTGGTTTTAAACATTACAATACAGCAATCATCGACGGGCAGAGAGTGTAAGCAGCTGCAGGCCTTGAAGTTTAAATTATAAATTTAAAAGTAGAAATGTAAACAGCTTTAGCTGTTTTTTTCTCCCCAGTTTAATAGTTTCAGGAGCCAAAATTATGACAGGCGTTTCAGAATTACGAGTAAGCTAGGTGGGTGTATTAAACAAAGAATTCATGCACCTAATTTATCGATATATTATTTATATTTACCAGAAATACGGCTATTGAATCCTCATCCACAAATTAGTTCAAACATTAGGAAAAAAAGAAAAGTGTAAGAAGAGCATAGCTTGCAGAACTAAACTAAAGGGCTGAGGGTTTCAGAGAAACATGAAATATTTATCGCCTTGAGCAACTTTTCAGAGAGAAAAATGTCACTTTTCTTAATGCAAACAAGAAGGTGAAGCATTGCACTTCAAGGTGTGAAACAGTTTAAGGCATATTTGATCTTGCTCCATAAGGATTATACTTAAAAAAGGTAAAGGGCAGATGATACATAAAATAATATCTATTTTGCACTCTAAAAGAACAAATAAAAGGTGACACTTGAAGCTGGAATTAAAGCGAAGCTGTGCTGAAGCTGGTGAAGAGTCCATGGTTCTAATAAAGCGCACCAAGCTGGAATCAGACCATGTTGGTCTGGGTGTTCGGGCTGCGGCTCTGCAGGTCCTGTACCTGATCCAGAACCCAACCGATGTTTGGTCGCTCCTGAGGATTTGAAACCATTATGGAGCTCAGCAGCATCTGGAGACCCTCTGAGTATCTAAGAAAAAAATAATAATAATTTCAGCTAATACTTAAAATCTGCACCACAACCACCAGGAGCGTCATTATAAAAAGTGTGTCATTTAACTAGACTATTGCCCGCAGTAGATCTGAACAGAAGACGTCTTAAAAAGCAGCAAAAATTAAGAAATAAAATGCTTGAACGAAAAAGACAAGGAGTTTACATTTAAAGTCTGCATCTGTGAAGGGCAGATCGTCCGAACATGTGAGGGAAAACGTCTTTTTCCTGTTTTATTACTGACCTGCAAGTCACTGGGATTTTAACTGGATTCTGGACAGCCAAAGCAACACTGTCCCCCTTCTGGAATATCATATCATATGGGCCCTCCAGCATCATCATGCAGTACAGCACGCAGCCCAGCGACTGGGGATTAATGAAAACAACACAAACAAAAAAGGTTTGTCGATTAATTAAGGATTTTTCCCTTTTGTCTTAAGCTTCAGATGTTAATATAGAAAAGAACTTGGCAAGACGATGGAGGACGGCTCTGGGGTTTTACCCAAATATCAGTGCGCTCATCTATAATGCAGTGACTCTGTACATTAAAGAGCTCAGGAGCTCTGTAGGAAATTGTGCATCGTTGTGCGGCCCAGTCCTGTACAGTCATTGCTTCTCTGGATCCCTTCACCTGTTAAAAGAAAACAACAGTTTCAAACTCTCAGAGCAACTAAAAACATTACATAATCTTCTGCAAAACTTCTGAACATCTCAATTCTGAGGTTTAGGTGAAATGTTTAAAATCACAATTTAAAACAATAGAAAGATGTCTAATCAAGAGACAAAAATAGGCCTAGTGGCTCTAAAAGCAAATGAATATAGCAAATTATCACTACTGAACCGAAACAAGCTCGAGGCAACGAGATGAAAACCAAGACTGAAAAACTGAAGCCATAATTTGTCCATAAAGCAAACAAAGAAGAATATTTGATCACCTTAAACCCATACGGCCTCAGTTCTGCTGCTTATATGATTATGTGAGCAAAAATATTAGAATGTAAGCCACAAGTACTCAATAGCCTCAACAGTGTCAATCTGCCATCTAGTGGTGAAAAAACAGAATTCCAATCAAGAAACGTTTTTTTTAAGTTCCGGCTTGCATCCCAAGAACTCAATATCCACTAGTATGTCTCCCTTTAGAGTAAGAGATGGGGGGGGGGGGGGGGGGGGGGGGATCTCTGTCAATCTGTTAGTCATCTAAAATGAATGTTACTATTTTACAGATGGCTATGACTGAATACATTTTATTAGGGGTTAGTAAAATCCCACCAACTTCTTAAAGCTTAAAGCACATACCTCAATTCTTGCTCGGTTCATTGAACCCAGATCCATCAAAACGGGCCTGTCATCCTCATCCAGAAGCACATTTGTAGGTTTTAGGTCCCTGTCAAATCAAAGCAGATTGCAAAATATTTTATATAAAGATTTAATAAGTCAAATTGCAAGAATATTGCTTTTTTTTGTCAAGAAACCTGCATTGCTTTTTTTGCTTCATTACAATAAAGGGCGTAACTTAGTGCTGAAAGTTGGTGGGGACACTCGGTGGGTGGCTGATGGACCTACAGTTACTCAACCTGAACGCTTCCTATATGTTTGTGTATTTTCAAAAAATGAGCTCAAAACATAAATTTATTGAATGCTTTCCTATTGTTGAGAACACAATAGAACCATAGTAAACTAATATTTATATTTATAGATAGTTAGAGAGATGCCTTTTAGGGCATTACATATATTAGGCCTGAAAACAATGTGTAAAAAAATAACCAATAACAGCTGATTACAATGCCAACATTGATATATCATGCAGAAGTACAATTTAAATGCCATTCATTTAGAAAAATATTGATATGCTTCATTTTAAATATAGCATATTTTTTTTCTTGCAAACTTTCCTGTAAACTTGGAGATATATTTTATTGCACGTTGCATATCCCAGTAAATCTGTTTCACCTTTAATCTGCAGCTCTCCCTACTTCTCTCTGTGTTGTTTAAAATGATTTATGAACCTCTTTACTAATATAATGATACCAGAAACAAAATTTCAAGATATGTAGAAGCTCTGCAGTCTGATTCTGTCTGCAAATTAAAAAAAAAGATTTTAACCTGTAACTGGGAGTCATGGTCCTCTGAGAAGTCAAGCTTTTTTTTTTTTTACTAGAACAAATCATGTTTTTTCAAGCTTCTTACATTAAAATACTAATGTGTATAAACTTACAATATTAAGCTGGAAAACACTGACGAACAGAATTTTTGGTGGCATTTCTAATTTTTTTCACCAAACTGTCTCCCAACTTTTACGTAAACATTGAAGTAGCTGCTGGTTAAATTCACTAAGTGCTGCTGTGTGTCTCTCCTCCAACCATGTAGCTACTATGTAACGCAGTGAAATGCAACTGCAAATCAGATGTCTCAAAGCGACAGATCCAATTATGTCACACCGAGAGGCGGGACACAGGAGCAGCGCGAGAGAGGACAAAATACACCGACTCAAAACACTCTGAACACAGATAGCTGCACCAAACCTCTGTTACCTTTGGCTAAAGTAAAGTAAATGAGCACAAAAAGTCCTTCAGAAAGTTACACCTATGATTACAATACTTGCCGACAAAAACATTACTTACAGAGAAGTCATACTCAAATACACTCAATACATCACACTTATCTAAGCTTAAACATTTCCTTTTGGTCTTTTCTATGATGGATGAATAGAAGGGGAATAAAAATATTTTCATTGTGCCAATATTGTTCTGTCATGTTTACATTCAATAACCATTTGCAGTTTTTCTACAGTAATCATTAATTAAAACGCAGCACATGATTTGATGTCTCTACCAGAGTCCTTTTCTCTACAGAGACCCTGTGATCATACCTTTAGTGGTACAAATACACCCTTCCGCTTTTTTCCCCCCCGAAATAGATTGAATATAATTTCATAAATAGAATATTATTTCACATCAAAAGCAAATTTAAGGTTGGCAGTCACTAAAGCATTGGGTGATTACCTGTGGGCATAGCCTTTGTCATGAATAGCCTTCAAACCAGAGCAGATTCCACGGAGGATTTTTAAAATCTGGTTCTCGGGCATTAAGCTCCGCTTGTCTCTTAGTTTCTCCAAAACAGACCACAGGGTTCCCTTCTGTTCACACAAACACATCAGAATATGATCACAGTCGGAAAGGTTTCTTTCATCAACAGAATTGCAACGTCAACTTACTCTAATGTACGGCAGAAGGAGCCAGGCTTCGGTTTTGCCTCCGCTGTCAACAAAGGCGTATGCAACCAGGCTTAAGATGTTCTGATGATTAAACACCTGATGCATTTCCACCTCAGTCTGAGCCTCCTGGCGAGCCTGGCGGTCATGACATAAGATCTTCTTCAGAGCGTAGAATCTTCCATCCTTTGCTCCTTCAACCAAATCAACGTAGCTGAACCCACTGGAGAGTCAGGGGGGAATCCCGTTAGAGGGGAGCATGAAATAAAGTCGCACAGCAACTGACATGTGACATTGCAATACAAACACAGTAACTCACCCTTCGTCCAATTTCTGGACAAAGTAGTATTTTTTGTTATCAATGGTGAGGGAGCCACGAGCGCATATACACAGGGCCTGTCCCATGCTGACTGGTACATTGTTTTGCCAAAAGCTTTAAATGAACCTGAAAGAAACCAAAATTTACAGGCAGCAAAGAACCTCACTGAGGTTGTGATTAGGAGTGAAACAATTAATCAGATTAATCGTGATAATCGATTATTGAAATAATAATAATGGTCAGCTAATTTAGTAATCAATAAATTGCTAAATGGCATAAAAAGACTGTTCAACACGCCTTTAGCTGACAGAGCGACCACTTAGAGCTGTAATTTGATCATAATTGTAAAAAATTATATTAATGTTTGCATTTAAGATTTTAAAAAATGTGTTTGTCAATCTGCTCTATCTAGAAGGAACCTTTGGCTATCCCATTATTAATTAATCAACAGATTAATCGATTTGCAAATAATCATTAGTTGCAGCCCTATTTGTGATAATCAAAGAGGAAAAGATGTTCTGCTTTTATTTTTGATCAAAATACTTTATCACTTCAAACCAACTGACAGTTCCCATTGGCTGTCATTGGGATAGCTCTTTAAAATTAATGGTTACATGTAATTAACTGAGTTGAACATGATCATGTTTTGGTTATTCAGCGTTTGGCAGTATTTAGTCCATCAATATGTCATTGAGCCATAGGCAGGGTGAAATCTGGAAGGGTTTTTGAACACTTCAGTTTTAACAAACAGATCAGTTCAACCAGTTATATATGAATAAATCAGAACAAAGCAAACAGAACCAACAACGAAGCTTGTGGTGTGTTATGGATTAATAAATCACTATTTAAGATTTTAAAAAGCTTGAAGTTCTGCTCATTATTGAAGAGCTCGCATTGAAATCAATGCATTTCAAGCACTACACCCCTTTAATATGTGACGTTTGAAGAAGCAAGAATATAATAAATTATCCGTTTTAATTTTTTTTATTTTATTTTAACCAATCGGATGATTTTTTTTGGAGAGAATGTCGGAGAAACAGCACTTATGAGATATTATTTTGCGTATATATGCATCAATAAATAAAATAGTTGGATATTTTGTCAGAACTAGGTGACAGAAAGCAAAGGTTTACCTAAGCTAACACAACAAACCGACAATATGTTCAAGTTAAGATGCATATTCTGAGTAAAATAGTATCGCGCGCCTTTCTTTTAAAACCACTGTTTCAATATAACCCCTCAGGTAATAGCTGAAGAATGGTTGTAGACAATATTTCTTACCAACTCATCTTCCTTAACACATAAGCTAGCTGGTATTTTTTAAGCTAATCTTCTTCTTCTTGAGCTCAACAGTCCGTTGACCGATGAGCAAACAGCGCCTAAAAACACACTAGCGGAACAAACCGACCGAGTTCGAGTTTCACCCGAGAAAGATATGATGGCGGATAACAAACCTAACAGGAAAAGTAGCTCCGACGACGGAGGTGATACATGTGCTGTTTTGATGTTTAAACCTAGTTTACAAATAAAAAATGTTAAACGATATCTTAATGTGCTGCCTATTTAGTAAAAAGAAGCCCGACCGCAAAGAAGACGTTTAATGAACTTTAGCAAGATGAGTTGATGTTAGCTTTAGCTGGCTACTACTAGAGTAGCTAGTGTTTAAACTGGTTTAAAAAAAAAGCATATAGTGCGAGTTAAATTTTTAAGGAGGCTAAACTACCATTGATGAATCGAGTTGTCGATGGTTGATACGGACTTGTGAAATATGAGCCTCTTGACGGTTTGCTGCCCGGTTAACTGGAATGAAAGTGGCTAGCCAAATTAGCTTAGCTCATTCTAAATCGCATAGCATGAACTGCTGCTGCTGCATTAAACGAGGCAGTTGTTGTAAGCTGTTGCACAGAGGGTTCGATGGTGGATCTCTTTAAATGCAGGAGAAAGAAATGACTTTCTGTTTGGTTTAGGGATAGCTAGATCAAGAGTTAAAGGAAACTGCATTAGCTTTTATTGTGCATGACTTGCTTTAAGCAAAACATCTTATTTATTTTGGCAGCTATTGAGTATTCTTTTTGGTTTATATATGAATGGAACAACTTGGAATGATTCATCTCTTAAGTTTGTTCGTCATAATTTTTAGTTTCTTTTTAAGTATATTTTATCTGTGATTTATTACAATATTCATGTGCATCCCTTTTACCAACTCTTTGACGAGCCCTTAAAAAATGTATGTGCACCTGATTGTGAAGCAGAAGACTTCTTTGATTAAGTTTAAAGCCCCTTGTATAAGTGTAAAGTTTCACTATTGCTGTCACCGCCTGGCAGCTACAGTGACTTAACTATATTGATTAGCGTGTCTCTAGTTTTATTGGCTTTGCTTGTTTAATTAATAATGCAGAATTTACTTTAACAGCTATTTGATAGTCACAAATTAGACATTTCATATAAATTCTAATTAGAGGAGCATAAATTGTAGCATTGAACTCTCCTGTATCTCACAAAGCAGTTGTTCACCTCGGTGAGTTGTCTTGCTTCAAGCAGGGCCACAGGAGGAGGAGGACAGAGTGAAAACTAAGCCTGTCTCTTGTAGCACTGGGGGAGGAGATGGGACTGCTGTCAAACGCACATCTCAGCATCTTACCCCTGAAGATAAGGAGCAGTTCTCAGAAGACCAACCAGCCCCTTGCAAAACCGCCAAAATTGGCTTCAGCATGGGCAGTAAGGTGGCAAATAAATCAAACCCAATTTCTATCAAACTAGGAGCAACGGTAAGTGTTAAGGAATGAGCAATTGCACATTGTTATTTGTGCAAATTACACTTTTAAAAAAATTGTTTATGAGTAGTTACAGACCAGCATGAAGATTAAGCTGCTAGCATCCGATACATGCTTCTCTGAGCCTTTATAGATAACCTGATTGTAATCATCAATGTTTCTGGAATACAGAGTCAAGTCATTTTGTTCACACCATTAGGGTTTCTTTTTTTAATTGAACACTAAAAAGTTGCGGGTTGCTTTGCTGTGCTGCTTTGCTTTGATGTTTTCTGTCCCTGACTTGTTCTAGAAACCAAAGGAGATTGTTCCAACTCTTCCTCCCAAAAAATTAGTATCTGTTTTTAATGAAGATGATGATGTAAGTACCCACATACAAAGTCATGTAGTATAGATAGAAATAGATGATCAGTAGCTGATGTCATCGTCCTCTTTTGTATAGAGTGAACCAGAAGAAATGCCTCCAGAAGCAAAGATGAGGATGAAGAATATTGGGAGGTAAAAAAAAAACAAAACAAAAACTTTAAGATTATCCTGATTTTCCTTTGATAAATACATTCTTGAATTATTTTCCCAGGTGTTTACATACACTGCATATAGAAACTGATAACTATTTCTTTTTATTTTTTTACTGTTTGGCTCTTAATGAGTCTGATCCTACCCCACTGTAGATCAGTTTAGATTACCCAAATTATTTCTACTATTGCCTAATGCAGTAATACAATTTAGGAACATCTTAATGATGTTATGTGAGTAGATTTCTGTGTGTAAAGATCTAGAGGAGATGGATGCCTCTCAAGCTTCTCCCATCTTTTCGTCGCATTGATTTTTTTCTCTCTTTTATTCCTTCTGTTTGGATATATTTAGATTTTGATTGATGATTTTGATGATGAATGTGCAAATAAACCCAATACGTTTGGGGAAATGATGGCGGAAGCTTCTAAGTTAAGGTTATTATGCTATTATTATTATGTTAGATAGCCTAACATGGCCTGAAAGGCCACTCACTGAGGAAGAAGCCATCATTCCTAAAACAAAAAAAACAACAACCCATAAATAAATGAAAAGAGACTTAAGTTAACAAACTCAGGATCAAAGACTTTAATGTTTGGAGATGTGTCCTGTGGTCTGATGAAACAAATGAAAATGTATAGCTTAGATGACCAAGGCTGCAATTGGAACTGAAAGGGAGAAACCTGAAAGACTGAGAAAAGCATCTCCTCTGATGTTAAGGCACATTATCTAAATATTTGTTGCAGTCATGTTAAAAATTCCAACCTGAACGGCATGCTGCCAAATAATCTACAGGGTAATTTAAGGACAAAAGAGATCAGTGTTTTAAACTGCAGGGGTGTATGATCAAGAAGGCTCAGGCTGAATGCATTGAGATCCATCAGAATGTTATGGGACACTTCTAGACAAACAACAAAAATCTTTAACCCAATTCATACAGTTCAATTCTTGTATTACCATTATAACATGTAAAATTTATAAAGAACCATTATAATTCTGAAAAGGAAGAAGCTTGTTTAATGTATGGTGAAATGGGAAAAAATTGTTTTTATGTAAATGACTCATTTCAGCAATGTATAGAATTTTATTGATTAAATTTAAAGTAATGAAGTTGTTATCTTTTCAGGGAGACGCCAACGTCTGCAGGACCTAACTCCTTCAACAAGGGCAAGCAGGGCTTCTCTGATAATCAGAAACTGTGGGAGAGGAAGATGAAGGCCCAGTCTGACAAGCCATAAAATCATTACAGCAAAGCGTTGTCACTAATAGGGAATTTTATACTTGTTAACATTATGAGTTATCTTGGAAGGCTGTCATTTTTGTTGCTGTAGCCTTACCTTTTACAACTTTTCAACTCTCCTGAGATGCGATGAAGACTACTTTCAACCCTTTTCAATACCTCCAACTACAACTGGTCGATTCTAACGTGGTGGAAAAATTTTCAGGCACCTTTTATTCCAGAGATTTGGGTAGGTACTAAGGGAGGAAGGAAGTTAGCCAGAAAATACTTGTAAACTTTTCCATCGTCTTGCATTTTGTTGGAGAATTGGATAATTGAAACAATTACTACCCTCATGTTGTTATTATGATGTTTCTCGTTCCCTTCATGAGCTTGGTTCGGTTTAGTCCTAACGAGCTTATTGCTTGTTTGATGTTGGTGTAAAAATGTACATAGCAACAATATTTTATGTTTTAATCCAGAAAGCATACTGTGAGTTAAAATATTTTATGTAGGTGTTTTTTTGTTTTTTGTTTCCAATTTCTTTCGTTTTCAGTTTCTCCCGTTATTGTAAAAGCCCCCGCTTTCACCACCTCTGTCCTCTATGTGCGCATTTTAAGTTACAGTCACCTCTCCTATGATTAAAAATGTCTAAAACAAAGGTTGTACTTCTTGTAGAATTATTTAATTTTGCAAACAGTTTTCCTTTTCACATTTAAAGTCAAATTTATGTCTGCTAAATTCCATAACTCATGAAAAAGTCTGCCTGAATTGCTCTATCCACCCCCAGTATTCAAAAATGTACATTTAAGATTTTTTTTCAGTGGACTAACTACCCTTTGTTCAAATATTCCCAAATAAAATATACCAACACATCTTCTGTAGTCTCTGTTTCAATTATTTTTGTTAAATACAGATTTAAAAGCAAGAGTTTGTCATTTGTTTATTATATATTAATAGAATAAAAATTTTACATTTTAAGAAGTTACAATAGTGTAGTTAAATAATTATTTTTTTACAGTATTAAACAGCAGAGTTTATCCAAATGTTTAAAATGGAAAAAGAAGCTACTCATTTTAAAGGACCCATTTTTTTCAAGAGTGAAATTAAAACCCGTTGAGTTTAAATGTCTGTTGCCATGGAAATCTTTACACATTTCCTTAGATCCAATGCTTTTTGGAAAGTCTGATTGTCTAAGTTTAAGGTCTAATATATGTGGAGTTCTTGCTGGTAAATGATCCTCATATCTCAGTCTAACTGAGGCCGCTGCATGTGTGAGATCTGCCACGCTTCCCGAGCTGGTAAGGCTTTCTGCAAAGGGATCCAGAAGGCACTGTATGATGCTCCTGCGTTCCACTGCAGACTGGGAAGTACCTTCACGGCTCTTTGCACTAGTTTGGGCACTGTTAAATCTGGCTGGATAAATGACGCAGAAGTTCCACTGGTCCATATTAACAACATCTTGTGGGCAGACGTTTGTAGCAAAGCCTAAAGATGTGGAAGAAGCTGAGTCATAAAGTGTTAAAATACATTTCAAAATGAATCAGGTTTAACTAAGGCTTTCATGAAACCGAGATTTTTTTGTTGTTGTCAGTTGTGCGGTTTCATCTGAATTCCCTGCACTGGTACTGGTTTTTATTTAGGCGAAACAGTAACAACTGAAAGCAAGCTGTATGTTTTTGTAATGCTTTCCATACGCTGAAACCTGAATGTCTACCACATATTATTTTCCCTTAAAAACGGTTAAACGTTTATCATTTTATTCAATGGGATTTCTTTTATATTTGCAAAAACCTTATAAATCCTTGTCTGATTTACAGGTGAGAGCTACTATTAATTGTTTGAATAAAAAAATTAGGAGGAAAACCTTTTTGGATAGTACACAATTTTAGAAAAAAAAAAGCATAATCATTTGCCTTATAAAAAATAGCAGTTTTCATTTTATTTATCAGTCCTTTGGTCTATTTTTGGATCCTTTAAAATTAGACCTGTATTCTAATTTAGACCTACTTTCCTATCCTAACTAAGCTGCATTGGTGAACTCCATAATATCAAAAAGTACTGCGACCATACAGAGGAAAGCTTTCTGAACCTTTTTTTTTTTTTTCTCATAAAAGTGTCTATAAGAGGAAAGAAATTAGACCACTCTCCATCCTGGATAGTTGACAGTTTGACCTGGGTTTCATCTAATTGTTTCTCCATGCCAAGATCTTTACAGTACATTCAAAAGATCAAATACTGACAGCTGAAAACTTACAAAATTCTTTAAAATATCCAAGCTTTCCCTTTAAAGAATTAAATTTAGTTATATGATAGATTAATCATAGACTTTATCTGGACTACCTTAACTCCTGATTCCAGGACAAACACAGCATCACTGCTGGCGAAATATTCAGCTGATAGAACACAGATAAGCATCTGACTTCTCTTTATGGTGAGAACCACATCGTTTGTATAAGCTGTAAGGCATAATCAAATTGTTAACATTCACCAGGAAACTTTGTGGACAAATGTATAAACACATTTGATTCTGTTACCTCCTCCTGGAAGGATGTCCCTCTCCAGCAGACAGACACGGTACCCCCACTGGTGCTCTAACACATGTGGTAGCAGCATTTCTATCGGTGCCTCACTGCTCTGCATGATGTTAGATACACATCCTGACAGTGAAGACAAAAAAAAAGAAATACGTTATCTTCAAAAAATCCAGACTAGTATATCAAGCATATTGGCTTATACCTTTTGCATCACTGTAAGGTTTGGAAGATAGGGTTAAACCATTTGCCACCTCTGTTGATGGAGCCGTCCACACATATGACACAAATACATCAAAATCCTTCTCATCTGCAAGATAAGGGGGAATTAAAGATTCATATAGCAATTAAAATTGCTGTGTCAAATTGCATGCTTGACAATTTAACTTTGCAGTGCAATGGCAAAAGCCATAACATGCATGTATGTGTGTGTGTTTTATGTGACCTCCATCAGAGCCTCCAAGCTGGAAGTGGGATCTGTAGATGAGCTGTAATTCTAGCCACTTCACATGCAAGATGACCACTGCCCCAGCAAACAGCACAAAACAGGCAAAGGGAATCCATACCAGGAATGGCTCTTGTAATAAAATAAACAACCAACACATTTTTAAATAATTTTACCAAATAGTCTAGGTAATGTAGCTGACTAACTTATTATTATGTATTTTAAAGAGAAAATTGAATTATGATAAAGCTAATGTTTCTAATCAGAACACATAGAGCAAAATAGAAAGTTTACCTTGATGTTTTGGTTTAAATTTAATGGTGACACTTTTGCTGCCAATGATGTTGCTGGCAAAGCAGGTGTACGTGTGCTTCAGGTGCTGCGGCGTCACTTCTTTTATGATAGATTTCTGGGTAACGTTGACCTTTGAAAAAAGTCTTCCACGCTTTTCCCTGGAAAGTGGAATAATATGAATCTACTTGCTTGTGAAATCAAAAATACAATTTCAGTGCAAAGTGCTCTTAATTACGTACTGGGGTTCCTCCATGAGTAGCAGTGTCTTTTTCTCCTCATCACCGCCATCATTTATGAACCATTGCACTTTTCGAGAAATGTTGACCTCAAAATCAAAGCTTACCTCACACAGTACAGTATGAGGCTGACCTGAAATAAGGAAAAAGATTTGAAAAAAAAAATCCCACACAGGAGCCATGGCATATAAGCATCCTAGTATTTTATGATGTTTTCAAATATATTCCTTTACAATAACAATCACACTAACAGCTTCAAACTGGTATTTCTTTAATAAATCACCTAAATTCAATATCAATGATGAAACTGATAAATTATCTTAATATTAGTCCAGATGCACTTACCAAGCTCAACCTCCTCTGTCATGTTTTGAAACGGATACATTATCTCAGGAAGAGAGCTTGCGTTGAGAAATGCTGTTTGGTAAAAGGAAGTTAAGTTATGTTCTCATTCTGTTACAGGGCTTCAAAGAAAAAAAAGGTGTTACAGTGGGGCAAAAAAGTATTTAGTCAGCCACCAATAGTGCAAGTTCTCCCACTTAAAATGATGAGAGAGGCCGGTTATTTTCATCATAGATATACCTCAACTATGAGAGACAAAATGAGAAAAAAAAAATCCAGAAAATCACATTGTCTGATTTTTAAAGAATTTATTTGCAAAATATTGTGAAAAATAAGTATTTGGTCAATTACAAACAAGCAAGATTTCTGGCTCTCACAGACATGTAACTTCTTCTGTAAGAGGCTCCTCTGTCCTCCACTCGTTACCTTCATTAATGGCACCTGTTTGAACCCGTTATCAGTATAAAAGACACCTGTCCACAACCTCAAACAGTCACACTAAACTCCACCATGGCCAAAATTAGAGAGCTGTCAAAGGACACCCGAAACAAAATTATAGACCTGCACCAGGCTGGGAAGTCTGAATCTGCAATAGGTAAACAGCTTGGTTTGAAGAAATCAACTGTGGGATCAATTATTAGAAAATGGAAAACATACAAGACCACTGATAATCTTCCTCGATCTGGGGCTCCACGCAAGATCTCACCCCGTGGGGGTCAAAATGATCACAAGAACGGTGAGTAAAAATCCAAGAACCACACGGGGGGACCTAGTGAATGACCTGCAGAGAGCTGGGACCAAAGTAACAAAGGCTACCATCAGTAACACACTACGCCGCCAGGGACTCAAATCCTGCAGTGCCAGACGTGTCCCCCTGCTCAAGCCAGTACATGTCAAGGCCCGTCTCAAGTTTGCTAGAGAGCATTTGGATGATCCAGACGATGACTGTGAGAATATCATATGGTCAGATGAAACCAAAATAGAACTTTTTGGTAAAAACTCTACTCGTCGTGTTTGGAGGAGAGAGAATGCTGAGTTGCATCCAAAGAACACACATACCTACAGTGAAGCATGGGGGTGGAAACATAATGCTTTGGGGCTGTTTTTCTGCTAAGGGACCAGGACGACTGATCCGTGTGAAGGAAAGAATGAATGGGGCCATGTATCGTCAAATTTTGAGTGAAAACCTCCTTCCATCAGCAAGGGCATTGAAGATGAAACGTGGCTGGGTCTTTCAGCATGACAATGATCCCAAACACACCGCCCGGGTAACGAAGGAGTGGCTTCGTAAGAAGCATTTCAAGGTCCTGGAGTGGCCTAGCCAGTTTCCAGATCTCAACCCCATAGAAAATCTTTGGAGGGAGTTGAAAGTCCGTGTTGCCCAGCGACAGCCCCAGAACATCACTGCTCTAGAGGAGATCTGCATGGAGGAATGGGCCAAAATACCAGCAACAGTGCGTGAAAACCTTGTGAAGACTTACAGAAAACGTTTGATCTCTGTCATTGCCAACAAAGGGTATATAACAAAGTATTGAGATGAACTTTTGTTATTGACCAAATACTTATTTTATAATACATATTTTGCAAATAAATTCTTTAAAAATCAGACAATGTGATTTTCTGGATTTTTTTTTCTCATTTTGTCTCTCATAGTTGAGGTATATCTATGATGAAAATTACCGGCGTCTCTCATCATTTTAAGTGGTAGAACTTGCACTATTGGTGGCTGACTAAATACTTTTTTGCCCCACTGTATGTAACCAAATATGCACTTTGCTTTGACACACAGGAAATCCCACATGAAACGAATCAAGCTATGTATTGTGCATTTCATCAGTCCTACAGAACCTGTGTAAAAGAAAGAATTAAGTTCAGATTTCCCTGCAGGCAAAGTTGATGGAAAGTTTCTATAACTGTCAATGAGTTATGTTAAAGAAAACCTATTGCGCCCCATGCTTTAGTAGCCAGAACCACATCAAGCAATAAACAAAAGCAGAAGCACCACATAAAAAATGACCCCAGTTTTTGTGAAGAACTTCATTTGGGTTATCCCAATGTAAGGAGAGTGGTTGTCAAAACTAAATTTCATTAAAAATAGGAAAACAGTCTGAGTGTTTTGAAAAGAGAGCCCTGGCAAACAGGTAAAATTAGAAAGATAAATGGCAGCTTTCTTTTAACTAAGCTTTTTTTTTTTTTTTTTAAAGAAAGCAAGAATTGTAAATGCTGCTGTTAATTCTTAAGGAGTGTTGGGTATTCATCACTATGTAAACACAGCGATTGAAATAGCTTTTGCTTAAGGTTAAAAGTTTGACGGAACATTCTATTAATTACCATATGTCATTTAATAATCTGTCCAGGGACAACAAATGAAAAATAGTCTTTTGGCTAATTCTGAGGCACTATAAATAATGCACGCTGAAATCAATAAATTAAATGAAATGTGCAAAGAAAATGCCCATACGCCATTTCATCAAACTAACAGGTCTAAATCATATAATCAAAGCTTGATTGAATTAAGATTTCATGTTTTTATCTCAAATTTTTGCTCCACCATCTGAAAGCTGCAGTGAATATTAAGACTGCTTGGACCTGGTGATGTTCATGCAAACTGTATTTGTTCCATTTTATAAAGCCTATAAACATTTTATCTTCAGTTTCCTGTCTTTATCCCACCTGGCCAGCCAGACTAATGTACGCTGTGTGCGTCCTGTCTAAGTCAGTCAGCCTGGCTGGCCAGGCTAGTTCTTCCTAACAGAAGTGGCTCTCAGTGTGGGCTGCTCTTGCTGCAGCCCATCTGCTCCAATGTTCAAATGGGATGTAGTTGTAATGAGTGATCTAGCTATCATCTCACCCATGCATCTCATTGGATACTTTTCTCTCCTTTAGAGCATCTGACAAATGGTTGTGTGTGAAATTCTCAGTAGATCAAATGTTTTGAAATTCTCAAACCCGTCTCACTGGCTCCAAACACCATTGTGTTCGATTCAAAGTTACTAGAATCCCAATATTCCCCCATTCTAATGCTTCAGGTTGGGGAGTGTCTAGTGGTTAGAGCAGTGCGCTTGTGCTCTGAGAAGGTTGCAAGCACCCGGTTCGATCTCCACTGCCTGCACTCTGGGCCTCTGTGCAAGACCATTAACCCACCACTGCTCCTCGGGCGCTGCACAATGGCAGCCCACTGCTCCCCAAGGAAATGGGTTAAATGCAGACATAGATTTCTTCAATATGAGATCAATAAAGTTCAATTATTATCATCATTCAGCAATGTTCTGCACTGGACGTAGATATCTAAAACTGAGTTGCTGACATTAGATCAATGGAGTCACTACTGGTGTTATGCTCTAAAACAGCACAATCGGATGGATTTTCTTTCATGTGATATATAGGCTGTAAAGTAAAAAAAAGAAAAATGAATATGCTGTGTTAATATGGTAGATAACCATTATTTATTTCGCACCTTTTCAAGTCAGTGGACTTCAAATCGCTTCAGACACTAATGGTAACAGCTGCACTGTTGCCACAGCTGCGCTTGGGCACAATAATACTTGGGGGAAGAAAGGACAGATGCTTTTAAACGTTCAATTTAACTGTAACTGCAGTAACATAACACTTTTTTACTTTTTGTTGTGTTGGAAAAGTAAAACCACAAATTCGCTGCATGAAGTGAACATTTACACAATGGAAAAACGGATTCTTGCATGTTTGAAATCACTTCAGGCCTAAAGACTAATTTCTTATTAGTATTCAATTTATGATAAGCCTCAGCTTGCAGGTTTAAGAGGGTATGACGTGATAGACTTCTGTCATTTGTTAAAGTTGGAATTATATATTTTTGACTTGACAAATCTACAAAAAGCAAAGAGTCCAGAAACCACTCAGGTAACTGTTGTTGGCAGAGGAAGTTTTTTCTGGTTCGTTTGTTTTTTTGTAGATGACAAAATTTGAGGGGTGGAGAAATATAGACAAATGGTTGTGAGGATAATATGCAGTGTACTGTATACCACTCTTACAAGTAGCTTCAATATACAATAATTTTTGGTGGGTAATACATTATGTTCATCTTATTTATGCATGAAGACCCTTAAGTTATTAACTCTGGTGGTTTATCCAAGTTTTCACATTTCTTTATAGCTGATTTAGGACATGATTAAGAATCAATGCAAACCTTTGGTTTAGAAATCCAACTCTTTAAAGGAACCTTTTTCTGAAAGATTAGGAGTAGCTGCTTTCCATACTGTTTACATGAAATAATCATGAAAAGAACAAAATACATCGGATCAAACAAAGCATAATTAGTTAGTCACTCATTGTATTGGTTAATGAATTTGATAACATGTGACATGAATAATTGTGTGGTTGCCATATTTGTAGAGGAGTGATTCTATCCTTTTTAGGGACATATGAAACCTTTCATCAATCTGTTTAGACATAATTTGATTTCCTGTTGACAAAAGTGTGATTCCCTTTGGTCATTATTGGACAACAGATGCATAATACAGTGGTTGATAACACAGTGAGCAATTGAGCTTAACGAGGAGTCTGGAAGTGAAACCTAAGAGATTTTAACACATCAACACCAGAAAGCACCTAAATATAGTCTCTGTAGATAATGCAGGAGTAGCTAGTAATCTTACGTATGACTGTGACGTTTACGGCTCTCCTAAAAATCCACGTGACTCCTTCCTCGGTTATTTGTCTGTCACAAAAAAACACACCTTTGTCCCGTTCGTAGACCTCGTTGAGGACTAGCTGCCCATTTTTTTCACAGTGTTGTCTATTGTGCTTCCACAAGGCTTTATTTTTCTGAAAGAATGCAGTAGAGAGTTAGTTTCTGCTTAGATCTGGCAACAAGTTACCACTTTTATATCATGCTGATTTTTATTTTCATTTTGCACTTCAAAGTGTTTCACCTTGTACCAAACCACAGCTGTGTTATTATAACATTTATGTCCAGGGCAGAGGATGGTACCAGGATATGCATACTGTAACATCGCGCTGCTTTCACTGGGCTCATAGCATTTTAACTTTGTTTTCTTGATGACCTGCAGTGTGAAGTTTGATCTGCAACAGCAAGGACTTGAAAAGTTAACTAAAGTTTTCTGAAAAGTTAAATAACCCTGCCATTAATATTGAAGACATAAGATCAAGTATACTCTGATGAAACCACTTTTTAGTATTCCTATTATTAAAACATATATTTTAATTACAACTTATAAACACAAACCTATTTACATTTCTTTTTGCATTATAGTTAATGGAATTAAAAGATAGAGCTGCAATGGCACCATAGAAAAGGTTCATGCATAAATAATGAGAAAGAATGTGCAATCAGATGGCAGCAGAGGATGATAAGTGGGGTGAGATTGGGTTTACCTGCTGTTGTAGTCCCTAAAGGCAACATCCAAAGTTAGTTATAAGGCTGTTAACAGGTTTCTTATCTTTTGTTCTCTCTTTTGATAACCCAAATTACTGTTTAGAATAAGCCACATCTTGGGGTTGAAATAATATGCCAACATAACTTACGATCACTTTACTTACCCATTGGGTCTTCTATATGTTCCACTGTCTTTCTCATTAGCAACAAACTGATTTTCGCATTTTTTACTTTCATCACCCTTGAACCATGTTGTAGAGGAGCTCTCAGGTGAACTGCATGGCATCATAAAAACTTCTCCTTCCACAACTTTGTAGTGCTGAAACTGCTGATCTACAGACATACGTTTTGCAGGTGCAGCTGTGACATTTATTACTTTGACTAAAACAAATATATTAATTCATTGAACTGTTATGCAGTTTAATATTGATTGAATACCTGTATGTTTCCTCTGTTGTTTTCCCGAAAAGCAGCTCTTTGAGATAGTTGGCAGGAGGAAATGTAACAGAAGAAATCCAGTTTGCATGCTGTTTTCAAAACCACAGACTTTTGGATAGTATTGATGAAGGATATCACAGATCTCTACACCTCACTAATCGTTTTCATAACTAACCAGAAGTTGGAACAGAAGTGGGTTTTTTTCTTCTTTCGATCGTTAATGTTATCTCCCTCTTGCGGTTTAAGGTTGTGGTAGTATTTTAACAGGTCGCACTCTTTCTTTCCTGTTTTGTACTTTGAGAATTTCTATGAAATCTGCCAGGCAAGCCACTTCCTGTAAACTATAGAATTTTTCTTCTGCACTAACTGAAGAACCCAAATTACTCCTGTTTTAAAGTCTATTGCTCGCTCTAGCTCACCATATGAATGCTGAAATTATCATGTTTGCATTCAGACAGCAGCATGATCAGGCCCCTCCCTAAATGTGTGACTTGATTATATCACACAGCCAAGCCTGCAACTTAAGATTTCATTTTAAAAAACAAACCAAAAAAATTAAAAATCGAACAAAAAACAGAAAAAAGTAAAAATGCAAACATAAATTGCAGATGTCTTTCATAAATGCTGTTTTTTCTCTTGTGACACATCTAATGTATTAATTTAAATCATGATAAAGAAGATATGCTTCCAGGACCTGTTTAAAACCAAGGGATCTTCATGACCAACAAAAGTTTGCTTGCATTTTAAATTTAAAAAACAAAACTAAAAACAAAATCCCCTGTTTTAAAGTACAATTAGAGGCTTCAGTACTTTTGTTGCACTTAAAACATTTTCTTGTGATTTCTGCTTTAGCACAAGACTAACACCACGTGGCAAGTCTGCACTAGTTTTTTTTCCATGATCTAACCATAACCTTTTTAATGTCCTTAAAATATTAGTTTTCTGCACCTCCCCTATGATTTCCTGCCTTGGTGTGAAAATATGCACACCACTATGTTTGTCATTTCTGATGAAGTCATCACTATAATTTTCTTGTATGTATTTTTTGAATGAAACCATCTATCTTTCTTCATAATAAAACTTGGCAAGACCAGTAATAACAGTATGAAAGCGAGGAACAGTTATTGTAGGGGAGGCAGTGAAGAATTGAGTCATAAAAAAAACATCACTGAGAAGAGCAAAACACCAGTATCTGAATTTTAACACTGTGGAGATTTAGAGTTTTCTGTTGGAGGGGTTATAAAACAATTTGCCATTTAATTTAGAAAGGTAGGCACCAGCACCCCTCGCTACCCCACTTGGGACAAGCGTGTAAAGAAAATGGATGGATGGATGAATTTAGAAAGGTGTCTTCAGCTGGTGTTTCAAATCAGTTTTTAAGATCTGCCTCCTTTTCTTGGCTTCATCTAGTTAGATGTAACTTTATTTTGATTTTCTTCTTGAGTTCGTGATACTTTAATGTTGCTTCATTTAATTGTCCTTTAATTATACTTTTAATTGTTTTACCTGTTTTAAATGTAATGTTTTATTATTTAGCTTTGTGATTTTTTTTATTCAGCACTTCAGTCACGGCCAGAGGTTTAAATAACGTTAACCTAGCTTGCCTAAATATTGTAAAGCACATAATTTAAAAGCAATCAAAAGATCAATAAGTGTATGAAAGTTGCAACTGTAATAAATTCAACATGCACCATTTTCCCTTACTAAACTTTAAGTAGATTCCAATATTAATGATGTCTAAAGGGAAAATATCAACGTGCACAGGTTTTGCATAACTATAAGGTTTGAATTCAGAATTTCTAAAAATAACATATTTAAGACTTTATTTGAAGATGATTTTCGAACTAATATCCAATACAGGGAACTGTATAAGTAAGTAATTCTTTTTTTGACCTGTCTGGTCTGTGGTTGTGAATCTATGTCTAAATTCCTTTTTCTAGTTCAGAACTTGCCCCAACTTTTAGAGCACAGTTTCACGCTTACTAAGTTAAAAAAAAAAAGCACCTGTCATCTGTTAACTTTGGACAAACTACTTTTCTTGATAATGCAATATGAGTGACTGTGCTCTTTTTTACTTAATTAAAATTAGTCTGGTGTTTTAACTTTTTTTTTAGTTTCTCTCAAAGAAGCATGGATGGAAACCATACTTCTAAACTTTGGTAAAAGAAGCAGTAGTCACAGCTAGTGCGGTTTATGTGCATAAGGCTCAGAAGCTAATAGAGCAGTAATAGAAAGTTCAGCGGACATGGACTGTATTGATATGATCAGTTTTGCTGCATGACGGGTTGCATTGAACGACCGTCTGAGCAGATCATACTAGATTAAGTGAAACAGCTGTTCACCACATCCAACTTGGGTCGTGTTTAATCTTTCGAGCCCTCACAGAGTCACATCTGATGTTCACATGCATTGCTTTGCAAAAGTTTAAAATGAAACATAATTTATTTCTGGGCTGCATGAATATAGCCTAACAATTATGGTAATATGTACAAGTATATAAAAAAAAGAACATTACACTTATTAATGGAATACATTTTTTCATTCCTCCAGAATTTCTAAGATGTGTAAATATATGTTCTTTGGACTCAGGGAAAAAAGAGACTATTGCTACAAATTGTCCATCCAAATGATGGTCAAATTTGCCTTTCAATTGGAAATCAAGGAACCAAAGTCTGAAGAGAGAGTGACAAGGATCAGAATGTAACTCACAAGAGGTCCAATATAAAGTTCACAGTCACTAATGATTATAAGTCTAATCATTTCCTGCTTTGGGTCGTTTTCTCTCGACCGTCCAAGTTAGCAAGTAGAGTCATGACATGGGTCTATGTACTGTAGAGGCACAGAGGAAACATGGTGCCATTAAGGCCAGACCTCACCGCACAGCTCTGACCACATGTCCCATATATTGGTGATGCTTTTGGGCCCAGATTGGTTTTTCCAGCCATCTTCAAACCCGTAGTTACCAATCTTCAAAGTAACGCTGAAGTGAAGGCCTTCTTTGATTACGAAGTGGACATCAACATGATTTATTTTTATTCACTAGATTTCTCTTAAAGGGAAAATTATATTAATATATAAAAATACCTGAGTGGATCACTGATTACTCATAAAAAAAAAGAAATGGTTTTCTAACAAACAGTTTAGTGTTTATTATTAAATAGCAAAGTTTAATACATCAGAAAAATACAGATAGAATAAAAAAAAAATAACACAATGATGAAACACAAAATAAAAAACAAAACGGATGAATATTATGCTGACATAAGGTCAAGTATTGCATTTTCTAAGTGTGTAACATAAATGTATGAATATAAAGAGAGCTTTAGAAATGCAAAGGGACATGGGCAGAAGAAAGTCAAAAACCTTAGCAGCAGTTTAGTGGCTTGTCAGTATTGAGATACTTTTTTAGCGTCACTTCACCAATTTTCCTGAACTAGACTTTATTCCAAAACAAGCAGGTAAGAATAAGAGGAGTATTATTTAAGAGACAAATAGAAAATTAGCTGAATAAAATGTATTGTTGGTTGATTATAATTTTACAGATTAAATCTCCATATATGGATATCCTACCATTTATGTTTGAGAACTTGGTGGAAGTAGGTTACGTCTGTTTATAAGGTGTCAGTGAATTTTCATGTTGGACAACTGGAGCTTATTTTGACTGTGTAATATTGACTGCTTATTAGTCTCCAGCAGAGGATGAATGCATCAGTCCCAGCCATAGGATCAGTACTGTGGTTGGGTGATTGACATGATTTGACAGTAGGAGAAGCAGCGGAGATAACTTTGTTAAATAATCTCCCAAGACAGACAGCTTCAACACCACAGAGGAGAGGATGTAGAACACATGAGGGAACACAATCAGCTTGGTGTTACTGCCACTATCAACCACAAGCTTGAATGGCAGGACTCACCCTAACATGAAAGCATGTGTATGATAAGAGTTAAAAGCCACTCCCTGAGAAAGCTTAGATCTCTTCACGCTTTCAAAAAGACTGATGTTTTGTTGATGGTCCAAAGGCGTAGGTTTGATTTCAACTTTGGTAGGGACACTATTGGTCTGATGTCATTAGTCTTATGCAAAAATATGCATGCTCGTTTTTTATGCTTGACTCGAAAATCAGGGTGTATTTCATTTAAAGAGAAAAACAGCATTTCTTGCTAAATTTATGCAAATTTTATAAGCACTACACACACTAGATGTTGTTTATCAATGACTGAAGCTTGACCGGCTCTGATGAATAAGGAATTTGTTTTTTTTCTACTTTGAAAAGGTTTGCATTGAAACTTAACAGCGACTATGTCAGATATAGGTAAATACGTGCCTATTTAAGCAAATAAAGTCTAAATAGGTCTGTTACATGTGGATTTATACTTTTTTTATTTTGAAGATATAGAATTGTGCAGAGGTAAACAGAGGTAAACCCCACTCTTATCTTTCAAATGTTCTCTTTGTATCATGAAACAAATCGAAATAATAGATTTATGGGATGCCTTTTTAATGTATTGTATTTACATGAGCACTGGATCTATAGGAGGAACTGACACTGAGCATTTAAAATATTAACTTCACTATACAAGTTGTTCATCTAGGCTGTAGTTCTGTAGCCCATTTCATTTATTTTAAATTTAGTAATTAATTAATCAATCGTTAACTGTAGTATAGAGACTCTAAAACATGTCTTTAGCTCACAGAACAACCCAATTAGAGCAGGAATTATACCAAAATTGTAAAAAAAACAAAACATTTAGCATTTTAGATAAAACATGTTTTCGTCTGTCAATATTCTCCATCCAGAACTCCTCTACTGCTGCAACAATGCTGTATTGTAAATTCTAAACATGTTCTTCAAAGGTAATTGTTGGTAGGGACAAGTAGATCTGTCCAAATTTTTGGTAGGGACATGTCCCTATGGTCCCTATGCAAACCTACGCCCACGTGATGGTCTGTTACTCTTTGTTGTTGTGTGCTTGGAGAATATCAACAGAGTCAGCAATAGTAAAAGTTTAAATTAAATAACTAACCAGGCTACACAGTGGGCTTTTTACCAATCTAAGATGATGGAGATGAGGAAGGTGAAAAATGCATTTACTTAGAGAGTAGAGGGCTATTAGTTCAGCCATATTTATGTCTCAACTACAGAGACTTAAGGGCTCTGAAGTTGGGTCCATCTTTACAACCTATAAATATCTAAAAATATTTTTCTATGTTGATCAGACAGAAGGTCCATTCCTGACTGACCTGAATTGTTGTATTTCAAGAGCTACCTATTTTGCTAATGTCCCTTTGTCATTAAAATATGTTTAAAAAATAAAAATATTTTTTTTATTGTAAAAGTAGGTAAAAAAAGCACAACAACTGAGGACAATACCAATGATTTAAAGATGTGTAGCAACTATGCATGAAAATCATTATAAAGTAGCGAAAGCATTAAAAATAACATTTTAAAAGTTTAGCAGGATTCATGGATCCTTTTTATTAATTTTTCTTATAAAACGCGGATGTAGGAATAGCAGTCAGAAAATAAATACTTAATGGCAAAAATAGAAATGCTACAGTACCTATTATAAAATTGATAAAACAAATGCAGAATTACAACACTTTTAGAGCTTTTTCTTGGCAGACCTCTCCGGTCTACCCCTATACTCCTCCACTCTCATCCTAAGTTAGTACTGGCAACCTGCTGCCTCTATCCTTACTGTAGCTCCAGAATGGAAATGGCTGACCGCCTTGTCCATTATCTGATACTCTCTCAGCTGGTGTTCTCGCACGGATTTCTGTCTGAGCTCCAGAGCCCCATCTCACCTTACCTCTGTTGTCCGGATCATTCTTCTCCCTGTTAGGGGCCCTCTGACCTAAACTCAATCGGAAAAACTCACATGGAAAGAATGAGACAATTAGAGGAATCTTATTGATACAATTATTTTAAGACTTTGGTGCGCAGACCACGGCAGGAATAGTTACTGCTGAATTTTATTTTAATATGCATAAGCAGGTGTATGAGAACAGAGATGTTTCCCCCCAGGCCTAAAACTGGTGGTGGAGTGGAGATAGATGAAGTTGGTGCAGTCCATAGACTGCTGGTTGGCGAGATCTGCTTGAGCTCTATTGGTGAGATCCAGTAGATAGTGTAATCTGATACTAGTGCTTCACTCAAGACCCGGAAATAGATAACCAGCTTGGATAAACACAGGTTTGAGTGAACCTTTCCATGATGAGCAAGCATGAAGTGACAGTGGAGAGGAAAAACTCCCCTTTGGGAAGAAACCTCTGGCAGGACATGGCTCAACATGGCGGTCTTCTGCTGGACAGGTTGAGATGTGACAGGGAATGCAGGGACTTTTACTACATTCGTCCAGGAGGGACGAAGGAGAAGAAGCACCATGGAATAGTCACATGATGGGGTGAAGGTGATGGAGGTGAGTAGATTTAGGGTCATCTGAGGGAAAATCAGACATATTGCAGCCACTGCTTGCTATTTGGCTGGGTAGCAGGCTGAGTCTTGAATTTGAAGACCTTTTAAAATAACCTGAGGCAGACATAGATTCTTCAGTAGAACTTCCGCCTAGGCTTCATCAAACACGGAAAAAGCACATGATAAATATGCATTTCCCCTCATTGAAAAACTCATCAAAAAGCCAATGATCGGTGCTTGAAATGGTTACTGGTTAGGGCCATTCACATGATAATTGGCCAATTTCCAAGCATTGCCAATTGACAAGCACAAGTTCTAACACATTGCTTCATTATTACCAAGCATTTTTTGTGTGGGTATGTTTATTAATTTTTTTATTTGATGGGCCATATGTACAGTAACTGTTTTATAAAAGCAAGAAGTCCCTTGAATCCATGAGTTACAGAGAGTTTACATTGTTGTTTAAAATCTTTGTAACCCACAGCTTCTTAGGGCTTATTACTGTGTTTTACCATTTTCCAATACTAGTTCCTTCTTCTGTCATTTCCTCACCAGGCTTCTAGCCGATCCACTTGGAGTCCTTCACTGACTTCAACAAATCTTATGTCCCCTCCGTCTTTCATTTTGTCCAGAGGAAGGGAGAGGTTGGAATTAATTTAATAAACTTTTTGGTGTGCTTTATACTATGAATGACCAACTCCGAATAGATTATGTTAATTCAATTTCAATTCAGTTTATTTCTATAGCATCAATTCACAACACATTGTCTTGAGGCACTTTACAGTCATACAGTCAAATTGATCTAACTTTAAAATGCAATAATCAAAAATACTAGAATAAATACAATTGTGCTAATAAATGAATGATTACAGCAAATATATGTAAGAAGTTGCTAAATTATACAATGAGACATAAATGAAAACATTTATCTTAATTAGAACAGAAAAAAAATATATATATACATTAGTGCTGTCAAAATTATCGCGTTATTATCGCGTTAACGCGAGGCCATTTTAACGGCGATAATTTTTTTAACGTGAGATTAACGCTATGTGGTTTTATGGTAAAAATTTCCAAGTACATCCCGCTGCAGCCTGCGAGAAGGCGGGGCTATTTCCCCCCAGTGTATGCATTTCTCATAGGCTTCTAGAGCGGAGCTCCTCAAGGAAAAAAGACGCTCATACACTGGGTGATGCTAGTGCCTTTTCTTTAAGCCCCACCACCAACAAACAAGTTGAGTGTCTGGTAACTAGTAGCAACCTGAAATACGCTGAGAAAACAGATTACTGAGGGGAAATGGAATCTGCTACGGCACTCTTGCTGTCACAGGTCGGTATCGTGTGTGGGTGTGGGTGGGTGTGTGTGTGTGTGGGTGGGTGGGTGTGAGTGTGTTCTCATTTTTGTTAAGAGTCTGAAAAGTAACTTTCATAGACTACCTCCATCTAGTGATTTCGGTCTATTGATTTTGATGTATTGATTGAAAATTGTTCATTATTACCTTGGTTAATTAACATCTAATGTTAACTGTACTACATTTTATAGCAGTAGGGTAAAATGCTTGTCTTTGTTCAAAAGACTGTATTAACTGTAAAGACTGTCTTTTACATCAGCCTGTTTTCAGGGCCTTTTTTTTGGCTACATATTTGTTATTTTTTGCTACAGGCCTCCCCATCTTCTTGCCATATGTTTCTATGGCATAAATCAGTATCTGTGACCTGTTTTCATTTAAAAAAAAGAACATTGGCACAAACCTAGCCTGTATGTATTTTTTGTATGTCATCGAGAGTATTTAAATGATTTTCAATCAGAAAAAAAATTTGCGATTAAAATGCGATTAATCGCGAGTTAACTCAGGCATTGATGCGATTAATCGCGATTAAAAAAATTTAATCGATTGACAGCACTAATATACATATAATGAAGGAAGAAATGGTTGATTTGTGTGCGGCAAAAATACACAAATAATCTCCAGTTTTTAGTTGTGTTTTAGAAGAATAAATGACTAATATGAATTTTGAAATACATTTTCATGAATATTTTGACACTTTATATCAAAATAAAACAATATTAAAAAATATGCTATGTGCAGCAGCACATATGTTGTATTTGCAGTACAAACTGATCAGCTACAATCTGCTATCTTTTTGGGGTAAAAGTTGCATTTTTGGTACTTCCTGTGGGGCCGGTAAGTGATAACGTAGCTGCTTCCAGAAATGAGAGGAGGATGGCCTCCCCTTCCAGGTGACACTATCTCCAATCTTACTCAGAAGCTCCAAAGCATCTTGAAAAGAGCCTGATGTGGACGCCTCTGTCTGCTCCGAGTTTATAATAATTAAGTGAGTCTTCTGCTCCACAAGGGAAGCGTGAATAGCACTTAGCACTCCGTTTCCTGGTTCAGGATCTGGTAAGCTGGGAACAAGAACCACAGCTCGGCTCTGCTCTACACATTCTAAAACAGCATCAGCTACAGCTGCAAAGAGCAGAGCAAAGGGTTAATATCACATTAGTCCAATTCAACATGCCTGGTTTTGTATAAACTCACCTTGACCAGGTAAAACATCTCGATCATAAAGACAGAGACTGTAACCAAACTGATCTTCCAAAGTATTTATCAGGTATTTTATGTCGTCTTCATTCAGTCCTCCATCAAAGCTGCTTTTGTAACACATTAAAAATGCGTCATAGCTTTTTCCATCTAAACAGAAAAAAAGTTACTTCTGTAAAGCCAATCAAACAATTATTTAGGTACACATTAACATGCAATACCACCTGAATAAATGAAATTTAAGCTTTATCAGAGAGTTGCTGGTTCTCCTTTGCTTTTGTCATTCACATCTTTCCAAAACTTTCCCCTTTGTTTTGAAAGCTGTGTTAAAAGTTAAACATTTTCGGCCAACTAGCAACAAATTTGTGCTGCTGATAAAAGTAATGCACAAGTAAAATTTACGAATCAGCCTAGAGTAGGGCAGGACAATAATTTAATATCCATATCACAATACAATTATTTTCTATAACAGTTATATTACGCTAAATGCCTTTTTGGCATTTCAAAATACTGTAGCAATCTATGACTACAGAGTTTACAACAAATTGGCTACATGAGCAATGATGTTCACTTCAGACATGGAGCCTGTGATTACAGCTGTAGGCTGTGCGCAGCAATATACTACGTTTTTTCACAAAAAGGTGGAGAAGCATCCCTGTACCCTGCAACGGCTGTCCTAGCAAATGTCTCCAATTTAAGCATATGATAAATTATGTGTAAAACGTGTAGCAAGATGCTCATAAGAAAAAGCTGGTTGCACAGCTTATAGTCGGAGGAGAAGAGCAGAACATGGAGCACAGCCTTTACATATAAGAAGAGCCAAGCTTGTCATCCCTGACAGTGAACTGTCCAGGAAAATTATTGGCTGAGTTAGCTGATGAATTTAGCTTTAACTAAGCTAATTTTTGTTGTTTTAAAGGTTTGGTTTGTGCTTGGAAGAGTAAACTTGTGTTGTCAACATTTGCTGTGCTGTAAAAAAAACAGGCCTGAAATCTAAACCAAACGTTCACTAATAAACAAGAATATAATTAAAGATTAGGGTAAGTGGCATCAGTGAGAGAAAGAGAGAAATCTCAACAGGATTTCCAAAAGAAAAACATAAATTGCTGCCCCCCTTTGAGACTTTGGGTATATTTTTCAACCTGGTGTAGATACATTTAGCTGAAAACCTTGCAGAAATGTACTATTTCATGGAAGAAAGACTGACCTGAGGTGTAACTCTGGCATCCTTTGAAACCAAATTTGTCTCTCAGGAAAAGCATGACATCGATTCTAAACTTCACATATGTAACAACGGTCACAGTGATCAACACCACGATGCAGACTGTGCACATAGTTAGGATGAAGTATGAGGGGCCGACTGCAGAGGAACAATTAACAACAGCAAAATATTACAGCAATATCACACATTTTATGAGGTAAAATAAATTTTGTTTTAAATTTTCTCACCTTTTTTTTTTAGGGTGATCGTGACAAACTGGCTGAATGCAACACTTTCAAGTTTACAGCTAAAATTTGTATGCAGATCTTCCTCCAATACTTCTCTGAAGACTAAAGATGCATTCATATGACGGATTTTTGATTTATCTTCACTGATATACCAAAAATAAAAGCACAGAAAATTGTGGACATGGATAAGCCAGTATTGTGTCTGTGTAATTATATTGGCTACATTCAAAAATGCAAATTTTGCTCTTACCATGTATTATTGTAGAAAACCCGAAACTTATTGTTATCGTCAGTTGTTTCAACAAAGTCGTTTTCTCTAAACCAGAGCAGTGAATCGTCACAGGAACCTATGACAGCTCTACAACTAATCACCACTGTTGCACCTTAAAAAAAAAGTTTAAATCAGAATCAAACATAACCCGTTTAAATTTGAATGTCTTTTGCTCAATGCTGCAGTCAAAAAAGAAACTCACCAAGTTCTACTACAAACACTTGACCGTCCCTTGGTACTTTGATTCCAAGGGTGAGCTGATTCTTTACTGCAACTAAAAAATGCACAAGTTTTGTTTGCATAGCCAGCTCTCGATTAACTTACACATAAACAGATAAAAAGAGGGTGGTCTTACCAGGGGCAAAAAGTACTTCTCTGAAGGAGGCATTGTATACTTGACCAAAATACAAGAATGAAAGGGTGCAGCGGTAGACTCCAATTTCCTGTAATTCTTCACTCAGGTTGTAATATGTTCTATGCTCTACATTCTCCTGGCAAAGAAGCAACAATTTAAAAATCAAAGTGTTTCTATATTTCAAAATTCAAAAGCTAGAAAAGCTCCAAAATATTCAGATGCATGTCATTATCAGATCATAACCTCTGCAGATTTTTAATACCTTGTGCCATTTGGGTTCATAGCTGGTTATATCAGGAATACCCTCAGCAATTATTTTTTTTTCATCGCAGCTCGGTTCACAGTTTTCTATTGTGGTACATCTCTGACTGTACGTGTTGCTGAAGTTACAATCCTGGGATTGTTTTGAGCATACTGTTAGGTTGAACCACATCTGGCTGCTGGCACCACTGCAAATCAGCAATGAAAGATGAACATAGCATGAGAATCCTAATCCATGTTTCTCTTTGTTTGAAATTGTACTACAAAAAGTGAAGATTACAATCTTTAAAAAAAATAAAAATAAAAAATAATATATATATATATATATATATATATAGCAATATCATTTTAGGACAATTTGACTGTACCTTGAAGGACTGCATGAGTAATTCCCTTGATGCTTTACAGATGCACTGAGAATCACAAGGTGTGTCTGAAAAAAAATCAAACCAAGCTTCTGCTGCTCAGATGCTGACATGTTGCTGTACAAAAGCGTTTTCTGGTCATTCTCCTTTTTCCAGAGTATTGTCTTTGCAGTACCACTTGTATACCCATTACATCGCAGTGTCACAAGCTCCCCAACATTGACGAATATATCCTTGGATGTTGAAGGGAAAACACCTGCAAAAAAGATTGAAACAACTTTATTTCCATTATGCTTTTTTTTTTTTGCTCATACCATGTTTCTTTTTATCGTGTTTATCTGGTTTTACATTGTGTCATTATCTTGTTGCTTACTCAGTTAATTTTTGCTCTTTTTTTTTGCTTATACCATGCTCACTTTTATCGTGTTTTACATTGTGCATCCATTAGCTTTGTTGCTTTGTTAATTTCTTTATCCCATAATATTGTATTATGGAGAACTGCTAAAAAAATGACTGTATCTGCATTCATATAATAATTTTCTTTTCATTGTAAGAATAAGAATGTCAAAGATAAAGCAGGGAAAAAAAGTTATAGTTGTTTCATTATTGCCAAGCTAAATGCAACTCTTATAGATCTGTTATTTGACCTGCTATATAAAGAGGTTAACTTCAAATTTTTGTGAAATATTTACAAGAGAAAAACAAGGACCCTTAAAGAACCATTATTTCATTAAAATATTTACATTGGTTTTAAATGGAAGAAAAACTTTAAAAAATAACTTGGATACATTTTTTTCTATGGGATGTTGATGTTGGCACAAACTGGTGTTAAAAATATGCTCAAGGTTTCCAACCAAATTTAAAGGGAAATAGCTCATTAAAATATTAGTAGTCCTTGAAGTTTCATTTTGTAATTCATTAATTTGAAAGAATTTTATTCTATGTCGTTTGCTGCCAAATTTATTGTGAGCCTAAGTAGAAGGGCCAAAGAGCTCTTGTGTTGCAGAGCAGCAGTGTTTAGACCGCTAGAAAGGAGGGAAAGAACTCCTTTCTAGCTGACAGCTGTTGTTGTCAGATCTCCACATGTCCAGATTCTGAAGAAGCAAACTAATCTCAGAGCAGCATATAATTAGCATGTGTGACTGTTGGTATGATGTTCTGTCTCTCACATGCTTTACTTGTTTCGCACATAATATCACCTATTGTGCCTCTCTCAAGTTCCACCATAGTTTCCTCAACACACACAGTATTTTTCTAAAAGGTTTAGAGGATCATCAAGATTTTTTTGCTTTTTGTTTAAGTGAGACCTTCTTGTTTTTGTAACTCACCACTTATTTTGGTCTTGGACCAGGATTAAAATCTAATCATATAAATGTCATTCTTATTAAAGCTCCGGTGGGGAATGGTCATTTTGCATGTACTGTATTAGAAATTGCTATAGAATTCCACTGAGGAAAATGTGTCTAGACAGGACAGAAATCATCAAATTTAGCTCATACCTAAACAAAAAGAAAAATTGGGTTAGAAAGAGAATGGTGAAAAATACCCACATAGAAGATTTCTTTGATGTCAAAGTTTGGGTAAAAGGGGCTATCTGAGCTTGACATTCAACATTTTATTTATAATTTTTTTGTGATAGGGACAAAGGCTGTTCAAATTGAAATATATATTAAAAAGTTGTTAATGGCCCTATTGTAACAGGTAAAATTGTAATAAAGCAACTAAGGGCTTTTCTACCTATAAATTGTTTAAGTATCTTCAAACAAACATAATAATAATAGTGCATCATGATGGCAGATTTGCCAGCAACACTGGCTCTTATTGCAAGTGTCTTTTTTGGAAGAGTAAGTTAAACCACATCCTAATTTTTTGGAGGGGTCACAGTTCTGAAAGTAGACACATTTCCTCTGAAATGTTAGCAGGGTTTCTGTGGGCAGAAAATGTAGATTTCTTTTACGTCATACATTTAGTTATGCTATTTATCCAGTAAAAAATGTTTTTACCGAGTTTGTTTCACCTGCAAGGCTGAGAAAATGTCTGAGTGAGAGGTTGTTTTACACAAAACATACTTATTCCTACGACAAGTAAAATACTTTCTCAAGGTTGGTTTAAGTGTGTGTAATTTGTTTTTACTCTGATACAACCTTCACAGTTTATTCATCAACCTAAGTATGGGAGATAAACTCTGTCTAGTCAGAACAGGGCTGATAACTGTGCCACAAGGGCTGTATGATAAACTGTTCCCTCTTTGCGAAGATAAGAAAATAAAGTACCAACTAAGTGAAATCCATTGATCTCTTTATCTAACTGGGGTGAATACTTTTTTTCCCACTACAGTGTCTTCCGATCTAAAGATCTTTTGTTTCTTTTACCTCTGTTTCACCTCTTTCTTCTTTCATTTTGAACAAATCTTCTTTAGGGGGAACTGTTTATGTAAGGCTCTAGTAAAGCATCCTGTACAGGATTATTGTATTGTACACCTAGTGTTTGTAATATAATTCCAGGCTTAATGTTGTAGGTCTGTGTTAGTGCCAACAACAAGTCCATGTGTCTATATAGAGTATATGTTAATATGTATCTATGGATATTTTTGTATGTGTTTATATAAGGTGTTTATGTGATCTGTCTATGTCTATCTAACATGTCTGCGTTTACGTGAGCTATATATAGGTCGTATTGCAGCAACTTCAGGAAACATAGAAAAGCTGCTGAGAGGCTGCGGTCGGGCTGTTCCTTGTCTAAAGAGCTCGTTGAAAAATGGATCCGCTAAGATCAAAATGGTGCTGATGTGTGAACTTTTTTAGAAGAAAAAAGAAATAAAAAAAAAGTACAACACTCCAAAAGGTGAGTAATACACCCTGTTACAAATCTCCACCTACATCTAGATGACCCATTCCTCTTCAAACAACCAACCAAAGGAATAAAAACAAAACCATAACAGCTATAAACCCAGACAAACAAACATCAAAGTATTTTTTCATTTATATCTCTCAGCTTTATATCACATTCAAACCAGGTGACTATGAAACCAAGCGTTGGCAAGATGCTTAGAACAAATCATTATGTGGATGTGCTATAATTTTCTCCATTTGAATAAAACACAACTGACGTAATATATATATATATATATATATATATATATATATATATATATATATATATATATATATATATATATATATATATATATATATATATATATATATATATATATTTTTTTTTTATTATAATAATCTTCAGACCAGAGGAGGAAAGATCCACAGTTAGCCCACAGCTTAAATTACTACAGCTAGAAACCAATTATTATGTCTGAAATCTTGGTGTCATGATGGAATCTGACCTGAACTTCAGAGGCACATAAAGGCAGATACTAAGTCAACCTTTCATCACCTGAAGAACATTTTCAGGATCAATTGTAAGTAACTAATGTCCAAATAAAATCTACAAAAAAACAAACAAAAAAAACAAAACAATTTCAGTCATTAATCTTGAGCAGTTTGCTACAACAGTGTATTCATAGGTTTGCCTACAAAGTCCAACAAACAGCTACTGTATAGCTGATCTAAAACCCAGTGTTCTCACAGGAAGAAAGTAGAGATCACCAGCCTGGTTCTGAAGTCCTTCCACTGGCTCCCTGTAGCTCAGAGAATAGACTTCAAAATCCTTCTGTTAGTCTATAAATCACTAATTGGATCAGGTCCTAAAAATAGAACATGAACAAGAACATGAACCAGATATCCTCCAAGTTCGAGGCCATGATGTTTGTAGACCAGACATAGCTTTTTCCCATAACAAATCAGATTCTTTCTCAAGGTTTATTCATAACATGTTACTGTTAAACAGAGCGTTTTTAATTTGTTTTGACTTTGACTACTTTCCATTGTTATAAGTAAGGAGGAAAAAACCCTGCCCAGATTAGAACAGAGCAGAATGCTGTGCCATAAGGGCTGTATGATGAACTGTTCTCTCTTTGCAAAGATATGAATAAATGTGCAGACTGAGTGAAATCCATCGATCTCCGTTTATTTAACTAGGATGAATAGTTGAATACTTTTTTCCCACGACAATACACATGTGGACAAAATTGTTGATAACTCTCGTTTAACGAGGGGTACATACACTATACGAGTTTTTGCCCTTTTTGGGCTGATTTTCCAGTTGTGCAAATTGGTCGTCTTTATGTGAAAATTGGCAGAGTTTCCAAGCATTGCCGATTGACTGATGCAGATCTAGTTTACATGGATAATTTTATAAACAGTATTTTGATAGGCTGTGTAGAATATAGATTTTATATAGGCCTAACTTCCTGCAGTTACATTCAAGCTTAAAGCCCTGAACACATCTAATCTGATTTTGCATCCAATTCCACAGAAAGTCGTGTTTTATGAGGTTATGCTGTTTAGTGCTTATTGAGAGTCATTGGGGATGAACATGATTTTCTTCAAGAGGACTTGCATAGCTCCAAATGAGATTGTCCCCAGGTCTATTTTAGTTATACTACATGGCAATTTGGCTGCAAATTTATGGTTCCGGCAGGAAGAGAAAACAGTTATGAAGTGAAACATATCAGCTTTGGGAGAAAATACAAAATAAAATCTGTCAAAAGCACTGGAAAACAGTCTAGGTTGGAGTCGCACAACACGTATAGAGCAAGTGAGGCAGACTTGTGCATAGACAATTAATTAAATATTTTAAAAATCTCAATACTTCATCCATAATAGGAGTTCAGGAGAACAAAATACGGATAAAGTAAAAAAAGGAAACTCTTCGAACCTCGCAAAAACAAGGGACAGTAGAGAAAAGCGCAGCTTATCACTCAATCCCAAATCCCAAACTTTAACAAATTTCAGGATGACAGCAAAGGGATATAGTAAAATAGTGATCCTCTTTGAGCTTCACAAAAAAACTAAACAATGAGGGACACACAGTGCAGCTTATCACTCTCCATTATGAAAAAAACCCAACAAAATGAACAGATCTCTTTCTCTCTGATAATCACCTCTCACTGCGTCACCAAGTACCCATTAAAACCGTCCCATAGCCTTTATAGTTGTGTTTGCCTTTTCTTTAAATATAGTTCCCATTATATATTATATATATTTCTACACTCTAAAATATGGTGGGTCATGTTATCTACCCAAATACACTACCCATGCTCTGGGTCAAAATATTTTTCAAATCTACCAACCTATCATGCATCGGTTGACCCAACACCTGGTTGTTTGTGCTTTGAACTCATCACCTGAAAAGACAAGCTCCACCTGGGAAAACACCACGACCATGACTGTACATGACCCATGACAGTGTTAAACAAATGTATTAATTTTTTTATTGTCGTTACACTGTTACAAGTACATAGCAACGAATTTCACTCTGCATTTAACCCACCCCCTTGGGGAGCAGTGGGCTGCCATTGTGCGGTGACCGGGGATTAAGAGAGAGTGTCAGTCCGTGGGGGTGGGGCTTGAACTCAGAACCTCTGGGAAGTGCAATGCTCTAACCAATAGGACACACTCCCCTGGAGAGAGAGAGATATAGAGAGAGATGCGGCAAAGGACCACATGTTATATTCAAACCTGGGTCAGCCACATTGAGGACTGAGGTGTACATGGGTCGTGCCCGCTAACCACTGTGCCACCCAAAAATTCCCCTTCAAGGAAGGTGTCTGGAGCTGGGAGAGGTTGTGCAGCTTGTTCTTGATAAAATGTGGTCTAGTTAGCTTTGCTTTTTCATATACCTTATTGTAAAAATCTAATTAGGTACTTGCTAAACTGCAGAAAAACAAAACTATTGGGATACAGTAAATCACTTAGCAGTGCTTCATTTTCCTCCTTAATCCTGCACTACTCTTTCTCCCTGTGAGTGTGTGTGCGGATGCATGTGTCACTGTGCCCTAAGTGTGCTCATGCTTGCACTTGTGGTGCACTGTTATGATTCAAATGAGCAGAGACAGCTGTATGAGCAGACTTTGCTCTTTGTTAATTTAATTACGCTACAGCACCTAACTGTATAAATGTGTGGATAAATCCTAATCCTCTCTCAGAGACATAAATAAGTTCATTTTTTCTCAAATATTTTTGTTTCTATTTCTGTAGATCAATGGAAAAATTTGTCATCAACACTGTGGCTACCGTGGCAGCTGACAGACCTCAATCAAAAACTGTGGTTAATTTATCCCACCATTTGGGTAAAAGAAATGATAAATTATAAAGTTAAAACAATCCAGGATTTTTACTGATTTGACCCAGCGTTTGGGTAGAGGTTATTAACAAATATATTTGGTGGAATTTATTAAATTTAGCAATTCAACCCATAATTCAGGAAGAACCCATTTGTTGGGTTATAAAGCACCAACCCATCATGCTGGGTCAAATCACCTACTGCTGAGCCGGTGTAGTGATAGCCCGGCAGCTTTGCTGGAAATAATCGAGTTTGCCTTATTTCTGACCCACTTGTATTAATTGTGTATAAAAATTTTATATGTTCTGGTTGGTTCACAGACTGGGACAACTTTTTGTCCCAGTCTGTCTGGATCTCTCCCAGTCAAATGTGGGATATAGTGGAGCAGAAATGAAAAAAAAAAAAATAAATAAATAATGCACATATTGGGATTTGTTGAAGCAGTCTCTCTATAAGCGCTGCAGTCAGTGTGACATGGAAACAAATGGGTCTGGAGATAAAAAAAAATACAGTAAAATAAAAATCAAACGCATCATCCAGTGTGACCTAGACTTAATGGAGATCTGTCACTAGTTTGTCAGCTCTGCTCTGCCATAGTGCAAAGATGTCTGCATCTGTAAATACGCGACCCGCTCCAATGTAATTATAAACAGCAATTTCTAAGGCAACATAAACTGAGGCTTACATATTGTTAGGAGTCTAGTTTGTGTGGCCTGTTTGTATCTTTCCTTTTTCCACCACCAGGAGATGCCCTATCTTCGATGTCCCTCCCAGACCACCTGAGGCTCATTGGATCATTATCTGGAGGAGTATTTGAGCAGTGGGCTGTCACTACCTCGACCCCAGAGTGTTTGCCAGTTTCAGGGTTCTCTAGCCAAGCTGAGTTTAGCTTAATCTAACCTAGCTTTGTTTCTCTGAGTCTAACTTGTTTTTTGTCTTTAGTCTGTGGCAGGATGCTTTCCTGTGTTACTGGATACCTGGACCTTATCCCCCCTGTTATGAAAAACCGAGTTACACTGAGCAGTGGAAAACCTCCAAATGTTCCGTTCAAGTACCCATCGGAAATCTGAGTGACAGTCCGTTCCATTACTCCTCCGGGTCCAACGCTTGTCTACCTGTCCGCCCTCCAACGTGTGCACAATTCTCTGGATTTACCACACAGACTGGATTCAAGGACTAACAAGGTCCCCCTCAAACGTGAGTCCCACTCTTGCATAATCTAAGTGATTCCAAGATTCCCACGGTCCCTGAACTGACAACTGAACTTCCCTTCTCCAGTTCCGGGTCACCAGCTCACTGAGGTCCAGATCCAACTCCTGTATTACTCCCTCAATAAACCTGTTAAACTTTTTCCGTGCTCTCTGAGTGGTTTCTCTGCTTGACACATATATACTTCACCATAATATATTAGGGAGGGATTGCATTTGTGTAAGAGAACTACTTTGATCTGCTCCTGAAGTTCCTAAAAAAGGAGGAAGGCATCCTGGAGAGGCTTGAGCAGCTTATAACTGTGGAGAAGAGACAGGGTGTTTAAATAGGTATCTATATGGATGGATATTAAAATTTATATATATAGTTCTTGCACTATATATATACATACGTATGTATGTATATATGTATATATACACTCACCGGCCACTTTATTAGGTACCCCTTGCTAGTAATGGGTTGGACCCCCTTTTGCTATCAGAACTGCCTCAATTCTTCGTGGCATATATTCAACAATGTGCTGGAAGCATTCCTCAGGGAGTTTGGTCCATATTGACATGATGGCATCACACAGTTGCCGCAGATTTGTCGGCTGCACATCCATGATGCGAATCTCCCGTTCCACCACATCCCAAAGATGCTCTATTGGATTGAGATCTGGTGACTGTGGAGGCCATTTGAGTACAGTGAACTCATTGTCATGTTCAAGAAACCAGTCTGAGATGATTCCAGCTTTATGACATGGCGCATTATCCTGCTGAAAGTAGCCATCAGAAGTTGGGTACATTGTGGTCATAAAGGGATGGACATGGTCAGCAACAATACTCAGGTAGGCTGTGGCGTTGCAACGATTTGTACCAAGGGGCCCAAAGAGTGCCAAGAAAATATTCCCTTATACCATGACACCACCACCACCAGCCTGAACCGTTGATACAAGGCAGGATGGATCCATGCTTTCATGTTGTAGACGCCAAATTCTGACCCTACCATCCGAATGTCGCAGCAGAAATCGAGACTCATCAGACCAGGCAACGTTTTTCCAATCTTCTATCGTCCAATTTCGATGAGCTTGTGCAAATTGTAGCCTCAGTTTCCTGTTCTTAGCTGAAAGGAGTGGCACCCGGTGTGGTCTTCTGCTGCTGTAGCCCATCTGCCTCAAAGTTCGACGTACTGTGCGTTCAGAGATGCTCTTCTGCCCACCTTGGTTGTAACGGGTGGTTATTTGAGTCACTGTTGCCCTTCTATCAGCTCGAACCAGTCTGGCCATTCTCCTCTGACCTCTGGCATCAACAAGGCATTTCCGCCCACAGAACTGCCGCTCACTGGATGTTTTTTCTTTTTCGGACCATTCTCTGTAAACCCTAGAGATGGATGTGCGTGAAAATCCCAGTAGATCAGCAGTTTCTGAAATACTCACACCAGCCCTTCTGGCACCAACAATCATGCCACGTTCAAAGTCACTTAAATCACCTTTCTTCCCCATACTGATGCTCAGTTTGAACTGCAGGAGATTGTCTTGACCATGTCTACATGCCTAAATGCACTGAGTTGCCGCTATGTGATTGGCTGCTTAGAAATTAAGTGTTAACGAGCAGTTGGACAGGTGTACCTAATAAAGTGGCTGGTGATGTATATATATATATATATATATATATATATATATATATATATATATATATATATATATATATATAATGTGCAATTTACTATTTGACACCAAGTGCAAGAACTATATATTTAAATATCCATCCATATAGATACCTATTTAAACACCCTGTCATACTGTATGTGGGCACAGTGTATATACTGTATATATATCCCATGCACCTTTTTCTTAATTTGTCACATTCTTCTTCTTTAAATGTCTCAGCTGATGTAAAAAGTACTTTTCTGCACTGTGAGATCAATAAAGTCCTTTAACTTTGTGGAAAGCATGGACGGCATCAGGCAGCTCCAGCTATTTTTGCCTTCCTCTGATCAGTTTTACCTGTGACTGGTCTGGAGTTTCCGGTTTTTCCAGTTTCCATTTACTTTCACCTCACCACAATGTTTAGCTGTTTACAGTAAAGATTTTGCATAATCTTGTGAAAATAAAAAATAAAATGTCTCTAAATTTGCAGTCATTATTTTTTCAGGTCACAGTATGATACAGCATCATACTGTAGGAGAGCAATTGAGTAAAATATTATTCAGATTTAACTGTAAATTTAGGCTACATAAAGGATTTACAGTGAAGGTTAAAGGCATCATACTTTTTGTCCAGGCATGTTTCGTGAGTATATTTAAATCATTCCATTAGAACATGGTTGAGCATGTCTATCTTCCAGTGAATTTTCATATAATTTTCATTCAAACTATTGTCAGGTTCAAATTACCATTATGTTTATTATTTCATTAAACGAGGGTACCAACATTTTGATCCACTATCTGTATAATTTATTTCAATCACCTCCATTTTTGCTGTCATTACCTGAAGATTTTTTTTACGCAGTTTTGTCGCCCTTTCTCTCATGATGAAGAACATAATGTTATTTATGCCATCATAAGTATATCTGCATGTGCGCACCTTGGTGACATCATCAGGCGCGTAACCGTCAGTTTAGATGGATAATTAGGTCTTAAATAAAATGCATCAAAGCAGTCAAAAAGGCTGTAAATATGCTGACAGTTTAAATAGTAGCCTAAATGAGAGAATGTAGACTGTTAATGTACCATTAACTTACCTGCAAAAAGGAAAAGAATAAGCAGGACCATACTGATGTGTTCAGCAGCGCTGTATTTGTGAACTTTCTGCTCCTGTCTTACTTTCTTCCGAAGTAAAAAAAAGCAATTTCCTCATCGCGTGAGAGGCGAAGTGAAACCTAAGGACGGACACCACGATGCCTCTTACTCAGCTGAAACACCCACTTAAATCTTCCTGTTCTTGAAACCCTTTTTTTTTTTTTATCAGAAACATTTAAATTTAATTTTAAAATGGATGACTCCCACATTTACGCCTTCATTATTAGGAAGCTATTGTCGGATTATCATTTGTTGTTTTAAAGTGTGTTTGAGAAGTCAGAGCGGCACCCTGACTCATCCGTTGGGGCCACCCCACGCGCGTCAAAGCTGTGGAATGATACAAAGTCCCAAAAGCATCTTCGAAACAGTTTCCTTTTTTCTTCTGCAAAAGGAAAATAATATAAGAGCTGTACAGTTTTCACATTTTATGACAAAAGCCCCTAAAATTTTGAATTTTTAGATGTGTCATATTTTCTCCAACTGGATAAAAACAGGGTTAGGTGATCTTCTTTGGACCAAAGGAAAGATCCAGAGTTAGTGCTCAGCTTCAGCTATTACAGCTACTGATTATTGTTGAAATCTTGGTGTTATGACCTGAACCTTCAGAAGTAGGCTACTAGGTCAGCCTTTTATATGCCTAAGAATATTTCCAAAGTTAAAAGACTAATGTCAAAGCAGTTTGGATGTTAGATTTTTTAATCCTGGGAACAATGCAGACTCTTAAAAAGAATCATTAATGCAATTATCTATATTTATTACTGCCACAGTGTCTTCAATGGTAAAGTCTGTCAGACAAATGCAGCTGATTCAAAACGCTGCTGCTCATGGTCCAGGGCCGCTGGAAGTACTTTTGAACAAGGGGTGCTGAGGATTTATTTATTATTTTGGACAAAAGATCTACGAGCCTATTAGCCTATTTAAAATACAATTAAAATAAATAAGCAAATGGATTGAGATTTGTTGTAATACACTTCAGTGCATGCAAACAGGGTCACACAGACATCATCAGTTCTCTGTTGAATATATGCGCTATTGATTAAACTTCACAATAACACTAAAACAACATAGATTAGGTCAGCTCGCATGAAACTGAGTCACTGTGTTTTTCACACATGACTCTATTAGTTCCTTAATCCTCCTTAATCCAAACCACAAGAAAATAATTATATCATTACACTATTTAAACGTTACTGAACAGCTCTTCACATCCATCACACAAAGAATACAGGGTCAAAATAGATCAAAGATCAAAATAGCACTCTGAAATGCTATGGTTATCTTAAACTGCATGCATAGATACGAAACTGCTTGGCAGCACCATGCTAATACTCTGAGCTACAGGCAGGGTGCCCTGGTTGCAGGTGTCCAAATGTTGAGGTGCGCTCTGTGGTCATGGAAATAAAATCTCTCATGAGTGGAAAAATTCAAAATTTGTTTCAGTGCCATATTTCTGTCATTAGACCACGTTAGTTTACTTATTCTGTGAGCATGATTCCTAGAGCACATCAGCCCAGTTCTAAAGTACTTACAGAGGCTCCCTGTACTCAAAGAATTTAATAAAATCCCTCTGTTAGTCTGTAAATCACTGAATAAATCAGCTCCTAAATATATATTTCTTGTACTGTAATTGCATTGTCAGTAATTCTGAAATTTGATTCGCACAAAGATTTCAGTTGCACGAAACTGATAACATTGCCAAATAACCATGGTAACAATGCTTTTAGGCTGTGACAGAGAGATTTTTCAACATTCCTCAGAGATAATTTTTTTTACAGCCAACCAATAACTACTTGACAGACATTGTGAATCCCTAAAGAAACTGGCTGAAAGTAAGACTCCCTTATTTTGTTTTACATCTGTCACAATGGGGTGGAGGTTTGATAGGACCCAAATGCAGACACAGAAACTTAAGGTTGTTACTTGAAGGTTTCAATTAACTGAAAGTTCAACAAAAGCAAAAATCCAAAACATGAATCCACAAAAATCCAAAAATTATGAAAACAGGAATACAAACAACACTAAGGGGACAAAATAATGACGACGAACCAGCAAAGAGTAACTGAACAGGAGGAGATTATATGGGAGAGAGAAACAAAGACCAGGCTAATTAGCAGATTGGGAGCAGGTGTGAACAAAGGCACGATGGGAGCCATGGAAAAGGAGACTGACACAAGAGGGCAAACAGGAAATATCCAAGAATTCAAATACAATCAAAAATACCTAGAACACATAAAATGGAAATAAGACCAATAAAAACTCAGAGATGAAACTTGAACAAAACCAAAACCATGACGTCACTTGTATAGATGTCAAGGGGCACTGTGTGCTACTGCATTTAGCTTAATTATACCTTAATGTTGCTCAAAATAATGTTTTATGAAACATTATAAAGACTTAAATATACCCCCATATTTCTAGCAGGAACACATCACCACACACATATGTAAAGGAAAATTACTGATTGAAAGATTCACAAAATCACAAAAACTTGTATATCATTAAACATATGTTTCCATATCATAAATAGCCTTCTATTCATAAAAGCAAATTCCATGAAAGATGGGGCGTTTACATCAATATCATGATTCTGTATACATTTGGAGATAATTTTGTTGCTACAATTTTCTATTTGATGGGTATCTCTTCAGTTGCTGCTTATAAACTGTGAAACTGTATACATCAAAGTCATACATACTGTACATCATACTTGCTTGGCTGCCAGGAACTTAGTAAATCAGATATATAGGAACTGTGAAGTTCACTATTCTTGCCTTGTCCCTTTTTTATTGTGATTCTGGAGAAAGTTTATTTTGCTATAAAAACACCAATACTACTTCTGTCATGGTTTTGGTTCTGTTTAAGTTTTATCTTTGAGTTTTGTTGGTATTTTATTTGATGTTATTTCAGTTATTTTTGATTGTATTTGAGTTCTTAGGTGTGTCTTGTTTGCCCCCTGTTCCCCTCTTGTGTCAGTCTCCTTTTCCTAGCTCCCTTCCAGACTCCTCTGTTCACACCTGCTCCCAATCTGCTGATTAGCCTGGTCTTTGTTTCTCTCTCCCAGATATGCACCTCCTTTTCATTCATTGTTGCTGGTTTGTCGTCATTTCTTTCCCCCTTGTTGTGAGTATTCCTGGGTTTCAGTATTTTTTGATTTTGTGGATTTATGTTTTTGGATTTTTGCTTCTGTTACCCTTTTTGTGTTAAATCTGCAAGTGACCACCTTCAACTTCAGCCTCTGCATTTGGGTTCTCCTTTAAACCTCCACCCTACTGTGACAACTTCATCTACTTTGATTACTACACCACTAATAGTAATAGAAATTAAAATTAAATTAATAATCATGAATAAAAATTAACAATAATAATAAATACTTAAAACAATAATTTTTATAACATCTGTAGGCTTTATAGCATTTTGATTATACCCAAAGATTTCTAGTCCAAGATCAAAATGTTTTAATCTTTCAGGCAAGAAAATATTTACACATGGCCCATGGTTATGTATCGAAAGGGTTGTAATGCAACGGAGTGAATAATAACCATCATGAAATAGTGAAAAATAGGCAGCAGTATTATTTGAAGAGGATAATTTATTTTGTTGAGAAAAACAAGCATACATTTATTCAGTCATGCAAAATGCTATCCAGTCTTATGTGCTCCCTGACTCAATAATGCTGTTTCACTTTTGCACACTCTGATTTGGTTTTGCTGGTTCTAAGCGGATCTTGCTAAGTTTCCTCTTGTTCCTGTGTAAATAACATGTTATTACTAATTCTACTCTCCCAGACAAGATTCCCATAGATCAGGGGTCATCAACATGGTGCCCATAGGCAAGGGGCCCTCAGGGGCCTCATGGAATGCCTACAACATCTTCTGAAAACAGCACAAATCAGCAGTGGGCTAAGATTGAAATTTCTATTTTGTCCTTCGTTTTCAATAATTTATAAAACGTTTTATGATTAAATTCTTTCAGAGTATTTGAGCATTTATTGAAATTTCAAAATGACAATATACAAAAACAATTTGGAGTTAAAAAAAACAATACAAATATTGTGTATGAAGTTGAGGTAGCTCCACAGTTCAGTTCAGTCTTTTCATCAGAAACGACTGTGGCACCCCCCCAGTACAGCTTCCCCCCCTGTATAGTCCAATAGTGACAGTGCTTAGATCAAATAATTCAATCAATTGAAAAAATTGCTAATCTAAATGGCTTTTATAAGAATGTTGTGTATCGGGGTGGACTTGATAAAAGCTGGACAGCATTTTATGCTGAGCTTGACCAACATAATTTTCTTATAGTTCAAGTCCTTCATTAGATCATTTGAAGAAAAAAGATAAACATGATGTTACCATATTCAAATTGCACCAATTAGTAGGAATGAATTATTTGCAGTATCAACTGGTTAGATAAAATCTGGTTTCAATTTAGCACTCTTGAGGTAAAAGTTGCATTTTTGGCACTTGCTGTGGGGCCGGTAAGTGATAACGTAGCTGCTTCCAGAAGTGAGAGGAGGATGACCTCCCTTTCCAGGTGACACTATCTCCCTCCTTACTGAGAAGCTGTAAAGCCTCTTGAAAAGAGCCTGATGTGGATGCCTCTGCCTCCCCCGTGTTTATAAAAATCAAGTGAGTCTTCTGCTCCACAAGGAAAGCGTGAATAGCACTTAGCACGTTGTTTCCTGGTTCAGGATCTGGTAAGCTGGGAACAAGAACCACAGCTCGGCTCTGTTCTACACATTCTAAAACAGCATCAGCTACAGCTGCAAAGAGCAGAGCAAGGGGTTAATACCACATTAGTCCTATTGAACATGCCTGGTTTTGTATAAACTCACCTTGACCAGGTGAAACATCTCGATCATAAAGACAGAGACTGTAACCAAACTGATCTTCCAAAGTATTTATCAGGTGTTTTATGTCGTCTTCATTCAGTCCTCCATCAAAGCTGCTTTTGTAACACATTAAAAATGCGTCATAGCTTTTTCCATCTAAACAGAAAAAATGTAACTTCTGTAAAGCGAGGTAGACCCCCACCAAACAACAATTTAGGGACACATTAACATGCAATACAACCTGAAAACCTGAATGTAAGCTTTATCAGAGAGCTGCTGGTTCTCCTTTGTCTTTGTAACTTTCAGAAACTTTTGTTTTTGTTGAAAGTTTAACATTTGTACAAACAAAGAATGGAAAACCACAAACCAGACTTTTAAACCAGATTGTTTTGAGAAACTGTGCTGCTGATTTAAGTAACTTGAACAACTAAAATCTATGAATCAAGTGAAAGCATTCTAGACTTTCAGACTGAGATTTTTGGGTATCTTTTGCTTTTTCATGTAAAAAAAAAAAAAAAGACTGACCTGAGGTGTAAGTCTGGCATCCTTTGAAACCAAACATGTCTCTCATAAAAAGCGTGACATCGATTCTAAACTTCACATATGTAACAACGGTCACAGTGATCAACACCACGATGCAGACTGTGCACATAGTTAGGAGCAAATACGGGGGGCCGCCTGCAGAGGAACAATTAAAAACAGGGAATTATTACAGCAAAATCAAATATTTTGTAAAGTAGAATGGATGATTTGTGATGTTAAAAAATAGATGAATCTTTAAATTCTCACACCTTTTTTTCTTAGGGTGATTGTGCCAAACTGAGTGAGTTCATCACTTTCAAGTTTACAGCTAAAATTTGTATACAGATCTTCCTCCAATACTCCTCTGAAGACTAAAGATGCATTCATCTGACTGGATTTCTCTTCACTGATAAAGTGAATTTAATATAAAAGGAAAAGCAAAAAAAAAAAAAGTGGACATAAATACGCCATTATTGTGTTTATTTCTTTTGGCTAAATTCAAACATGCGAGTTTAGCTCTTACCATGTATTATTGTTGAAAACCCGAAGGCTGTTGTTATTTTCAACAAAGTAATTTTCTCTCAACCAGAACAGTGAATCATCACAGGAATCTATGACAGCTCTACAACTAATCACCACTGTTGCACCTTTAAAAAAAGTTAAATTCAGAATCAAACATAATCCGTTTAAAGTAGAATGCTTTTGCTCAATGCTGCAGACAAAAAAAAAACTCACCAAGTTCTACTTCAAACACTTGACCCTCCCTTGGTACTGTGATTCCAGGGGTGGGCTGACTCTTTACTGCACCTAAAAAAATTTACTTTTTTTGTTTTTGTTTGCATAGCCAGCTCTCGATTAATTTACACAAAAACAGATAAAAAGAGGGTGGTCTTACCTGGGACAAAAAGTACTTCTCTGAAGGAGGCATTGTATACTTGACCAAAATACAAGAATGAAAGGGTGCAGCGGTAGACTCCAATTTCCTGTAATTCTTCACTCAGGTTGTAATGTGTTCTATGCTCTACATTCTCCTGGAAAAGAAGCCAGTTTAAAATCAAAGTGTTTCTATATTCCAAAATTCAAAAGCTAGAAAAGCTCTAAAATCTTCAGATTCATGTCATTATCAGATCATAACCGCTGCAGATTTTAATACCTTGTTCCATTTGGGGTTATAGCTGGTTATATCAGGAATACCCTCAGCAATAATTTTTTTTTCATCACAGCTCGGTTCACAGTTTTCTATTGTGGTACATCTCTGACTGTACGTGTTCCTGAAGTTACAATCCTGGGATTGTTTTGAGCATACTGTTAGGTTGAACCACATCTGGCTGCTGGCACCACTGCAAATCAGCAATGAAAGATGAACATAGCATGAGAATTCTAATCCAAATATGTTTCTCTGTCCTTAAAGGTTCCTTAAAGGTACACTATGCAACTAGTCTTGATTTTCCAGCGAGGCTCCCCCCAGAGGGCGAAAGTAAAAGTGCACTGTCGTAAATATGCACAGCTGTCCCAACGCGCGTCAGACACACTTTTGCACCGCGCAGCCAGAGCAGCAAAGCTGCTTCAGCCGCGCGTCAGAACTAACTGGTACAAGCAGTAAAAATGAAGCAGCAGACGCAATTTTGCTGCTTTTGCTGCGTCCGGTGTGAAAGCAGCACTGCACAAAGATCGCCGCACTGTGCTAGCAACGAGCATGCTTTTAACTGGGGGGTGTAGCAGTTCTCGCCGTAAAGCAAGACCGACTCTCGCGAGACTTCTGAGCCTGTGGGTGCGGGCCGAGGGCTCCTGCAATTGCAAGTGCGGTATTTCCCCCACAGACCACCAGGGCGGCCGAGAATACCTTTGTTCAACCTGAAATTACTCATTTAATCATCCAAAACGTTATGGAACACATTAATTAACGGAAAAATGTTGCATAGTGTGCCTTTAAAGAAGATTTTTTTTTTTTTTTACAAAATGAAACCAGGTGAAACTAAAACTTTTCCACTTAAAGAGTTCTGGCTAGAGCCTATTGAGAGATGAAAAAAAAATTTTTGCATTTTTTTTTTTATCGTAAATGCAACTTTGATATAATTACTGCTTTAAGCTGGTCAATTTGACAGTTAAAGACATGTTTTAAAGTCTCTATTCTTTAGTTAATGATTAATCGATTACTAAATTAGTTGACGATTATTTTTATAACAAATTAAGCACAATTAAATCGGAAATCTGACTGTACCTTGAAGGACTGCATGAGTAATTCCCTTGGTGGTTTACAGACGCATTGAGAATCACAAGGTGTGTCTGAAAAAAAATCAAACCAAGCTTCTGCTGCTCAGATGTTGACATGTTGCTGTACAGAAGCGTCTTCTGGTCATTCTCCTTTTTCCAGAGAATAACAGTAGCATCATAATTGCACACTCCACAATTCAGCGTCACTAGCTCCCCGACATTGACATATATCTTACTGGGTGTCACTGGGCAAACACCTGCAAAAAGAGTGAATCAATTTTATTTACAGTTTTCTTGTCAGTTTCTTTACTCAATGCTTGTTATTTTTCTGTTTTATGCCCCTTGGTCTATGGTTATGTCATATACCATTCTGTTCAAGGCAGTGACAATGAAGTCCTAGTCTGCCAATACTGAGTCCATCCTCTCATCTTCCATCACCATCTGGTACACTGCTGCTATAACCTGGGACAAGAGCAGGCAGCTGAATATCATTGGCTCAGCAGAGAGAAGATGACTGGCTGCAATCTTCCTTCTCTTCAGGAACGGTAGTTCAAGAACTCAGAGGTAATTTGTTAAAATTACAGCTGACTCCTTCTCCCTGGAAACAGGCTGTTTCAGACTCTCCTCTTTGGCTTTACACTGCGGTCCATCAAGTTAAGAGCACCTCACAACAAAAACAGCTTTTTTCCATCTGCCAAAATAAACAAAAGTCAAACATCTCAGGGCATGGGTTAATCTGATTTTATACTGTTGTTGATGTTTAACAGCTGTCATGGTGGTCTTCAGAAATAACCTTTAGTTTTTTTTTCAACTTATATACATCCATATGTGTTTATATTAGCTGTATGTTTACTCGTCTGTGTCCAACACCTCATCCCCAGGACAAAGAGTCAGGCTTTTAAGAAACGTTTAAACAAATTTAAGAGCATGGTTAACTTAACTCCATAAATTTAGTGGGGGTTTTTTCTGTCCTTTGCTCTTTTAAGATACTTTTAAGTATTTTCTTGATAATTTTGATGCCTCTTTTTAGCGCAAAGGTTCAGAATAAGACTAATTTCCTAATATCATTAGTACATTTTTATCAGTCGATCAATAAATCAGCCAATAGGTAACACCCAAGACCATGGTCTCGGATTTGGAGGCACTGATCCTCACACTGGGCTGCGAACAGCTCCAGTGAGAGCTATAGATCACGCCCTGATGAAGCCAATAGAACCACATCATCTGTGAATAACAGAGACGTGATCCTAAGGCCACCAAATTGGATCCCCTTAACATCTTGGCTGCGCCTACAAATTCTGTCCTTAAAAGTTATGAACAGAATCGGTGACAAAGGGCAACCTTGGCTGAAGTATATTTACAATTAAAGGAGAAATTTGTTCAGCTAATCAAACCCCTGTTTGTTATTGGCTGTCTCCAACACATTTCAGTTTAGTGGGAAGTCATTTAACACAACCTATGTCAGATTTGACAAAAAACCTGAGAGTAAAATCAGGCAAAAAAATCTTAAAGTGGCAAACAAACTTCCTTGTTCATAACAAGCCAGCTATAGCCTTGATAAATTGTCGAGGGCATTGACCTCAGTTTAGACCTTTAAAAAATAACAAGGAACTTGAGGGAACATATATGATCATTTACTCAAGATATAGATCATTATCTTATCTTATTAACTTCTTATGATGTCCGGACATGAGAAAAGTAAGTAAAGCCACATTTCTATTGAACTATTTTGACTTTAATCCACAGCTTATAGTTTTACATTTTTAAATGTCAACATTTCTAACTTCCTGTGGCAGTTGGCATTGGTGCAATACTAGCTTTAAAATGTGTAGTAGAATAGCTTTTCTGTGACACTTTTTATGAAGCTGTTATTTTACTTCACAAAACACAATTTCTGTAAATATAATCTGCAATCTTTCCATTTTTTTTTTGTCATGAAACTAGCATTTTAGCATAAATTGTCAATTGAATCAATTGTACAACCAGTACATGTAACTATTGATATGATCTTCGTTTTCTACAAGAACAACATCAACAAGGTAAGACAGACCTTCTTGTTCTTTTCAGACACTTATTCTTTTTGGCTTAGAATGACTTTTGTTTGGGCAAAAGTTTGTTGGCAAAACAGAAAATAATTGTCTTTGTCTCAAAAGTGGCAATGAAGTTGAAAATAAACAGAGTAAAGATGAAAAATGTCATTAATACAGCATCTTGATGGCCCTTCTGTGCTCATATAGCAGGCTACATAGCAAAAATAGTAACACATTAAGGATTAAAGAACTAAAAGAACTATCTGACTAATTTTCTAATCTGTTTTTTTTTTTTCCTACAATGGTTTCATAAGCTTGAAGCAAGCAATAATAAGACTGCTCCATGATGGCAGTTTTGTCAGCTACGCTGTCCTTGGCAAGTGTCCTTAGAGGAAGTTGGGGCTTAACCACATCCTGATTTCTACGAAGGGTCACGTTACTGAAAGTACTTATATCTTATGAAACTTGCAGAATTTTCCTTACAGATCTAAAGACCTCTCAAATTATTTGCAAAGATGTTGCTAAAGATATCAAAAATAGATGTCAAATATGTGTCAAAAATTGTGGAGCAATTTTTAGGCAGCTTTTCAAGACTTTAAAAGGCATCGAACTAAGGTGCTTGTAAATAATATTTCTACTGTTACTATTACCTCTCATTATATATATTTGAATAAAGAATATTAATTATCATGTGAATGATAACAGAAATCTATCACATAAGATATATAACCATGCACTAATGGTATGACTGCAATTAATTATTTTATCTTCATATTTGAATTCTTTACATTAATCTATTAATGTTTTTTTGCCGCTCATCTCCAAGTGTCTTCATTCCTTACAGTAAAGAACTTCATTTATCTGTGCAATAATCACAGCACTTTAGGTAGTTTTTTTGTTTTCAAGGCTTGTTTATGGTGTACTCTTATGTATCACATGATACAAAGTCATTCCAAGCATAACCCTCAATTTTAATAGTGAGTGTGAGTAAACAAACAAAGGCATCACTAACTTACCAGTAAAAAGGAAGAAAAGAAGAAGGATCATTCTGATGGTGTCCAGCAGCATTGTTAGTGAACAGTCTGCCTCCTGCCTTCCTCTCTCCCAAAGAGTAAATACCAATGTCCTTAATGACTGAGAGTTGAAGTGAAACTTGAAGACGAACACCACCCTGTTACTTATTTTCTAGAACCACACACAATTCTTTCTCTTCTTCAAACTATTTAAAGAAATGTCCTAATCTTCTTAGAACCTGGTCATTTGATATGCACTATTCTTTCATTCCCCCATTTATGCTAACATCATTGGAAAACAGGAAAATATCATTAGATGATCCACTTAATTCTCTTGTATGCAGGACAAGGTACAGTGTCATACTCTAACTATGGTACAGTCTTCTCACCTGTTTTAAGCTGTGTAGTAAGCCATCAGGTGCTGAGTTATTTAGATTCTGAAAAAGTGGTGCATAAGCTTTTCCAATTATGTCAAACTTTTGAAAATAAAAACCCAAAACAATTTCAATGTAAGCAATCTGCACAGAGCATTAAGGAGAATAACATCTTGGTCAGACTGAAACAAGATTGGTGGCGACTGTAATTCAGCCGTAGCTCTTGGACTCTCTGAAAAGCATCATGACTTGCTTGGTCTAATCCAGGTGCTCTATTAAAACTGGCAAGAGGCAGATGGAAGCCCTCTATATTAGATGATGTGGTTGTAATGAGGCAGAGACTGGATCCAAATAAACCAAGACAGGTTGGTGACATTTTGATTGGTTTATTGAAAGGGTTAATCTGAAAGCGGGGCTGAATCTGTGTGGGCAAACAGGCTGCAGGTAGACAGGTGGGCAGATTAAGGGAGGTTTACCAGTTAGATCCAGGAGGCAGGCAGTTTAGCTTAGCTTTTCCGAGTCAGAAATCCAGAGAGAGGGGAGCAGGATGGCAGAACGACACAGAGATCCGGGGATCCAGAGGCAGAGCAGAGAGGGTAATCAGGAAGGCAGAATCATACAGGGGTCAGGCAGGCTCGGAGTCAGGAGGCAGATCGGGTCAGAAACAGATAGGTGGTCAGGTACTCCTTTAGATGCTGGACTATTCGTAGCGGGTTGGCTCGAGATAATCTGGCACAGAGGACTGATCTGATGGGGTTTTTAAAGTGCTGGAAACAGGTGACTCCGGTCAAAGCTGATTGCAGACGGGTGGAGCAGAGCAGGTGTATGGACTGAGTGATCAGGCCAGAATCAGTGCAAAAACCATAGTGAAAGAAACAGGAGTGTAAGTTATCGCCTGTCTTGCAACTTTCTGGTTATATGTCAGGTGAGCATCAGCACTGGATTGTAGCAACTTTGTTGCTGGAATTACATTAAGTGTGAAAACAGCATAACCATTTAGTAGCCTCGTATTTCCCTCATACCAGCCGCTCATTTGTGGACACCTTACAAAAGCGGCCACCAGCCAAACAAAGACAGTATAAGAAATTAACCAGTTGGGCTTACCCTTCCCTGAGATGCAAATATCAGTATAGCATTACTACATTATGACCTGAGGAGGGGCTTTTACTGATTGATCGCCGTAGGCTGCAATGACGAGATCATTATTTAAACCATGAAGTGGTTTCATTATTTCTTTTTTCAAACTTGCATATTTTGCAGTAAAACAAAAATGACCCTTTTTGCTCCCAAATTTTTAGTTCTGGTTTTCTGTTCATCACACATTTCTTTATTCCTGCTTTGTTCATATGCCAACATTAATAAAAGTATAAGAGCAACACCTGTTCTTCTAGACGTGACTGTCAGAGCCATAAAAAAATAATTGAATAGATTTATTTTGTACCAATCCTTTTGTCTTATTTTTTTTTTTTTGCCATAGACAGTAATGAGGTAATGCCCAGATTGATACACCTTTTATTTAATTTAAGTCTGATTTCCTGCAAAGCGTTATAGTAAAATGTTTTGGCTCAATCTAAATACCTCAAATTATCAACAATACACAGTTGAAGTGCGTCTACAGGAAACATGCTATACGAATAGGTTTGGTAGTTAAGAAGGAGTCAGGACAAGAACGAAGTATGTTTCCGAATATCAATACATTTAGCATAAGGACGAATTTAATAATACATTATTTTTAACTCTCCTGTAAATCTGATGTTCTTTTCTTTAAGGCTGTAGTACCAATTTGACAAGCATCATCCCCGTGTGTGTCCCCCCGTCTTAGAAATTGCCCTATTTTAAATCTTGAAATAACTTTCGACTTGATGTAGAATAAAAATACTGATGTTGTCTGCCGCCGTCTTTGCCTTAAACCAACACTAACTTTTCAACCTTCATAAAATATTTTCATAACATTTGCGATTAAACATAAACTTACAACTAGTGGAATGACACCTCTGTCTTGGGTTGAGAAGGTCTGTATTGCTTTCATACTTAGCAACACAAAGCAGCTTTGAATAGGGTGCCACACAAAATAACTACAAATGTGCAGACTGCTTTACGGCATGCTTCACTTCCACCTTTCCCCAATCATTATAAAGAATGAAGACTAAATTTCCCTGAGAGACCATATATTTGTGCAAATTGTACAGGGTAGAGATTCAGGTACCTCCCTGCTGGGATCCATATGGTATAAAAACTTAAGATTTTGTATTGAATTGTTTTGAAGATTGTCATATGACATTATTTAGCCAGAATTACATTCATTTCCTCATTGCTGTTCATCTTTGGCACAGCCACAGTTAAAGGAAATGTAGTTCAATCCAGCTACAGGTCCTCATGGGAAATAGTCTTCCGCAAAGCAAAACAATACAGCTTTTGTCCACTGGGGTGAGACAAAATCGACCAAAAAGTTCTTTACTACCACTTTAAAATAATAAAAAAAAAATATATATATAATAATAATTAAACTTTATTGATTTCACATTGGAGAAATTTACCTCTGCATTTAACCCATCCCCTTGGAGACCAGTGGGCTGCCATTGTGCGGCGCCTGGGGAGCAGTGTGGGGTTAAGGGTCTTGCTCTGGGACCCAGAGTGGAGGCTGTGGGGATCAAACCGGGTACTTACAACCTTCTCAGAAAACCAGGACACTGCTCTTACTACTTGGCCAACACTCCCCATTAGACAAAAGGCCCCAGGTAATTGTGCTTCACTAGGTCGGCATTCAAACTATTATGTGGTTTTTTTTATTTGCCTACACTGACTTGCATTTCAGCATAGACGGAGTGATCTTGCAGTTGGTGTCCCATCAATTTGACAAGCATCATCTATATGCGTCTCTGTTGCTTAGTTAGGTCTGGAAGGTTTAAGGCTATCTGGATTCTGCAAAACAGTCCAGAGATCATTTCCTACACTTTAGCAGCTACAATGTGCAGTATTTGGATTGAGGTTGCTGAACTATTTACCCTAGTTTCACCAGGCACCTTTAGATTTAAAATATTTTTAAATATATGTAAAACACATATTTAAAATATATGCAGAATATTTTTTGTAGCTCAGTGGTTTTCCTCCACCTTTCACAACAGACACCTTAATTGTAGAAGTGACCAAAAAAAACCCTTAACACTATAACATGCAGAAAATATATTAGATTTATTTGCGATAAAAATGAACAAACACACACATAAAGGTACATTTCAACAAAAAATTCTTTTAAAAAAACAACTCATACACTTTATAGATTATTTATATAAAAAGTGACACCATTTTTTTCTAAAATTTGGATTCTAACATGGATGTAACTTTACTCATCATCATCATTTTCAACTTTATACATAGTGCTTTAAAACAGCTACAGCTGAACATAACTAAAAGGATAAAACACAATAAAAGACTAAAATACAGTAAAAAAAATTAAGTAAAATAAGGGCAATTATAAGATGGCTAAATAAATGTCATAACAACTAATTCCTGCCAGTGATAGAAGCCAGTGACTAAAAGTAGGTCTTGAGCAATGTTTTGACATTCGGCAGGGAAGGAGCCTCCCTAATTTGCAGTGGCAGGCTATTCCATAAACAAGGAGTAGCGATAGAGGATATAAAGGGGTATATAGATGAGCTGGGTCTTGGATCTTTGGAAGTTTGGCGCTTATATATTATTAACTTTATTGAATGTTGGATATTTCCAAAGCCGGGACTTTTCTTTATGTTTCACTCATTTCGAAAACCTGTTTATATCCATCGCTATATTTCCATTTTTATTGAGAGATCCCAGTTACGTACATTAGTGTTGTTTTTTCTTCATATTAGCGTTGACTTAAAAGCTCAAACTAACTGTTCTTTTACTCTAAGCAGCCTATTTTCTACCATTTGTTTCAGAGGTGGATAATTCAGGTCAAGAAATTAAAAACCCTGCCCTTCTCCTTCATCCTGTTTACTTAACCAGGTGGTTAGACCCTCAGGTTATTAGTCTGTGTTGGGGATCTGCAAATGCCAATGGTTGGAACTAATTTCTGCACAGGATTTTTACTTCCTGGATTACCCACCTCTAATTAGTTTAATATTAATGCAGTGAGATCAGAAAGTGTTTAATGCGTTCTATGTTACGACCACTAGGGGGCGGAAAATCATTACAGACAAAAAACGGATAAAGGATAATCCTAGAAACTGACTCCTGCACTAATCAATGAGACTAAGTTGCAGCAACCATTAATGCATGAGAAAAAAAATTTAAGTATAATTCAAGGGTATTTTCCATAGGACATTAAGTTCTGTGTCGTGGTTATAAAAACAATAAAAGTAAAGACCTAGGTTAAAAAACACAATCAAAAAATTACTTTGTTCAGGAAATATACATCTTAGAAAAAATAAAACAAGGGTGGTCGAACATTTTTATCAATTTGGTTCCAGTGTCAAGTAGAAGTAGGTGGTAGAAATTATACCATAAAAAAACAAACCCATTTAGGCCTTAGCCTTTAAAAGGGTAGTTACAGCCTTGCAAAGGCATCTTCCCAGTGGTAAGCAGGTCTTTAATCTTTATTTTCGGAAATATATAAAACAATTCTAACATCGGTATTGGTCAAAATCAGAATTGGCACGTCAGGCTTTTTAAAGATTGGATGTCGACCAGAAAATGACAATCCGTGCTTCCCTAAAAATGTTACCCCACAGTAACATTACTAATGCTAAAAGTGCGTTACCTTCATTCATAATAATTTTTGAAATAAAACTGGCATGCTCGGTGGAGTAGTGGGTAGCACTGCTGCCTTGCAGCAAGAAGGTTCTGGGTTCAATTCCTGGCCTGGGGTCTTTCTGCAGAGAACAGTTTGCATGTTCTCCCTGAGCATGCGTCAGGTACCTGGCTTCCACCCAGTCCAAAAACGTGACTGTTAGGTTAATTGGCTTCTCTAAATTCTCCTTAGGTGTGCGTGAATTGTCTCTGTGCTGCAATGGACCCTGCCTCTTGCCCATTGACAGCTGGAGATAGGCGCCAGCACCCCTCACGACCCCACTTGGGATTAAGTGTGTTTGAAAATGGATGGATGAAATAAAACTGTAAAGGTAAAAAAAAATTAACAGATCAATAGCTTCAAAAATTATTATACCAGCAAATATGAGTTCTATATAACATCAAGGACTAGTTCCAATGGGTACTGGGTCCTGTCAGAACCACCCATAGATGCCCAGTTTTTTAGACCTAGCAAATTGAAAATTTGGACTTTCTTAGATGGTATGCCAGTGATAGCAAAATGATCAAAACCACAGTAACAATGACCAAAATGCAAATGATCACCAAGACATTCAAGAAACAGGGCACTGGACGGGCTGCAAGAAACGTATGTACAAAATTATTATGGAGATTTAAATCTTTTAAGTAAATCTTAACCTCTTCATGCTTAACTACAATACCTTTTTCAGCCAGAGAGATGGTGGCAAAACTTGTGTGCTGGTCAGATTCCAGTTTACAGGTGTAATTCTTCAACAGATCTTCCTCTGACACATCTCTGAGGACCAAAGTTGCTGTCATATTTATTTGATCTCTATGTACGACGCTAAAAGGAATAAAGCAAAAAAGTAAAGGGTCAAGCACTTCAAAGTGTTGTGTAATACAAGCTGGAACATGCAGCATATAGAATATGTTTACCTTGAATGATTATAGAAAACAGGCAGATTCTCGTTGGTATCTACAAATGAACTGTCACTTAGCCAAAACACCTGATTCAAGTCTGAATTCAAAACAGTTTTGCAATGAATAACCACTGTTGAGCCTGAAAGATAGAGTTGAGACGCCATAAAATATAGGAAAACTTTCCAGACAAAGTCGCAGTCTGAAACCAGACAACTCACCTAAATTTACGAGGAACACATCCTTATGCTTTGGTGAGAGGATCTCAGGTTTTGCTTTACCTGTGCACCAAAAATATCTTATTCTTTAATTAGTTTGAAAATTTATGAGCATAAATACGCATAAAAATAAAAAAAATTCCTACTGCTATGCTGGATTTCCAGTATCATTTTGAAGGTCATATTGTAAATATGATTGTTGTACAAGAACGACCTGATGCATGTGTAGACACCACCATCTTTTTCTGTCACATTTGAGAATGTATTTGATGTTGCTAATCTCTCCCCCTCCTGCCAGATGTAAGATTAGGTTAGAAGAAACCAAAGAAAGAAAACCAATCACACGCGAGCTTTTCAGGTTAATGCTGCCAGAACTCATACCTTGTGCCATGTAATCCCTCTGCTCGTGATATCAGGAGTATCATGATTGGGGATGTGCACTTTTGGACAATACAGTGTGCAGAAATCTTCTGTATAGCATTTTGCTGAATATAGATTCCTTTCTTCATACTCTCTGGAATCTGGTCCATACACAATCAGACTGAACCAGAAACTGCTGCTGTCGTTCCTGTTGAAACATTAAAATAAGTGAGTCAGAAATCTGTAAATAAAAGAGGATGGCTTGTCTGGTCTGATTTGCTTTTCCATATTATTTTGAATTTATTTTGTTTGGCTTTTATGAGATACTGTAGCAAAACATAAATGGAGCAATAACTTAAAATGTTTAGGGTTTTTAAAGGTTTTAACAGCTGCTAATCTGAGAAAAACAACAAATTTCCATTAACGGCCATTTAGCCATTAATACATTGAGAGACAGAAAATGTAAACAATTGGCAGATTAGATCAATAACTCCAATGTAATGTCTCAGATATACCAACAGCACTCTATCAGATCAGAGCGAAGGCTGGGGAACAGGATAGCTAAAAGTTTAAGATTAATCTGATCCAGCATCAACATGACACACTGAACCAGCCCCCATTTTGGCCAATTTTAATGTATTTTTGAATTCACTTCAGAAAAAAAAAAAGATCTTTTGTAACTCAGGATCAAGGTTGCTTGAGTCTTACCTAATTGAGCATGAGTAGTTTCCATGATGCTTCATAGATGCTGTCAGAATCACAAGACTGCGTCCCCGAGGCATCATGTCCATCTGACCTAAATCAGCTGATCCTGCTGACATGCTGCTGGTCAGCGTCTTTCCTTGTCTGGATGGAGTGGTCCACAAAAGAGTAGCATTGGCATCTTTTTTAAGGGGGCAGCGCAGAACCACCATCTCACCTGTCCTGATATATATAGGCCTCAGCGAACAAACTCCTGCAAAAGAGAGTGACGTTTTCATTCATTCATTTATTAAGTCAATACTTGATTTGGAAACCTCAGAAATCTGTCTTAAAACCACATGCTTAGCAGTCTTAAACTGTAATCAGATATTTGTTAAAAAAAACAAACTCAAAGACAGGAGAAAATAGTCTAAATCGAAGGAGCTTTGGGCTCTGAGTGCATTTTGTTCCTTTTCCTTCTGTTTTTTTTGTTTTGTTTTGTGTAATCTTAATATTTGTGCTGAGATTAAAGCTTCAAATATCAGGTGGAGCAGTTGTCAAATAAAGCTTCAGTTAAATACATTTGCTGTTATTTTTAGTGTGTTTCGTGCTCTATGAGGGATAAAAGCACAGACATGTTCAGACATTTCACTTTAGCTTAACTTGTAAAAGCACAGGAGGCATGATAAATGAGCTTTCGGAATATAATAGCCTTTATTGCCCCACAGAGAGGGAAATATGCGTTTCAGCAAGCATGTTTTTTACCCTTTATCCAATGCCTTCAGCATTACATCTTTGAGGTTGGAAGGCCTCCTTGCACTCATCCTTATCTTTAGCCTCTTCTGCAGAATCTCCATCAGATTAGAGCTCCCCGCAACAATAACATTACTTCTTGTTTAGAGATGCATGCTAGTAAAAATGTACAGAATGCTTTTAAACCTAATCTGTGCAGGGTCATTTCAGTCCTCTCCATCAGATGTGGTTTCTCCTACAGCTCTACACTACAGGCACCAAAAAAATGTACCAGACAGGCACTACTCTGCCTTCCAGAGCAATACCTGCCTACAGAGCATGGTTTGCATGCCCTGGCATATCGCTCAGTATGTCTACATATTTAGATGATAAATAGGTATCATTACCTGCGAAAGATTTTTTATTTTTTTTTACCAGGTTCTTATTCATGCATGTCCTAATAAAAAGAGTTTTTGCCTGGCAAGTCAACCGCCTCTCATCCGAACCTTTTTGAGTCAAATGTTTTAGGGCCACAGTGTAAAAAACAAGCTTTGTGTTTTATCAACATAATGTTTAAGGCATTGTTAAATAAAAACTTACAAAATTAGTAATTATATGCTAGCCTATATGTAAATATTGGACACAAACAAATGTCATCTAAATTCACAGTTAAAGTTTAAATTTAGTCTTCAGTGATCTGCATATATTCTAAAATCATATCTTCATATATTCTAAGGGTTGTAATAATTCAATTACCCTGCAAGCAAGATGAACTGTCGCTACATTTGTGATTTAGCAAATGCATGAAAATACACCTTGCTAGGAGCCAGCAGATGCGTGTGCCTCGATACAGAAATGTTTCATACAAAGGAAATGCAGTGATGTGTATGACGTCAATACTTCAACCAAAGCAAAACAAACATGGCTGCGTTGGTTTCCCGTGGAATACCAGCTATTTATTTTTTGAAAAACAAGGAAAAGGATATAAGTTTTTTTTCTTTGTGGATGTGAAGATGTTTGGTGTTCTCCGGACCACGGGAAGAATTTGATTTATCATTTAACCCCACTAGTTGTGAAACAAATCAAGCTGCTGCTGCTGCTCCTGCTGTGATTGGCTAACACCACGAGATGGAGGGAAGGCACCCAATCAACCTAAAGAATTGTTCTGAATGTCCCTCCCTTTGGAAACAACTTCTACGTAAGGCTTTCCAGATCGATTCATGTAGTTCAATTGTAATTCCACAAAGTATTAATCTAGTTTATGCCAGGTTAATAATTCAACAAAATTTTATGGAATACAATTTTATTTACCCAGGTAAATTTTTAAAAGAAGCAATTGTGTTGTTCAACTTTATACCTTTTAAAGACACCAAATTGGAGAAATACAAACTCCTAAAAATAAATTAATAAACAATTTTTAAACAATATTAATGAGTCAAGAGCTCACTGAATGCTTTCTGAGCATCTGTTCAGGTAAAGAACAATTTAAATGGATTTCTTCGATTAAATATTTTGAATCATGCCACTATTTGCCAGCAATTATGAATCTGTGAACTTATTAATGTAGTATATTAACAATCAATAAAAATCAGAATACAAGTTTAATGACATAGAGTTTTTATTTGTTATGCTTCCTTAAACGCTCTAAATAGACGCACTACTGTTACCTAGCCTTATTGAGGAAAGTAAAGCATTATAACCATGTCGGTCTGCAACAGCAGATGTGTCATGTCCAGATTTAGCTCCTAAAAAACCACCCAAATTCCTGTGTAATCTGGTCTTTTTATTTATATTGGCTTTTAACAAGGTGACGTGTTTCTCCCAGCAGAGAAAAAAAAAGATTCCCCAACTTTACGTGGAAAAATTGAGAATTTTACTGAAAACATTTGGAGTTATATGCATTTCTAGCAAAAAGTATGTATATTAGGTTTTCCAAACCTTTGTTTTTAGAGTGTAGGGGTTATTCTGCCTTCAACTCTTCTCTCTGTACTGTGTGGCTCACAGAAATGATCCCTCAATATGTTTATTTTAATATCGTTTATGGAGTATTTCATTCAGCAAACAATTTACTTTAAAATAAGTATTGAATGCACCACCATTTTTCTCAGTAAGAATTATTTCTAGAGGTGCAATTGACATGAAAATTTGCCCAGATGTTGGTAACAATCCATGCACAAATAAAAAAAAATGAAACCATAGATGTCCAGAAATCAAGTTAAGTGTAATACATGTAATGTGGAATGGCACAGGGAAAAATATTTCAAGTTTTATCTGAAAATGTATGGCTTTAAAGAATAATTGTTCAAAAATAGCTCTTATCCTTTTAAATTTGCTCTTTATTTTAGGTATTGACACAGAGTTTTTACAAAATCTCTTGTTTTGTGCGTAAGACTTTTCCTGTAAACCATTTCTAATCGAGTTAACATTTAAGCATTAGTTTCTCAGTCCTTTTTATAAAATAAATATTTTTACCTTTCAGCAATAGAAGGAGCCACGGCAGAACATTCATTATTAAGTTGATCTGGACTGACTGCGATGTGTTCTGCTGGTCGACTGACGTCTGCATCCTTGGAAAACCACTGATTTTACTGGACGGTGCAGCTCCTCCTCCTGCTCGCGAACTTTGGCAGGCCGTTTTGACATTTATTAGCTTGACTGAATGTATAGTCCAGATGTCACAAATGCATTTCTTCCTAGTCAAAATTAGAATTTCAGATATCTATAATAAACATTCTTCCTATCTAAACTAAATTTTGACTAGGATGAATTCTAATTTCAGATCTTCATAATAGATTTACTCCTAGGCATAATTACTATTTCGGATATCAAAAATGATTACAACATTACAGATATCTATAAATACAATTCTTTACATCTAAAATATATTTCTGCTAGTACAAATATAATTGCACATTTCAAGTATTTATTTTATGACTAGTTAAATTAGAAATCAAGATATCTCAATTTTAATAATGCCTTATTTAGTTTTAGATACTTTCAAAAGAATGATGAAGCACGATTTTAACATAAAATAGGCAGGCTGACTAGTCATATTTCTAAGGAAGAGGATTAGGACCAGTGAAAAAATAGAAAAGTTAACTGATTTTTACATCTTATTTCAGTATAATATGAGGAAAAAAGTCAGAATATTGACTTTAATCTCAGAATTCTGATTTTTTTCTCAGATTTCTGATTTATTTTTTTTTTTTTAAGAATTCTGACTTTTTTCTCAGAATTCTGACTTTTTTTCTCAGATGTCTGGCTTTTTTTTTTGAGAATTCTGAGAAAAAAAGAATTTTAAGATTACAGTCAGAATTGTGAGAAAAATGTCAGAATTGTGAGATAAAAGTCAGAATTCTGAGAAAAAATTCAGAATTCTGAGATTAAAGTCAGAACAACTTAAAATTTCATTTCTACTGGTCGAAATGTAAATAGTTATATCTAAAATACAATTCTGGCTAGGAGTATTGTAATTGTGACGAGGTAGAATGCTTTAGTGCTATCTATAATAGAAATGTGACTAGTTAGTCTGCCTATTTTATGTTAAAATGGTGCCTCATTATTCTTTTTTGAATGTTAGTCAAAATATGTTTTTAAGTTTCTAAAAATGCATTTTGGATTGGTATTATTAAAATGTAGATATCTGAAATTCAAATTTAACTAGTCATATATCAATAGTTGATATCTATAATTAATATTCTACTAGCAGAAATATATTTTAGATGTCAAGAATTGGATTTCTGGACATCTGTAATGTTACATTCATTTTTCTATATCTGAAATAGTAATTATGACTAACAGTAACTCAATTATGGAGATCTGAAATTAGAATTCATCCTAGTCAGAATTCTTTTTGGATAGGGAGAATGTTTATTTTAGATAGGAAGAATGTTATTTTAGATATCTGAAATGCTTATTTTGACTAGGAATAAATGCATTTGAGATATCTAAAATATATATTCAGTCAAGCTAATAAATGTCAAAAGGGCCACTTAAAATTTGTACAGATTTCTAGGTATTTGAAAATGTGTTCTTACTAGAACATCTATATTTTTGGCAGCCTGAAAAGTAGCCTCCTGTTTGTTGTTTTCAAAAATGAATTTCAGGATATTTATATCTACATTTCTGGCTAGTTGGAATGGAGTTTTGACTTGGAATAATTTTATTTTAGAGATCAACAAATGGAAATATAGAGGACAGCGCTTCTAATAAATGTCAAAACGGCCTGCCATATACCTACGACCTGCGTGCTCCGTTTACGTCCAGGTAATTAGCTTTTTTTTTCTAGAAAACCAAAACCAAACACTGATACTACTTTCCTTTTTCCGTTGCTCAGGGAACGTTAATTAGTTTCGAAACCAAAAGCAGGTCGCTGTTTACTGCCTATAGAAGCGGTTTTTTAAGGTGTTGTTGGCTGAAAATTGTTGGTAAATAAGGAAAAATGTAAAACAAAACAAAAAATAGAATCTAATAATTTCTAATCATTATTAATATAGCTTTTTTTCCTTTTTTTTTTTTCATCATTAATATAGAATATAACATGTATTTACAAATCAAATGTTGGAAACACAGCTGTTTCCAACATTTTCAAAGTTGCTTCCCTAGGTCGAACCCTTAATAGATGATTTTAACATGCTGGTTTAACAGTACAGTCCATCTCATTAGAGAGATGCGATGAGTAATCTCTTACTGGAAACGGGGACACGAACTTTGGAAATAACTAAAACTCACGAAACCGACAGACAGGAGAAACCGAAAGCAAGCAATGATTTGGCCCCGATATTTTGGGTTGAACCGAATATAAAGGAAAAGACACAGGTGGGTGAGGTGACTTATAATTAGAAAACCTGGCAGAGTTAGACAGGTTAGTGAAATGAACAATTAAGGTGAGCCATCAGGGCAGATCATGACATGAATGCAGAACGTCAATAAAGGCTTTCACATCTGCTAAAGGGTTTAAATAAATGTCTACCTGGGATTTATAAATAAGTATTTAATAAATATATTGGAAAATGCTGGAATTATATAAAATTGGTTATAGATAAAAAATCTCTGTATGCATTGTTTTGATAATCATCAAATATTATTCATCCCTGAATATTGGTTTTAGTATTTCATCTTTTTCTTGAATAATCAAAATGCAGAAGCTAAAGTTTCCTCCATGTTGTTCAAAATTAAATAAATGAATTATTTAATATGAGTTTAGTGTCAGACACATGCCAGATAAATTCTAAAAATGTTGTGTCACACTCCGAGGGCGGCACTGCGTTAGAAGGAAGTGAGGCAACGCAACAAGACTTGGTGGAATATGTTTTATTGGTGCTGCAGTTCACCAATATACCGACACCCATTTTCTTTCACTGCCAAGCACAGCAGCTTGCTTTAGCTTTTGGCCACTCCCACTCCACACCAGGTGAAGGGGTGACAAAACAACCATAAATTATTTACAAACCCAACACAAAATAAAGAGTACAAATAAATATTTACATGCATGCAACTTAGAAACAACTAATCCTAAAGTCAATCAAGAAAATAAATCAAACTTAATATAACTTAACTTTAGAGTATTATCCTTCTTAGCTCACATGGTATGCTCCACCCTTCTAAGGAGACACACCAGGAAGGTAAACCCCAATTAACACAACACAAACTGAAATAAAGAAATGAAACAAAAACTATCTGTTCTATAAGTAAACCCCAATTAACACAACACAAACTGAAATAAAGAAATGAAAAAAAACTATCTGTTCTATAAATAAATATCAATTAATAGGGATGGAGCCTCTGCTCTCCATCACATTTCCTCCCCCCTTCACCCAGGACAACAGTTGTTCAATCTTCATACATTCTAGACAGACAGTCAGCGACAAGGTTAGACTTCCCTGACCGATATTGCACTGTAAAATCAAAAGGCTGCAATGACAGATACCATCTTGCAATACGCATATTAGAGTCTTTCATTTGGTGCAACCATTTCAGCACCCTATGATCTGTTTCAAGGGTAAAAGAGCGCCCCAACAGATAATACCGCAATGATTCCACAGCCCACTTAACTGCGAGGCATTCTTTTTCAACTGTGGAATACCTGGTCTCTCTGTCCTGAAGTTTCCTGCTGAGAAAAACAGTGGGATGTCTCTCACCATCAATGTCCTGCAGCAACACTGCACCAAGGCCTACTCCAGAGGCATCAGTTTGCAGTATAAACGGGACATCAAAGTCTGGACTGTAGAGAACAGAGTCACTGAAGATTGCAGACTTCAGGTCCTTAAAAGCTTTATCACACTCCTCAGTCCACTTGACTTTATTTGTGCAGAGACTTTTGTTAAATCCGTCAGAACAGCAGCCCTCTCTGCAAAATAGGGAATGAACTTACTGTACCACCCCACTAAGCCAACAAAAGCACGGACCTTCCTTTTAGTTGTGGGAACTGGGTATGCGTGAATAGCTTCTACTTTCCCTACTTGAGGTCTAACTTGTCCCTGTCCCACCACATAGCCTAGGTACTCTACCTGCCTCTGAGCCAACTTACATTTGTGAGGGTTAATTGTGAGCCCTGCAGATCTGATGAGCTGTAAAACATGCTGCAGATGATTAACATGCTCCTCCCACGTCTGGCTGAAAATCACCACATCATCCAGGTATGCTGCAGCAAAGTCAGATGCCTCCATCAGCACCTGGTCCATGAGGCGCTGAAACGTTGCTGGTGCCCCCTGTAGGCCAAAGGGCATCACCTTGAACTGGAAAACCCCAAAAGGTGTTTTAAAAGCAGTCAACTGTTTCGCCTCTGATGCCAGGGCCAGTTGCCAGTAGCCCTTGCTGAGGTCAAGTGTGGTGATAAAATTGCACCTCCCAACTCTCTCCAAAAGTTCATCAATGCGAGGCATTGGGTAGGGGTCAAACTTAGAGACACTATTGAGGTATCTAAAATCAATACAAAATCTTAAAGTGCCATCCTTTTTTGGTACTGGCACGACTGGACTGCACCATTCACTCACAGAGGGCTCAATGATCCCCAGCTCCAACATGAACTGCACCTCATTCTTGAGTTGTGGGACAAGACGTTCTGGAACCCTGTAGAACTTCCTGCGCGGTGCAGCGTCATCTCTGAGGTGAACCTTGTGCTGTATCAGGCTTGTGAACCCAGGTTTTTCCTGAAACAGCTCTGGATCGAAAAGGGGCTTTATGTCCTGCTGCTGAGAATGCTGGAGATGAGAGACAGAAATAGAAACCGGTACAGAGCTACAGGCTGGAAAAAATAGCTCATCTTCCTCTTCATCATCCACCACCTGCACAAAGAGGTGGGGCAAAACAGTCTCTGCATGCTCCTCACTCTGCAATGGATCCTGTTGAGATGACTGTGAAGCAGATGACATATTAAACTGTTGTGGAGACCTGTGGTATTGTTTCAGAAGATTAACATGGAAGGTTTGATGTTTCTTCTTCCTTTCAGGTATATACAGTTCATAATTAAGCTTCCCGACACGTTGCGTGACCTCATACGGGCCCTGCCATTTAGCAAGAAGCTTATTATCACTAGTGGGGAGCAACAACAACACTTGCTGTCCAGGATGCAAGCTCCTCTTCCTGGCATTTTTATCATACCAGGTTTTCTGTTTAGTCTGAGCTGCTTTCATATGCTGATGTGCCAATACAGCCATTTGCTCCAGTTTCTCTCTCATTTTTATCACATAGGACACCACATGCTCACCCGATGGACTTGGGCTCTCCCATTGTTCTTTAAGAAGATCCAACGGTCCCCTCACCTGTCGTCCGTACAGCAACTCGAATGGAGAGAATCCAGTTGATGCTTGTGGAACTTCTCTATATGCAAAAAGCATATAGGGCAGCCACTTGTCCCAGTCTGTGCCAGTCTCTGAAACAAAGTTCCGCAGCATGTTCTTCAGCGTTTGGTTAAAACGTTCAACCAGTCCATCTGACTGGGGGTGGTATGGGGTGGTGTTTATACCCTTTATACCTAACAACTGATAAACCTGCTTTAAGAGTTTTGACAGAAAATTAGTCCCACAGTCTGTAAGGATTTCTTTAGGGATGCCTACGCGTGAAAACAGATGCAGCAAACAGTTAGCCACTTGTTTAGCTTTCACTGATCTTAAAGGAAAAGCCTCGGGGTATCTAGTAGCGTAATCACAGATAACCAGAATGTAGCGGTTACCGGAGGAGCTTTTCTCCAGGGGACCTACAACATCCATTCCTATCCTTTCAAACGGAGTGTCTATGATAGGTAATGGCTGTAGATGAGCTCTAGATACACCTCTGTTGGTCGTCAACTGACATGTGTGACAGGAAGAGCAGAATTTTTGCACTTGTGTGTACATGCCTGGCCACACAAACCGACTGGTTATTCTATGAAGGGATTTCTGGAACCCAAGGTGCCCGGCCCAAGGAACTGAATGGCAGAGTTCCATCACTTTTTCCCTCAGCTGCTGTGGCAAAGCAATGGCTTCTGATTCACCTTTGACCTGATAAAGGACACCCCTCCGCACAACATAAGTTGCATCTTCCAAGACACTTGTTTTTCCCTGCTTCTTTCCCTCAACTTCAATAACCTTATCAAACCATGGTTTTAATGTTGGGTCTGACCTCTGATAGGCAGAAATATCTGAAGGAATATCAAAGTCAAATAAAGGGCAGGGTTTAATCTTTTCATCCACCTCCATTCCGACTGTACCTGAAAACTTATCCTTTCTCCTTTCAGCTCTGGATTTAGATGGTTTTACTGGGCCCACCTCCAGTTCGACATCATAGAATGGTAATTCTTGCAGTTGGTTCTGTGCTTCCTGAGCTCTAGTTGTGACCAAACTCCAGATTGGAGAAGAAAGTTCTGCTTCTGCTATTTTGGGGACATTTATCTGCAAGGGTACAGTGTTCTGGGTCCTGAACTGTGTGTCCTGATGGTTTCTAAAGAGAGTCAAATGTTCAGCTTCTGTGCTTGACACTAAATCAGTTAATGTGGGAACATCCAAGCCCAAAATGACAGCATAGGGGAGCCTTGGTGCTAATGCTACAGGTAATAAAAATGTTTGACCTCCTATAGTTAAATAAATCTCAGCTACAGGATACTCCATTTCGTCACCATGGGTGCAACTTATTTTTGTCTTAGTATCACTCCACTGCTCTCTTGGCACCAAGCTAGAAAGAACTACAGATTTAAAACTTCCTGTGTCTAATAAAGCTGTTTCACGTTGACCATTTACTAGCACAAGTGAGCAAGTGAGCAAGTTCCTGGGCGGGGGATGGGGAAGGTGGTCTGGGAACCGAACATAGAAGGGAGGGCTTACTCTGTGTAGTGGCAGGACATGTGTACTGTGTATGACCTATCCTGTTACACTGAAAACACCTTACATCTTGCTTTGAGGAGGAGTAATTCTTAGCAGGATTGGGTTTAGCCACAGAAAATGACTTAGTAGCTGAAAAACTCCTAGTCTGACCTATAGCACCACCCCTTTCACCCCCATCAGACTTACTTCTTCCTGCAGGAAAGTTGTCACGCCCAAAGTTGGTTCTTCTGGCTCGCGTCCTTGCTGACAAAAAGACTTCTGCCAAACTTGCAGCCTCGTCTGCAGACTTTGGGGCTCGTTCTCTGATCCACACCTCCAAGTCTGGATTCACCATCCTGAGGAACTGCTCCATGATCATCAGTTCTGCAATGTCCTTCACTGTTGACTTCTCTGGTTTGACCCACTTATAGAACATGTCCTTGAGTCGAACATAAAGTTCTTTTGGTGTCTCACCCTGATGAACATCCAGGGATCGAAACCTCCTTCTATAGGTGTCGGCCGTTATGTCATATTTGGTCAATATGGCATCTTTCACCTTGTCATAAATGTGAGAATGTGCAATGTCCATCAGCACATAAGCACTACGTGCTTTCCCAGTAAGTAGTGGAACCAGTCGGACCGCCCACTCTTCTTTAGGCCACTGACATACCATAGCAATCCTTTCAAAAGTTGTTAAGAAGTGCTCCACATCATCATCAGAAGTCAGTGGAAGCAGCTTTGGCTCCCTCTGTCCAGCTGGTAATCGGTAGAACATCTGACTTTGTTCATCATCATCTCCTTGATCAACATACGTTTGAGGATCTTCCTCCATGTTGTCACCATCATGCTGTCGTTCCTCTTTCAGTTCCTCCACATGAGCCTGGAGTTGTCGAAACTGATGTTGTAAATTCTTCCATCTCATTTCTTGGCGTGCTGATTCCTTCTCCATCTGCTGGTCTCTGGCAGTTTGAGACTGCATCATTGATTGGACAAGGCTTGCCAGCTGATCCAGTTTGTCATCAGTGCTAGCACCAGGAGCAGCCTCAGCTCCACTCATAGTTGTAGTACTGTCTTGAGTCTCAGCCTCATTATTTCTTTTTCCACCTCTGGGCATCATTGCCTCATTGTTCCTCCAAAGCCACACTTCTGACACCACTTGTCACTCTCCGAGGGCGGCACTGCGTTAGAAGGAGGTGAGGCAATGCAACAAGACTTGGTGGAATATGTTTTATTGGTGCTGCAGTTCACCAATACACCAACACCCATTTTCTTTCACTGCCAAGCACAGCAGGTTGCTTTAGCTTTTGGCCACTCCCACTCCACACCAGGTGAAGGGGTGACAAAACAACCATAAATTATTTACAAACCCAACACAAAATAAAGAGTACAAATAAATATTTACATGCATGCAACTTAGAAACAACTACGTAATCCTAAAGTCAATCAAGAAAATAAATCAAACTTAATATAACTTAACTTTAGAGTATTATCCTTCTTAGCTCACATGGTATGCTCCACCCTTCTAAGGAGACACACCAGGAAGGTAAACCCCAATTAACACAACACAAACTGAAATAAAGAAATGAAACAAAAACTATCTGTTCTATAAGTAAACCCCAATTAACACCACACAAACTGAAATAAAGATATGAAACAAAAACTATCTGTTCTATAAATAAATATCAATTAATAGGGATGGAGCCTCTGCTCTCCATCACATGTTGTTTCTGGGTCACAGGAGATGAACGTTTTAATTTTTGTTTCTGAAGAGCATTTAGTCGGGAAATTTAGGGACGGTTCCTAAAGGCTAAATTAAATTCAACATTGTACCGTCAACTTCTTTTTCTATGTGACGCGCGACACAAAGTTGATATCTATTACATATATCAATCCATTATCCCTTCTGACATTTGAAACTATTGTCTGCCCATTTGACGGAAATACGCGGCAGTCTGCCTTAGAAACTACCCCACCCCCTGACCCCTATTTCATTCAGATGTGCGGTTTGGTTGGGATGAACATAAAGCTGTAGTTGTTGCTGGAATGAGACAGACTGGCGTGTTTTTTAATGCAGCTTTCCAAATATGGTATGTGCTTTTGACTTATTTTACAAGTAGTTCTATTTCTGTTTCTGCAGATCTCTATCTATCTATCTATCTATCTATCTATCTATCTATCTATCTATCTATCTATCTATCTATCTATCTATCTATCTATCTATCTATCTATCTATCTATCTATCTATCTATCTATCTATCTATCTATCTATCTATCTATCTAGCTATCCATCCATCCATCCATCCATCCATCCATCCATCCATCCATCCATCCATCCATCCATCCATCCATCCATCCATCCATCCATCCATCCATCCGCAGAAAGTCTATTTCTGTTTGTGAAATAAACTGTTAATGAGATTCCTTAAATGTTGTTTGTGTTTACCAGCTCTCTCTATAAACTTTGTATAAGATTATTTGTGATCAGTCATCCAAACACAGCTGTGTCGTAGTTAGAGGAAAAAAAGATAAACATCCCAAACATTTCCCCTTGGGTGTACTGAGCATTTTTATAGCTAACTAAAAGTTGTAGGGTATATATCTTAGTGGAATTAGGATGACATTTACATTCATCTTTGCTCTCTTAACAACAGCAAACCTGCTCTCACTGTCAAATTTCAGCTTTTTTTTTTTTTTACTTAAATAGTATTTTATATTTTCCACAAGGAAGAATCTGACATTTTCATAAAAATAAAAAAATAAAATAAAATAAAACTTATTAGGAAAATTCTAACACATATCTTTTAGGCTTTTCTTTTGTTTTTGACAGAGGCTGTTACACTAAATGGTAATTTTTTTTTTAGGTGTCAGATGAATTTTGGCAGGACTTTTTAAAATAAAACCAGTCAGACTGGTGATACCAACAAAATCTAATATGATGAGGAGAAAAGTGTGTTTTCATTTACAAGCAGCGTTAAGAAAACCAATCCATTCAGATTACTTTTACTTTTGCTTCTAGAGAGCTGGTGGTAGTGTGTCCGTACATTCTGACGAATTTCCTGAGATTCAAAAGTCAAGGACTGCGGGCTGCATCACCCTGCCAACTATCTGCTCTCTTTCTGCTCTTCTCAGATGGATAACAAAAATAATTATCCAAGATGGAGGGGTCTGCTTACATTCTTCTTGGTTTCTGAACAACTTTGTCAACATTTCCTACCTTTTAAATACATTCCACACCACTAGGATGAAAGGCTGCAATCAAAGCAGTTCAAAATTAGAAGCTCAAAATTAGACCCGAAATAAAAAAGTAGAATGACTGTGAATTAAGAATTTTAATGTAGATATGTTTTCCTTTTACTCAGTTTAATAACATGGCTGCTCCTGATAAGCAGTAAAAACAACACTAAATTTTTTTTATCTTCAACTGTCCTTTGACCATTTATTGTTTTTCACCATTTCCCAAACTCCTGTTTCATGAGCTGGAAGGGATGTCATTCCTTGACAGTTTTTGAGAAATACTCCCTTTGACCTTATTCTCATGCAACTTGTACTTGCAGACCCGTGCTTTTTCTCACATTTGAAAAGGGGATTTTCCACTGTTGTTTTTCGGGTCAGAAATCCCTCTCTAAAGAAATTCTTACATGGATGGACGGCTTAAGGATTCACTGGAACAGGTAGTGAGAGAATACAAACATTTATAAGATGTGTCTTCTAAGTAACAGGCTTCATCGCATTTATATATCATCCCCCCTCATCATTAATCCGATAAACATACCTTTCTGCTGCTTTTGTGTTTATGTAAGCTAGAGTGTATGGCACTCTCTATGTGTTCAGCAGCCGAGCTTCTTCTAAAGTTTAAACACTAGCAAAACAAACTTTTCTCTTGTTCTTTGTGCCTTGAGAACATGAAACGAAATCATGTTTTCTGAAAACATGTTAAATATATCAAACGTGCAGTAAATATGTTTATTTGCTAATGTGTTATTTTCTGATATAAATTGTCGATATAAATACATTTTTCAATGGCACTGTAATTTATTGAGATGCAGCTAAATTTCACTTCAGTTTTAAGTAATGTGGACATTTTTTACTTTGCAGAAATTGGTAAATAGGTTAAAAACTCTTGCTTAAAAACCTAAAGGCCTATAGTCAACATTTTGGATACTGACAGATTCAAAGCAGTTTCATCTGAGGTGTTTTTGCTTTTCAATTAAAAGTCAAACATACTAAAAAAATGAGATAAACAAAAAAAAATTTTTCTTTTTAATGGAATAATCATTAAAAGGGAGCCTAACCTTAATACCCATTCAGAGTATTAGGTGTCTTTGCAGAGGTTCTCCAATGGAGAGAGTCAGAATCTAATCAGCAACTGCAAATGAAACCTGTCTACCTGACTGAGGAACTGACCCCCCCCCCCCCCCCCCCCCCCACACACACACACACACATACACACACGGATAGAAACCCACACAGAGACTTCCTATGGAGGATCAGTTTGCACTGTGCACTGTACTAAGCCTTATCAGAGAGAGCTCAGATCTCAGTGGGGGCAGCAAATTACTATCACTGCCTCTTTAACCGTGCAAACTCCATAATTCATGTAGAAAGGTTAGATTTTCCCTTAGGCTCATCATTCACCCTATGCTTCCAGTAAAAAACACACCCAGAATCTATTATGTAAATGTTTTTACAGAGCAGTTATATTCCATCAAAACAGCAGGGAGTTCATCTGAGCTTCAAATCCTGTTTACCTTAGCAAGCCCTAACAGTTACATACAAACCCAGGAGAACTTTAAGATCTCAAGACCTAAAGTTGTTTTTTTTATTCTTTTAAAAGAAACAAGCCCCTGTAGCAATAGTACTGTAATAGTAAGTGTATATGTGAGGGCAGTCAATGGGTGACTTTAGTCAAGCTTGAAGTCATAGAAAAGCGTTATCTGTGAAAGACTTCTACTCACTTCAAAGCCATTTTATTGTAAGTGCAGTGAAATAATCTGACATTATTTATGTAGAATATCAGCTTGTCTTCTGGAACATATACCCCCGTTCTACAAGAGTTTAATTTGAAAGCCAATCAGATATTTTAAAGTGTTATAACTAAGATAATAATTGATTATTATTTAGTTGCTGAAAATACTTGCTACATAATTTGTCGAATGGAACTGGAATCTCTCTCTTTCTTTCATGTCAAATATATCAGCTGCCCTAATCAGCTCCATAGTGGACAAGTGAGTTTGTGCATTTATTCAATTTTTTTTTTCTGTAACTCAAATAATTGATATCATTGAATAATCTCTCCATTGAATTGTATTTGAAAACAAGACATGCTCATTATTTCATTATTATCTATCTATTGCTACCTTGTGAGTGTACACCACATGTCATATGATATAGATGTAAAGCAATAAAAGCAGTTTCACTTCTCTCAGAAATACGTGCATGTATTTAAAAAAAATAAAAAAAAATACCCACAAAAAGGAATAAATACCATCCAGCCTACCCACTCTGAAACAGTGAGTAATCAAGCCTAAAGGTTAAATTGTTCCATGGAAAAGCAAACTCCCGATCTCAAGAAATGTGTCAAAAGGTTTGGGAGGTCATGCTCCTCTCAGTGTCACTGTTGATTGCCACATGGTCATTAAAGTCCCCCATCAAGATACCGTATTTTCACGACCATAAGGCGCACCGTACTAAAAGGCGCAGTCTCAATTATGTGTCCCATTTCTGTATTTAACACACACATAAGGCGCACCGGACTATAGGGCGCGTTTTTTATATACAGGTACATGTCCTCTACTACCTTTAAATACCTCTACTGCGTATTTTAAAAATACAGCGGGCCCAAAACTGAGTATGACTGTGCTTTATTGATGTATTTATTACAAAGTATTAATCAAACCTGCGAGCTGGCCGTGAGACAGACACATCGCAGATGACACAGCGCTGTGATTACTCCTAAATTAACTTAAAATCCTGAAACCTGCCGACGGAATATGTTCTCTTTTATTGCCGGTATCCTGGTGCCTGCACTGTAAAATATTTAGAAGAAAAACACCTGCCAGCCGCCGCGGTGAGGCTGCTGTTGAAGGGATTTCTGCTGTCGGTGCACCGCTGGTATGTGGGGGTCTGAGCGCCTCCGACAGAAATAGATAATCTGGATTAACTGACTGCAATTAAGTTTTCAGGTGGCCTTTCTCACTTAAAAACATATTAAAACTACTTTATTCCCACTGATCACAGCTAATATAGCTGCAAGATTTAGATTATTTAGATGAAAAAACACCTGCCAGCCGCCGCGGTGAAGAGGAGGAGACCCGGCCCAGAGGCTGCTGTTGAATTAAGTTTTCAGGTAGAAAAATAGAGCGGGAGCAAAACTGAGTATGATTGTGCTTTATTCATGTATTTATTACAAAGTATTAATCAAACCCATCAAAGTCATCATCCTCTGTTTCTGAATTAAACAGCTGCGCTGAATCAGACATGCCAATTTCCCCTTCTTCGCTGTCAGAGTCACTTTCCGTGCAGCGCGGCTCCTCAGAAATAATGCCGGCTTTTGCGAAAGCTTGAACAACAGAGCCAGCAGACACGTTAGTCCAAGCATCTACAATCCATCTGCTAAAGGTGGCGTAACTTGCCCGGCGCTGCCTTCCACATATCCTGAAACTGTGGTCTCAGTCTGTCATCCATCGCTCCCACGCCGCTCGCAGCCTTACTTTGAACGGCCGCTTCACACCGATGTCGAGCGGTTGAAGTTCCTTTGTCAGACCCCCCGGGATAACGGCGAGCACAGCGTTCATTTGATTGACCTTTTTTTTTCACATCGGCTTTGAGATGGGCACGCAGCGATGGTGATGCGTGGAAAAAAGCACCTGGTCTCCTCACATACACCTGCCTTTCATCATCTCCAGCCTTTTTCATTTGCGTTAATGTCATCAGAGCGCTGTGTCTGTCTCGCTGTCAGCTCCCAGATCAGCTTCTCTGATTGGTTGATGCGGCGCGTCCAGCAGCAAAACTTCAATTTTTCCATCTCGAGCAGCAGCAGCGCGTTGGCGGTGCGTCAGATGCTTAAACGCTCCTGACGTGCTGCACCTGCAGCTCAAAACGCGCTCGGGACCTTTTGCTGCGCCTATACGCGCGTCAACCATTGACTTTGCATGTAAACTCGCTGCTTCTGCTGCACCTGCTGGGTCCGGTTCACACCGATGTCGAGCGGTTGAACAGCGAGCACAGCGTTAATTTGTTTCCCCATGTTTTTCACATCAGCTGTGAGATGGGCACGCATGGAGTTACATATTAACAGCGATGGTGATGAGTGGAAAAAAAACACCTGGTCTCCTTACATTCAGCCACTCTTTCATCATCTCCTCAATGAGGTGGTCTCAAAAGTCGCAGTTACAACACACATAAGGCGCACCGCACCATAGGGCGCAAATTTTGAGGGGAAAAAAAGACGTTTAAGTGCGCCTTATAGTCGTGAAAATACGGGTAATGGTTTCCCCGAGAGGAGCCCAAGCTGTCTCTCCTATACCTAAAGGCACAGGGATGCAACTTTCTCACCAAAGGTGGCCTATAGGGGGTTCACAAAAGGATTTATTCCATCTCTTTGCCTCTCCATGAAGGCCACTCCTGAGTAGAAGTAGAAAAGAGAGACAGCTCTACCTCTCACTGCTGCGTGAGCCTCTTAGCACTGGTCCATTTTGATTCCTCCACAGGTCGTCAGCCTGTTGCAGCAGATTTATGTCAGTTGATCAGCCTTGCCAGGACACCAGTCCTAAATCAATAGAGAAATAGTTCAACAACCCTTTTTAGACTGCTAAGCCAAACTTGGTTTCCTAGGAACCATTGATGATGTGTTTTCTTTTTGTTATTTACTATTACACATCAGAAAATTTCCTAAACCAGTTTTGGTAATGCAATAAGAAGCATTTCAGACCTCTGACTGGGAAACAGCAGCAATTGTACATGAATGATCTACAGAGGCAGATGGAGAAGCGACAGAATCTCAAAGCTCAAGACCAGCAGTACCAGGCTCGGACTGGGAACTATTTTTGGCCCCTGCATTTTTCCATCTACACCGGCCCACTCATGAAATGCTGCTGCGTAACGTGTACAATTGCACGAAGCCAGCCACACACCAACCCACTCACACATACTAGGTCTACAACGTAAGCCTGAGGTTTGTAAAAATACCAACATAAAACAATGCAATATAGAGGCAGACAGGCAGTTCTTCAAGAATGAATACATGAAACCTTAGCAGTGTGTAAGCATCCACTGCAAGTCCATGGTTCCATCCGTCAACAGACCGAAATCAACGAAACCAGCACTCCTACTGATACTACTACTATTAAGAGTAGTAGTGGTGAAGTGGTGAATTGTACACCTTGACACACATCCGTCACATTATATTGAATGCCTTCCAAAGCTTTAATACTAGGTTAGAAGCATCACCAGTGCCACTCACCACATCAGCAGGGTTGCCAGATGTCACTGACTCATGTTTTCGTGCCCAAAACATTTTCATGAACTGCCTGAATATACGAGATCTCGTCCAATTTGGCCATAAATCTAAAGAAAAACCTTTTTTACCCATAGACGGCCATCCTAAACTGCCAGGTTGGGATGTTTCCCAACCTGGCAACAATACACATAAGATGGGAAACGTGAGCCTTTAGATGCAAAACCCCATCATGCACCGCAACCTATTTTTCCAAAATATTCATACATAAATTCGCCAAATATAAGAGGACCATCGTAGTTTGGTTTAAAGAAAGCATTTTATTTTTTATAATTTAGTTTGTTGCAAGTATTTTACAGTTTGAAGAAATCGGATTTTACAGTTTGAAGAAAAAGAAAATTTTTCTATGCATATGCATATGCGTCACAATGTCGTGCATGACTAGGAAGGGCTATATATACTGTATGCATTAATTCGGTAGTAAACATTGTATTACTTCTTGAGCTCAATGAGTTATTTACTGTCACAGGTAGATGCTTCGGTCGGAGTGTAAGTGTTTGGGCCAGCATGGTTTAAGGGGGGCCGGCCCTCGGATGTTTAAATATAGGACCGGCCCACCGCCCAAATGCCCGGTATCACAGATTACCAGTCCAAGCCTGAGCAGTACCATCTTCTCACAGAGCGCCTCAACCAGATCCAGCAGATAAAGTTGTAAGTAACTAATTTTAGCCATCAATAGCTTATATAGTGTAACATTCATGTATATGTGTGTGTGTGTTTGTTTCAGGATGGCTCTGCAAAAAGCTCAGCAGTTCCAACAGAAACAGGAGAAAACTAGGCTTAACAAGAAGGCTCTGGACACCCAGGTAGGAAAACTATTGCAGAAAATTTAGATTTGAAGTATAATGTTATTTAATTTCTCTATTCTTTAACCTGCTTCTTGTATCTTTAATAATGAAACAGCAGCAGGTAAAAATAGTTTACTTGTCAACATTAAGGGTGTAAAAGTCATTACATAATTTCTTCAACTTATTGAAGTCTGTGTCTCTGGCCAGCAGTGGCATCACAGACCTCCAGATTTCCTTAGACCAGGCCTGCCCAAATTTACCCCTTGAGGGCCGCTGTCCTGCAGTTTTTAGAGGTTTCCTTGCCTCAGTACAGCTGATATCCATTGATAGCTGATTAACAGGCTTTTGCTAAACTGCAATTGTCACTGTCAGCTGTGCTGTACCAGGGAAACCTCTAAAACCTGCTGGACAGCTTCCCTCTAGGGGCAGCTGGGGCAGCCCTGCAACTTACACAGAACTTATAAGTTTGGAGAAGCCTGAGGGACTACATGCCAGCTAAGAAATATACTTCCTCCAGCATGTCCAATTGCGTTCTCTTAGCCTCCTCCTGGAGGGAGGCTCAACTACTTACAAACTTTGTTTTTTGATTTTAGGTGGTGAATAAGGTTTCTATGGGATCTCCTGACTACCAGCCAGACAAACCAAGGTTAACTCGTTGCGAAACAGCAACCCGGATGGCAGAGAGTCGAGAGAGAGCAAAAAAGGTCAACTACCTTTTAATCTGTCGTCTTTAGTTACTGGCCTTAGACTTTTTTTTTTTTTTTTTTTTAGAAAAGAGGCCATGTTTAGTACTTACCGTAGGTCTTAACTAGTGTTGCACCGATACCAGTATAGGGCGGTGCCCCGATCATGCACTAAAATGTTGGTATCGGTATCGGCGAGTACCAACAAATAGGGCACCGATACCATTTTGAGAGCCAAAAGTTTATTCAACTATTGTCACCCATTCCAGGTAAGCATAAAAAATTCTACTGGATTCACTTATATTACGTAGACTTTTTCCTGCTTCACAAAGGTAGGCAGCAGCTTGACAAAGCCATGATGGCAATTATTTTACATCCAAGTAGTATGCAGTTCTTAATTTATACACACACATCAATTTCAAACAAATGGTATTGGTATGGTATCGGTATTGGCCGATACTGCACAGCCAGATATCGGTATCGGGGCCAAAAAATGGCATTGGTGCAACACTAGTCTTAACCAAAAGTGGTCTTTTTGAGCTACAGTATGTTTCATTGATGTCAGGTGTCTCAGGAGAATCTCAGCGTTGCTACTCAGAGAAATAAGGAAGAGATGCAGATCCGTCAACTTCAGCTGGAAAAAGAAAGGGAAATGCTCCAACGCACAAAAACAGAGTGAGAGACAAAAGTTCAATTTAGAGAAACATGAAAAGTAGAAGGTATAGAACTAAAAGCACTGTACTGTCTTCTGCACAGGATGATTCAGGATAAAACAAATCACTTTGAAAGGAAGCGTAACATCCGAAAGTCGCTTGAGGACGAGTGGAATCGAAGCGTGGAGCTCAAACACCAACGAGAAGAAGAGGAGAGGCTATTCCTGAGGTGTGTGTTGAAAGCCATCTAAAACCTTTTATTGATAACATAACAACAAACATGACTGAATTATAACACAATGACACATTGACCATGAGAGATGAAGGGATAGATGCATTTCAGAAGGCAATGTTGTTTTCCACATGCACTGGAGGAGCCTTTAGATTTAACAGGATTTCCTTTAAGGGATTTTTAAATTGGCAGCTCAGTGGTGCAGAGGGTAGCACTGCAGCCTTGCAGTAAGAAGGTTGTGGGTTTGATTCCTGGCCCGGGGTCTTTCTGCTTAGAGTTTGCATGTTCTCCCTAAGCATGCGTGGGTTTCTCCCACTGTCCAAAATAATTCTTCTTTGGCGTGAGTGTTAAATCTATGGGGTCGCTTGACTACCAGCCAGACAAACCAAAGTTAACTCGTTGCGAAACAGCAACCCGGATGGCAGAGAGTTGAGAAAGAGCGAAAAAGGTCAACTACCTTTTAATCTGTTGTCGTACTTACTGTAGGTCTTAAGTAGTGTTATTACATCTAAAGGCTGTGAATGGTTGTTTGTCCTGTTTGTCTCTGTGTTGCTGTGAGATGGACTAGTGACCCGCCTCTCGCCCATAGACAGCTGGAGATAGGCACGCAACCCCACTTGAGATAAAGCCTGTCAGAAAATGGATGAATGGATTATTAAACACCTTCCTGTGACTCATGCTTCTGATTACAGGTCTGCAGGGCAGCTCCTGGTAGATAAGTTTGAAGAATGCAGACGCTGCTCCGACCAGTTGTGGAGAAACTAACATATGGGTGGACTCTCTCTACTTTTCAAGTTCCCATATTCATTTGATTAAATTTAGAATTTGAGAAAAATACCAGCAATGCAATAATGTTATCTTTCCTTTTCTATTCTTCTATATTTTGTGTCTTTCCCCCCCCCAAAAATAAACTGCTCTGCCCTAGGTTTTTTTTTTTAAGTGTTAAAGGTTCAAGGAACTTTTTCTAAATGACATTTGATGGTTGTGAGGTGTATTATCAATGCTGAGTTCAGTGTTAATAAACACAAAAATAAATGTGTGATGTTTTGAGCTTCAAATATTTTTCAGATAGAGTCTATTCAAAAATGCTGTTAAAAGAAAAAAAATAAACTTACTTCTCTGAAACTTAAATGTACTTTGGGCACTCCATGGTTTGAAGAAAATTCCCCTCACATCCTCATTTACCCAGCTTCAACCTGAAATATTGAAATGAGACAAAATTACAGGACCTTTTTATCCTGTGACTGTAAATAATCCTTACAACCCTCTAATCTTTTCCTGGCAAAAAAAAAAAAAAAAAAACTTTTAAAATCCTGGGGCACCCATGAGTTTCTCAGAAAGCACAACAAAACTCTCCGGTTCAGGAAAAGAACCGGAGAGAGAAAGCTTCAAGGTGTAGATTAAAGAACGAGCTTTCCTTTAACACTGTTGATTGCTTTATCCCACAAGCCAAGGCAGGTTTATTTGTACAGCATATTTTAGCAGTAGGGAACTTCAAAGTGCTTTAGAAAAGCACTTTTTCTTTCAGAAAAGAAAATAACAGCTTAATATTTTAGTTAGGTTTTAGTTAACATTTAAAAAGTAAAACAGGGAAGTATAGCAAGAGCAGACATCTAAAAAAAAAAAAAAAAACCTATAGACAATTATCTTAGGGTTTCATCACATTTATAGTCTTTTTTTTCCCAGGTAAGGGGAGCCAACTGAATTGTGCTATTCCCTTCTTTTTGTTCTGGGGATGCAACTTCAATTCAGAATGCCTGGCTGGTCTGTAAGGTTTATATATAGACAACAGATCTGTTGTTGTTGTTTTTTTGTGCTAAGATAGTTAGTTATTTACATAATGATATACATATTTAAGTCTCTTCTCTGAGATCCAGGCATTTAATGTTTAATACTTTCAAAATATGATGAAATGTTCTAATTTTTTAGTTTCAATGAGGATACAGACAGCAGCATTCTGAATAAGAAAAGCTCAAATGAAATTGATTTGACAAAAACAAACTGTCCCTCTCATTTAGAGAAAAATATAAGTTTGTGTTATTTGAGAATAAATGTGATAGAGATGTGATAATCATAATAGAGGGCTACACTGTGGCACAGTTTGTAGCACTGCTTCTCTTTCATTAAGAATGTCCTGGGTTGATTACAAGCCTAGGGTGTATCTGCATGGAGTCTACATGTTCTCCCCGTGCATGTGTGGGCTCTTCTTAGGCACCCAGCTTCTTCCCACAGTCCATGACTGTTAGGTGGATTTTCTTCTCTAAACTGCTATTAGGTATAAGCTTGCGTGCATGGTTAAATGTGTTGTGTGTTGCCCTGCACCTGCCCCCTCTTTCATCCATAGACTGCTAAAGATAGGCCCCAACTACTTGTCTCTGAGAGATAAGCATCAGAAGATGAAGAGAAGTCATAACAGATGGGGTAGAGATGGAACAAGTATGAATTGTAATTCTTAGTTGTGATTATTGACAACAAAATCTGCTGGAAACCTTTGTAATAACTGCAAAACGGTTTCAGAATTAAAAAACAAGAAATGAAAAGACATTGTCTACAGTTAGCTGATTTGAGCTATTGCTCCCTGGGCTATTGCACAGAACACTGTAGTAACACTTATTGTATAGGACAACACTCAAGCCACTATGCACCGTCCAGACAGGCAATTGTAAGCACACTAATGTATTATTCCGTTAAAGTATGAAGATACAGACAACAGCTGACAGAAAGCTGGGGAGGGGGATATAAGTTAAGGGATAATGTATGGAACAAACTTAATATTGAAATAAAATATTGTCCAAGCATGAGACAGTTTGGGAAAGGTCTCAAACTGGTTTTCAGTGAATGAACATCACAGACATGGTTAGAGCGTGGGACTTTAAAAGACTTGATTTATAAGTAGGGGTGTGGGAAATAATCGTTTTGGCGATATATCGTGATATTCGGCTGCCCAATATAATATCGATCTTTCACTTCTTAGTATTGATTTTCAAAAAAAAAAATGGTTACATAAAACATTGATGGGAAAATGGGCTACCTCTGCACCACCACTCTAGCAGAAAGCGCTGTGGAGCCCTTTAACTGTGCGTGCAGCACCAAATTTGTATTTGAGGCAGTCACAGAGGAAGAAAACCCCAAACAACATGGATAATAATACCTAATCAATATTTTCTGATGAAAATATACAGCACTTGCTGTTTTATCTCATCATTTGATTTTGATAGCTGGGGAAAATATGGCAATATATAGTGATACTGCAATATCGTGATAATATCGTATCGTGATCCACGTATCGCGACATGTATCGAATCGCAACACTCATGCCAATACTCACCTCTATTTATAAGACCTGCCTACTTGGACTTGATATATAAATAAAGGTATAAAAATATCAGCTAAAAAAAAAAAAAAAAATGACCTTTCATAAACTATGTCCCTTGTCTGGTTATACTTACTACTATTTAGTTAATTTTTGCCTTATAAAAGAACTTTAACAACAACAAAGTGTTTTCAACACAACTGACTTTGCCTCTACCCAGGTTTCAATATTTTATGCTTTTTATTTCATTTTCTTTTTGTTTACAGCACCATGACATACATATATGTAACTTTTACTAAGCATAATTGTCACCATTTTTGTTATTCTATTGATATTATAATTTCAGGTAACTAATATTAATGTTACTTCCAACTCCATGGCCAGGTATTTTCCTTTGTATTACTCTTTACCTAACAGGAGAGCATGCAGCTTCCTAGTTAAAAAAGGTTGTTAGTTTTGTGTGCAATAAATGTGAATTACTGGCAACATGTGCAATTATTTTTATTGTTCTTATTCTTCTTATTATTATTATTATTGTTATTGTTATTATTAAATCAAGCAATTAAACACTCCATTTAAGTATTTTAAAGTTAGTCCACTTTATATTTATTAATTGCACAAATAAACAAATGGCAGCCATTTATTTTTTTGCATGTTAAAATATACTTTTATCCCTCCATTTTGTTACAACATTTTGTAATTTATATCATTTTTTTTCTTAATAAAAGTGTCCTGTTTCAATACAACAGGGAGTAGAGCACATAGTTTATCTGGTTTACAGATGCAGTGACATTTACAAACAGCTGGCAAGCTTTTATTGGGGAACCCATTTCAGTTTTGGACTGAGGCTCTACAGCTCTAGTGCGACACCTAGTGGTGTCTTGAGGTTATGTGCACCATCTTAATGACCCTTTATGGCGTCACAGATGCAAATATCCCCGAACTATTTGTGAAAAATAAAATATTTCTGTGCATTTAAGCTCCCCCTCACACAAACTCCTGCAGCTCTACTTTATGAACTATTAATCAAACAAAGTCTATCTTTTCTGATTTCCCCTGTTAGTATGCTTTAATAACCGGCAGTTTGTTATAACATGCAAGAAATACACTCACCGGCCACTTTATTAGGTACCCCATGCTAGTAACGGGTTGGACCCCCTTTTGCCTTCAGAACTGCCTCAATTCTTTGTGGCATAGATTCAACAAGGTGCTGGAAGCATTCCTCAGGGAGTTTGGTTCATATTGACATGATGGCATCACACAGTTGCCGCAGATTTGTCGGCTGCACATCCATGATGCGAATATCTCGTTCCACCACATCCCAAACACGTTCTATTGGATTGAGATCTGGTCACTGTGGAGGCCATTTGAGTACAGTGAACTCATTGTCATGTTCAAGAAACCAGTCTGAGATGATTCCAGCTTTATGACATGGCGGATTATCCTGCTGAAAGTAGCCTTCAGAAGTTGGGTACATTGTGGTCATAAAGGGATGGACATGGTCAGCAACAATACTCAGGCAGGCTGTGGCATTGCAACGATGCTCAATTGGTACCCAAGGGGCCCAAAGAGTGCCAAGAAAATATTCCCCACACCATGACACCACCACCACCAGCCTGAACCGTTGATACAAGGCTGGATGGATCCATGCTTTCATGTTGTAGACGCCAAATTCTGACCCTACCATCCGAATGTCGCAGCAGAAATCGAGACTCATCAGACCAGGCAACGTTTTTCCAATCTTCTATTGTCCAATTTCGATGAGCTTGTGCAAATTGTAGCCTCAGTTTCCTGTTCTTAGCTGAAAGGAGTGGCACCCGGTGTGGTCTTCTACTGCTGTAGCCCATCTGCCTCAAAGTTTGACGTACTGTGCGTTCAGAGATGCTCTTCTGCCCACCTTGGTTGTAACGGGTGGTTATTTGAATCACTGTTGCCCTTCTATCAGCTCCAACCAGTCTGGCCATTCTCCTCTGACCTCTGGCATCAACAAGGCATTTCTGCCCACAGAACAGCCGCTCACTGGATGTTTTTTCTTTTTCGGACCATTCTCTGTAAACCCTAGAGATGGTTGTGCGTGAAAATGCCAGTAGATCAGCAGTTTCTGAAATACTCAGACCAGCCCTTCTGGCACCAACAATCATGCCACGTTCAAAGTCACTCAAATCACCTTTCTTCCCCATACTGATGCTCGGTTTGAACTGCAGGAGATTGTCTTGACCATGTCTACATGCCTAAATGCACTGAGTTGCCGCCATGTGATTGGCTGCTTAGAAATTAAGTGTTAACGAGCAGTTGGACAGGTGTACCTAATAAAGTGGCCGGTGAGTGTAGATTGCAGTTCATCTGGCAGATAATACCAGGATGATCCTCAAAGACTTTGAGCAAATCCACTGTATACATATTGCTGCATCATGACTAATTATGTTAGATGTGGGTTCCAAAAGGAATTAGTAAAAATGCCTGTTTTAATCTAAGCTGTTACTAACTGATAGATGAACAACTGGGTTCAGATGAAAACAGAAAAGGACAGATAAAACCCTGAGAACCTTCTGAAAAAAGCCCATTGTGTGTTGGGATACTTCCCAGAACTAGACTCAATAACCAGATTAAAATACTTTGATTTCTGGAGGCAACTTGCACAGCATGAAAAACTACATTTCGATTAAGTGAATAAGATAATTTTAGGATTTGGCAGCAATGTGTGAAAGAGGAAAAGAATAGCCTATATAAAATACTTCGATCTGTGTGAATTTTGCACAATTTCTCATATAACCAATGCTCAATTAAACTTTTCTAAAAAACTGTGCATATTTCAAAAAAATCCCACATAGATAAGCCATGATCTTTTTTTTTGTGACATGTCTGATTTTTCTGATTACATCTATTGATTTACAGATAAAATCAAAGGGAAGCAAATATTGAGATACTAGAGGAGGACTCAGAGGGAAGTAATGAGTATCAAGGGAAAACCACATATTCATTATTTTGGAGAGAATATGGCTGGAAAAAAACATTGTAAGGTTCTTTGTTACTCCGGCACAGAGAATGGTGATACCAAAGGCTGGCGATCCCGTGGTGCCAGAAAAGCTGACTATTTTCATTTATTCTGGGGTTGCCCGTTAATAAAACAATATTGAATCGGAAAAAAAAAAACATAGTACTTGAAGTGACGATAACAATACAAGTTTGTTGTCAACTTGAATTTATGGGTCTGGGGAATATTTGTCAGCTAAATCTAAAAAAAGTAGAGGAACACAAGATGTTGCTAATACTGCTTCTGGCTGCTTACAAAGCAATAACCATACGATGGCATAGTACTTTTATACCTACAGTAAAAGAATGGATTGATATCAAGTATTTATGTCAAGGAGAAAATAACTGCATCAAAAATATTGGAGACAGACAAATATAATAACGTCTGGAAGGCTTGGTTACAGTATGTAAAAACACATAGACCTGACTTGGTATGAAGCATGTGAGCTGTTTGTTTAGTGGATGTATTGAAGTGGAAAATAAGTGGAATAAGCAAGAAAACCATAAAGTTTATGAAAAACACACCCTTGTTTGATGCTTTCAGTGATTATGTGTTTAGCCTTTGGTAGATCTCAATTTGAATTGTATCTATATATAGTCTTTAGTTGTTGACAAGAATGTTGGTCATCTTATGAGCATGTGCATTTAAGGACAGTCAATGTCGACTAAAGTTTCTCAGGTGACATTATGAATAGATGACTTATACGATTTATAATGTAGAAAAGGCAATCTAAAACAGAAATCTTCATAAGAAAATAAATTAGGAATAAGGCATCTTTGTGTCTAAGCACAACATCCTAACAAAATCTGACTCCACAAATGATCATTTGAAGAAGTTGGAGTAGGCTAACCAGCAGATTAAACTTAAAATATGCAACATAAGATATAACAAAAGTTAATGATATGTTCGGATTTTTCCATGATAACAGTAGCACAGTAATTCCTCTTCTTATTTGTTTGCCTTTCTGTGCTATATTTGATTTCACTTTAGTCCAGATTGGGGCAAACATCTACTGTGCAAACATAGATTAAGCACTGGATCTAGCTCTTGTGCTACTTTTAAAAGCATTAATTGCTCTGAACTCATGCTGAACTTGATAAGTCCTCCCTTGGCTGCTATCATGTAGGCTTTCCACCTGTGAATCATTTCTCCAACAGAGCAGTGATAGAATCCAACCATTTTGGAAATACCTAAGTAATTCTTTCCATTTTGGAAACAACTGTCTGAAACAATTGCTATGAGAAGAATACTTTGTCATGGCTTTCCTTCTAAGCAATGTGCTAACGCTGATAAGAACCCTCCAAACCAGCTTAATGCCCACATTTCTCTAGCAGCATTCTAGATCAGCTGCTGCTGTCTGATCATTTTTTTTGGGGCAGGCCTGTGAAGGCCCCATTTCAGTAATCAATTCTACAAATAATAAATATATACATAGGTGGTTCTAGACAGGGGCCAATAGGGGGCAGTGCCCCTGTAAATCATGTCCTGGCCCCTGTTATGCGCCCTGTACTGAAGAAATGATACTTAAAAGAAATTCTAATGATGATATGTGATGGAACAGACATGGTTACTGATAGGTCCTTTGGATCTATTAGATTTTTTTCTTTATAAATTCTGTTTTACTAATTATTTAAAAACAATAAGGTGATAGCTTCAATGGTATTGAGATAGAATCCCAGTTTTCATCTGCTTAATGTTTTGTTTTTTTTCAAAACAAATGAAAAAAAATACACACATTTTTACAGCTGAATTTATCAGTTTTTCTTGAGTTCTAATTCAGATAAAAAAAAATGGTAATTTTGATTTAAATTAGGTGGAAAAATTTCTAATTTATGAATGTATATTGACCTCATAAGAAATAGAATTTTTATTAAACCTAATTGAATATAAATTTTAGTTCTTGCAGCTCTCTTAATATATTTGAAAAAGAAGGGGACCTAAGATGAACTCCGGGGCCTCTTTTTTTGGCCTCTAATGCACTGACACAAAAAAGACCCTCTCATTGTAGTAATATTTAAAGCAGTCCAATCTAGTACCAGTCGGGTGCTATAACAGCAAGGCTGACATATTTTCAGACACTGTAATAACATGAAGTGCTCAACAGTGTTCAATGTTGCACTAAGGTCCATTTGCTTTATTTCATCAGCGATCTGATCATTTCGATTTTATGACTTGGCCCCCCCAAACACATGACAAAAGCGACATATTTATTTTTTTGAGCCAAATGGTGTTATGACTTACAAAGTGTCCACTTTTGTCTAAGAAGGATTGGGGGTGACAGTGGCGGTGGATCTTTAGTTGCAGCTAACATTGTGACTTGAGCTGGTGGTGATATCTTGCCTGCTCCTTTGATTTTTTTGGGGTTCTTTCAGTGAAGAATTTTGCAAATTAATTGCAGGACTTGTTAGAGTGGAGTTAAGATCCTGCAGTCAGAAGAGGATTTGTTTCCCTATCGACCGAATAAGGCATGCTTTTGCTAATTATCAGGGAAAAAACACTATTGTATTTTTGCAGTTGTTAGTTTTATCTGTATAGCCTGTCTTTATAGATGTTATGTGAACCTAGGGTTCAGTCTTTAGCACCTGGGTTCATCTTTTTTAAAGAGTCCTTTTCAGTTCTGACAGGTGGAGAGATTTTTTCTTCCCAGAAACAACCTTCACTTTAATTGGAGCAACTGAATCATTGGTTTTCAAAACACAATCACAAAAAGAGGATCACATAGTTCTATTGCACTTGTGTCTATGGGAATATCCATGGGAATTTTTTTTTTTTTTTTTTTTTTTTTTTACTTTTTTTTTCTATTTTCATTATACAGACACAACAGTACCAATAATGCAGGGCGGAATCTAATACAAAATAACAATATGGAGTGAGTACAGTATTCATTTGACTTAGAAATCAAACCTATTTTCAAGTGGTTTGCAATATGTTAATACATATGATGTTTATCTATGGTTAATGTAGAGAGATCAACTCTTGATGTGGTGAAAAAATTTAAAACCCGATTTGATCAATTTGAATTTCTTTATTTTTGAGTTATTCAGAGAATTTTTCCAAATTTCAATTATTCTATCAACAGAATTATCTATTTTTTCATTTATAATTTCATTCTGTCATCAGAGTTTAGTAAGATGCTTTTTGCAATGGTCAGTGGGATTGTTAAAATCTCCCACAATAGTTAAACAGTCACATGTCACAGTTAACATTTGTTTTAGATTAAGGAGGCCTGTAAATATCTGAGAACATTGGACTCAGATTGAAGTATTTAAGGGGAAAGAAGCCATTGCTCCAACTTTCTGTTGCTGTCTATAAAACTGTAGTTTGGGGCCACCCACTGTCAGAATAGGTGCAACCGATACATGAGCGTTATAATCAGTAATGAAGCAACTTATCTGACAAAGGGAGAAAAAGGATCCAAGCAGCTAGAAAACAGAATTCAAGCTACTTTTCATTCTGTACCAAAGTAGTAATTAATTTTGTCTTATAAACAGAGTCTTTGATTTTTCACCTAGGTTTTATAAAATGATAACACAAATAAAAATGTTATATGCCTCTTTTAATCAGCCATTATACTTTAGGACAGCCTATGCTGCTCCGCAGCTTAGCTGTTATGTTTTTCGGTTCACCCTGGTAGATAAGAGGGTTTCCACCATTGTGCCTTTGGCTAAGGGAGAATATACTGTTGTCTTAGGCTTTGCACCGTGCAGCGGAGAAGAGTACTTACTCTTGATGGGGTCACTGGTGGGGTAGCACAGTGCTACTCTCTAAGACTTTATCATTCATGTGGAAAAAGACAGTATAAAAAATAAAATCGTCATCAGAAATAGGTAATTACTTTGATTCTAAATAGAAAGAGATGGAATACAATACATTCTGCAACTGTAGCTCTTGCTATTTCTATTCATTAATGCTTAGATTTAAGGACAGCGGTCTTCATTTCTTTTTTGAGACGTTTCAGCTCTTATTCTAAAGGCCTCATCAGGTCCTTTCAGACAAGGTCCCACAAGTCCACCCTGTGAGTCATTTGGGTTCTCAAAACCTATGATGTTTTTCTCACAGCTTGCAGGATGGAGGAATGTGTGGGTGATTTCCAAAATAATAAACTCCTAATCCATGATCCGATCTGTAGAAGCAGTCCAGATTAGCAACAAAACACCTTTAGTTGCATTAAAAAGAAAGGCCAAAATGTATGATTTATAATCTTGTTATTATTGAGTTACATTTTCAGACTGCAGACTAAAGTTTGTTTAGAAAAGACCTCAGGGACAAAACAAAGTCGACTTAAAACTTCTGCTAAATAAAAGGACGTTTAACCAGGCTGTGAGACAGGTAGCAGATTCATTGTTTGTCCTCACAACTGTAGAGCGATGAGTCTGTATATGTGTGTTTATATGAGAGCTTTGGGACCGAAGCTAAAGTCCAAAATCAGCACATATCATAACAAAATTACTCACAGACCTGAAGCAGAGCCAAGCTGGACTCAGGCCACTTCCTGCCACAGACCATCGGTTAAAGCTGCATGAACTAAATGTTACAAAACTCCAAACTCACACTGATGGACTGCAGTGAAAAACAGTCCCAACTATAATTTACATGCTTTTAGAGAGATTTCCTTTATGTAATCCAGGCGCAAATGTTGCCCATATGTATAGGAAGCTAAAGGTTTATTTATTTAATTTATGTTTAAATCAAAATAACATCCCTTATATTCAGTTTTATTGAACATAAGAGAGAGAAAAAAATGTTTATCTGTAAAATTGCTAGGATGGCCATTTTAACCATAACAGCACTAATTATCGTGTTAAATTTAATCTTTTGTAACAAATTTTTCTAATATTTTTATCCATAAACTTCAAGTTAAATATTTTGTTTAAGCAAACAGGATGGGCGGAAATAGTTTACACCTATTATACACAATAGACGGAAACCACCTATGTGACCCTTGACAGGAAAAATAAAAATACCTTGAATACAAAGTTGTGTGGATTATGTGGTGGTCCTTAAACTAACATGATGCAGGGATGCCTGGGAACATTATTCCCACATAGAAACATGGAAAAACCCTTTGTCTGGATGACGTTGAGGTCTCCCTCCTGCTGTGGATGCAGTCCTTCCCACACTGAGGCTCTCATTAACCCGAAACCCTCCAATCTTCCTGCTGATCAGTCACCATGGCCTGGTTATAGAGATAAAATGAGAGCAAGGTTTTTGGAGGGTGTTTTGGAAAAGAGGTTAGATGGATGGGTACACAGATACGTGAGGAAGAAGATGTTGTTGAGTCACAGGTGTGGAATTTATCACAAGGGCGTAGGTCTGATTTGAACTTTGGTAGGGACACTATTGGTCTGGTGTCATTGGTGCTATGCAATATGCATGCCCTTTTTTATGCTCGATGTGAGCATCCGTACTGATAAGAGGAATTCATTGTTAAAAGAGAAAAGCAACATTTTGCTCCATTAATAAAAAAGTTATAAGCTCTACACTCATTAGATGCTGTTTATCAATGTTTGAAGTATCACCGGCTCTGATGAATGTGGAATTAGGACTGTTTTCCACTTTGAAAACGGTTTCATTTGAACGACTAAGAGAGAAGGTAAATACAGTATTTTCTTTTGAAGATACAGAATTGTGCAGAGTTAAACCCCACTCTAATATTTGTACCTACTATTCTCTCTCTGTATCAAGCAAAGTAATACATTCACTAAAATATTAACTTCACTATAAAAGTTGAACATCTGGGCTGTAGTTACTCTGTGAAGCCAATATCATGTATTTCATCTGGGGCTGAAAAAAATGAATCATATTAATTGATTATTTCAATAATCGTCAACTAATTTAGTAAGTGATTCATCATTAACTGGAGTATAGAGACTTTAAAACATACAGTAATATAAATGTAAAATGTGCCTTTCCCCACAGAGCAACCCACTTAGATCAGCTATTATATCAAAATTGTAAGAATAAAAACAAAAAAAATGAAAACAGTAATATCAACTTAATATCGGTAAAAAGGAAACCCTCACATTTTCTTTTTTAGGTGGCTGTGGCTAAGAATCAGAAATGTTAATGGCTTACAGCCTTTATTTGCCCATTTTTCCAACAGTCTTCAGAACTCCTGGCTGACTCAGAATATTTCGTTTTATAAAAGAAAAAAAAATGGTTTTTGTTTTTTAGTGTACATGATATTCATTTTTTTTTATTGGGACTAGTTTTGTAGCCTAATATTAATTGTAGTAACCGCTGCATTCTAGTGTGAATAATTTTTCAATGTTGTGCTCCAAGCACACGCGGACTAGAAAACAGCCAATCAGAGAGAGAGAAGGCGGAACTTAAGGCAGAACAACCAATGAGAGTTGAGTTAAACAGCGCAGCACAGTTCCATGCGCTGCTACATGAAAGGGACAGGAGAGACCAGGCAGAGGAGCTGCGAGAGGAAAAGAAGCCACTGCTGCAACAACTACTGCTGTAAATTATAAACATGTTGCTCACATCCAATTATTGGTAGGGACAATTAGGTCGGTTCAAAATTTTGGTAGGGACATGTCCCTATGCAAACCTACGCCCATGATTTATCATTATTTGCAGATATACAATGGATTTAAAGACTGACATCCTTGACTTAAAAGCTACTATATGAAATAGTGTGTTATTCTTTAGTTGTTCCATAGATGTGTGTACATATTCACATTCAGACATATGAAAGGTTATTTTTTTCTGTACTAAAGGGGATTTACTTGTGTGTTTATGGGTTTTCTGAGTCAAGCAGGTAATTCCCTAAAAAAACAGGAAGCCAAATCCTGCTTCCATTACGTTAAACCATCAATATTCTCATGTCAGCCTGGTGTTTCCACCTGGCATGTTCTGATTCATAAGATAAACATCTTCCCCCAGTCACCATTGTTTGCTGGATCCAATACAGCACATCTGCTTCTTCTCACAGCAGATTACTCCAAACACAGCATTTGAAAAAAGATGGCGTGACTAAGAGCGGCCTTAAGCTCTGGACTCTTATCTGTCTTCTTGAATTTGAAATGTAGGAATTCAGCCTCAGAAACTGACAGTCCCATCCCATAGCTTATGGTGAAATATGTGGAAAAGATAAATATTTCATTGAAACACATGGAATCAGACACAAAACACAGTATTTAGGTTCCATAGACCTTGTTGCATTTCATCACCTTTGTGGAGTTTGCCAAAAGAGTGGAAATTTGGACTGAGTTGTCTAAAACCAGGATGCAAGTATTAGAATCATTCTATTTAAAGTCTTTCAAAATAGAAGTAAAGCATCTCCAAAGCATTATTTTAATGTGCAAAGATAAATACATACTGCAAGTGGGACGTGAGAAAATTTACGATGTGTACCAAGTAATAGTGAAACAGCCTACAACAAAATGTTCCCTATTTTTTGTTGTACATCATTGAAACACTTGATACATTTAAAAGAAGCCTGTATGACTTACCTCATTGTAAATACAGGTGCTGGTCATAAAATTAGAATATCATGAAAAAGTAGATTGATTTCAGTAATTCCATTTAAAAAGTGAAACTTGTATATTATATTCATACATTACATACAAACTCATATATTTCAGATGTTTATTTTGTTTAATTTTGATGATTACAAATGACAACAAATGAAAATCTCAAATTCATCATATCAGAAAATTAGAATATTACTGAAGACCAATAAAAACAAAGGATTTATAGAAATGTTGGCCAACTGAAAAGTATGAACATGAAAAGTATGAGCATGTACAGCACTCAGTATTTAGTTGGGCCTCCTTTGGCCTGTATTACTGCAGCAATGCGGCGTGGCATGGAGTCGATCAGTCTGTGGCACTGCTCAGGTGTTATGATAGCCCAGGTTGCTCTAATAGTGGCTTTTAGCTCTTCTGAATTGTTGGGTCTGGTGTATTGCATCTTCTTCTTCACAATACCCCATAGATTTTCTATGGGGTTAAGGTCAGGAGAGTTTGCTGGCCAATTAAGAACAGGGATACCATGGTCCTTCAACCAGGTACTGGTAGCTTTGGCACTGTGTGCAGGTGCCAAGTCCTGTTGGAAAATGAAATCTGCATCTCCAAAAAGTTGGTCAGCTGCAGGAAGCATGAAGTGCTCTAAAACTTCCTGGTATGTGGCTGCGTTGACCCTGGACCTCAGAAAACACAATGGACCAACACCAGCAGATGACATGGCACCCCAAACCATCACTGACTGTGGAAACTTTACACTGGACTTCAAGCAACGTGGATGAAGTGCCTCTCTTCTTTTCCTCCAGACTCTGGGACCTTGATTTCCAAAGGAAATGCAAAATTTACTTTCATCAGAGAACATGACTTTGGACCACTCACCAGCAGTCCAGTCCTGTTTCTCTTTAGCCCAGGCAAGACGCTTCTGACGCTGTCTGTGGTTCAAGAGTGGCTTGACACAAGGAATGCGACAGCAGAAACCCATGTCTTTCATACGTCTGTGTGTGGTGGTTCTTGAAGCACTCACTCCAGCTGCAGTCCACTCTTTGTGAATCTCCCCCACATTTTTGAATGGGTTTTGTTTCACAATCCTCTCCAGGGTGCGGTTATCTCTCTTGCTTGTACACTTTTTTCGACCACATCTTTTCCTTCCCTTCGCCTCTCTATTAATGTGCTTGGACACTGAGCTCTGTGAACAGCCAGCCTCTTTAGCGATGACCTTTTGTGTCTTGCCCTCCTTGTGCAAGGTGTCGATGGTCGTCTTTTGGACAACTGTCAAGTCAGCAGTCTTCCCCATGATTGTGTAGCCTATAGAACTAGACTGAAAGACCATTTAAAGGCTTTTGCAGGTGGTTTGAGTTAATTAGCTGATTAGAGTGTGGCACCAGGGGCCATCAATTTTGAACCTTTTCACAATATTCTAATTTTCTGATATGATGAATTTGAGATTTTCATTTGTTGTCATTTGTAATCATCAAAATTAAACAAAATAAACATCTGAAATATATGAGTTTGTATGTAATGTATGAATATAATATACAAGTTTCACTTTTTAAATGGAATTACTGAAATCAATCTACTTTTTCATGATATTCTAATTTTATGACCAGCACCTGTATAATCACTGAACTTGTTTCTCAAACGATCATTTGTGATTAGAGTTTCCAAACATCACCTTCAGTATATTAAAGTTTGTGTCCGGCACAAATGGGATCAGAAAAAAAAAAAAAAAAAAAACAATATAAAAAAAAATAAAGCTTAATATAGAACATAACTTCAGACAAGGCAAAAGCAGAATAAAAGCAACTAAAGATATAAAAGACGATAAAAGCAGGTAATAAAACAAATAAAACAGTTGTACTACGACATTAATATAATTACACATCAGTTAACAATTTAATGCATTTTTGACTTTGACTTAAAATAACTTTTGGGACCTGTAGTCCTGCAGGATTAATTTTTCAAAGCTTCTCTTTTTCAATAATGATTTTATAATTCCTGTTGTAAGGCCTGGGGGAAATCACCTGACACAAGGGATGTGTTTATAATTTGAATCAAGTTAGACTCTAAAACAGGCAAAACCTTCTAATAAAACCTGACATCTGGACAACAGGAAAAGGAGCTTAACACCTGAAGAATTTCTCCTTAACTTTTGCAGTTTATTTCGCAGAATTTGGGCCTTTTAGTTTATTCTAACTGGTGACATCACTGGGACTGGAGCTGATGTATAGACTGCTTTTCCAATACCTTGTATTGGAAAGTCATTGCAGGCATATTTAGATAAGAGTTAATTGGCCACAGAGATGGGGCGTTGTTTACCTGTTGACTGTGGCAAATAATGCAGATGTATTATTGATAATCTCAGAGAGGAAAGATTTTCTCCATTTTTTAGTTGTAAATTATGCAACTAAATTATGCTTTTCTTTATAGATTTCATAGTGAACTTGGAGTCCATTCTTTCTTTACCTTCGCCTGGCTTTTCGGTATTCCCTCTTATCTTTTCTCACTGCTGGAGCATTTTTTCCATGGAGATTTTATCTTCCCAGCAACTTTCACTTTAACTCTCTGGAGCATCGGAATCAATGATGTCCGCAACTATAGAATGGAAATAATCAACCAGCTCATCTATTGAGTAACAGGGTAAAATGGAAGCAGGTAGATAAGCCTGGGTAAAATTTTAAATTTTACCGACCATGATAACATGCCTTCTTATAACATATATTTAACATATATTAGATCAGTGGGGAAAATGGTTTCAAAGTAAGATGGTCTGATAGGGCAACATCAGTTACAGAAACATTTGAAATATTTAGACCTGAATTACTAATGACCCAGTCGATAATATGTCTCTAAATGTGTGTTGGTAGTTTAACATATTGAGTCAAACCAAAAATTTCAAGTGTATCATACAGTTCTTTCCAAACTCTGTGTTCCGGGTTGTCAACATGTACATTAAAATCCCCCACAAGAATTAAATAGCCATGTAAACATGTTTATAAATGGGGGGATGAATGATAAGAGTGAGAGGGTCTTTGGAGAGTGAGGACTTGATAAAGCAATCATTATTTTTTTCCTAGTGAATCATGCGTTCCCCTTTCAGAAAGACAAATTCAGGCTCACACACAGGGACAGCCATGGGACAACATCTTTTAAAATGTTTTAACTGAGAAAGAGTGTCTCAGTGACACACTGCTGGTTTAGACTAAGAACAGATGACTTTATCTCTGAGAATGAGACATTCTTTGAATGGGAGCCATTAAAATAGTCTAAGGCTTAGAGATAAATTAGATTCAGAAGGATTTCTGGGCTCTGTGACTTATCAGTGGCTGCATGTTTTGCAGTGTGTGGTAACTCTCTAGGGGTTTGATGGACACCCCGACACTACTTGGATTAGACACAAAGAAACCACAAGGAAAGATTGGACTTGCATTAGTCACCGTCTCTTTAAGAAGGCTGATGGTTTTATTTATAAAAGTATGTTGCTGTATGAGCAGTCATGTGCATGGCATGATGCCAAATAAAACTATCAAATTTCATTTGTTTTCTTGGGTTTCGTTGTGAGTTTGTGTTTTATTCATCTAAAAAAAGATATTTTCAATTCAATTCAGTTTTTCATATAGCACCAATTAAAATGTCATCTCAAGGTTACTGACATAGTTATGCAGCCCGTTTTCATTAAATCCTTTCTAACTAAAGAAACCCATCTGATTGTATTGAGTCACTGACTTTGCAAGATTAGCACTTACTGGAAGAACATATGGTTATAGTAGGTATTCGTTTGCATTGTGTCATTTACTCTGCAGCAATCCCTTACTCAGATTATTCATGCAGCAACAGAGGAGGGGGAAAAAATCACTTTTAATAAGAAGAAACCTGCAGCAGAGCCAGGCTCAGCATAAGCAGGCTTCTGTTGAGGCCAGCTGGGGGTTCAAGGAGAGAAATGCAGATATATTAAAGGAACTTAAAAGCACTAATCCATAAAACTTTCTGTTAAAAAGGGTAACAGTAAACTGGCTCCACAGATAGCTCTGTCTAGGAAAGAATCAGTGGCGAGTTCTCATTGAATACTAGAGAAGTTACTGTAAAGGAGACAGCGTTGGGTACTGACAGCTTAATAATTAGATTATTATGGAGAGCAACTTAAAATCAGAACAATTCTTTTCAAAATCTAAATCAGTGTTCTTTGGGATGGTTGTAGATTATTCTGAAGCAGTTTTCTGGTGAGTGAAGAATTTATTGTTTGATCCAACTTCCCTTCTAGTATGTCAATCCACCCCACCCAATCCCACATGTGTGAACAATGAAACCTTGACTGGAGAATAGGATTCCAATATAGAAAAAAAAAGTTCCAAGTATCAAATAAAAAACTAAAATATATAGTTAATCAACGACCCCTCATTGCAAGGGATACTAAAAATTAATTATTCAAATATGCTGATTTGCATTGAAACACATTTCTCCAAAGTGTTGCCCTTTTTTTGGCTGCAGTGTTAGAATAACTGAGCTCAGTCCCTCTGCTTCCAATAGGTTCACCAGAGCAATAACAATGCTTAAAGTATTAAAGTCTACAAACATGTTGAATAGAGCCAGAAAAAAAAAAAAAAAAAAAAAAAAAAAACACAAAGACAAAGACATTGTTTCGAGTGCTTTTCCTATAAAGACCAACAAGAAATAACAGAATGCTGAAAAGTGGCATATGTGCCAACCTAATGCTATACTTTTGGAGCAACACTAAAATACTAAAATAGTGATCATTCTGAATAATATAAGCAAAAAATAATTTTTGTCAGTCTGACCGGCATGAACAGCCTAATGTAGGGTGACCATATTTTCATTTGGGAAAACCAGGACACCTTGGAGCCGGGGGGGGGGGGGGTTTGATTAAAAGAACAAATGTTTTGCTCAGTGATGAGAGGAAGTGTTACTTGTTACAAGTTGTTTTAATGGTTATAGAGTCAGATATGTGGCGGTAGTGTTTGATGTATCTAAAGGTTTTTATCTGTTACTGTGTAAATGGGTTTGGCCTGAATTTAAGGACAGATTCTAATAGATCTGCAGGGTGGGGACTATAAATCTGATAGGAGTTTAATTTTTTTGTTGTTGTTTTGCACAATATGCTTAACTTAGTATTTTTTGTTGTTGAATATTAGAGATTTTGCAGATACATTTTGTAGATACATTGTTTAGATTTACTTATATATTTTTAACCCTTTTATAGAATAGAATAGAAAATCCCTTTATTGTCCCACAATGGGCAAATTTACAGCAGCAGAAAGATTATTGAAAATGGTCACACAAATGTGGACCTTAGAAAGAATAACATAATAGGGAAGAGTTAAAATATAAAAAATAAAATTCTGTAAAGTGTTTTAACTATATAAAACTGTAGAATAAATAACCAATATGCAGCTATGGACATTTTTACAGTAATGGATATTTGCAAATAGCAGCAACATCAGAGATGTGCAGAATGACAGCAGCATGTTATTTAACTGACTAAGGTTTCTATCATTACATTTGATTTGATTTGTTCCTGCTCCCGCTGGTTGGAACCTTTATTCCACTCTGGATTCTTGTGAGTGTAGTCTTTGTTCACTTTAACTTTTAAAAAAATAAATAAATAAACAGTTTTGAAAGCCTCGGTATTCATTCTTTTCCTGCTTTGTGTGTCAACTTTCACGGTTGCTAAGCAACAGAGCATACGGCGGTAAAACCCGCTGAAGGCAGGACCTGTTCGAATTTACAGCCAAAACTCTTCCGGCCTCCTTATTTTCAAGGACTTCGAAGGATCCAGTGTAGGTAGACCGCGTCCTTGGAGGATGCGTCCTAGGTTTTCGAACAGAGCCTCTGATTAAGAACAGGGCTGCCCGCACTGATGCGGCTCAGGGATTACGTCACACGGAGCGTCGTGCGCAGTGAAATCAGGACATTTCCTCACTTTCTAAAAAAAAAAAACGGGACACCCGGGACAGGACGTGAAATACGGATATGTCCCGGGAAATACGGACGTTTGGTCACCCTGGCCTAATGATGGGGTTCCCTGGGTCTGAGCTACCTCTTAGATGCTATTCTAGGGCAGGCTTAACAGACCCAGATTTAAATCCTCAACTCTAAATTGATCTAGTCTAAAGGCTGGAAACTCTGAGTTTTCGGTGTCACAATGGTTGCTGTGAGTTAGTTTAATCAACCCTAAGTAGGTCCACTCAGAGTAGAACACGTGTAACAAGTGTGAAAAGCCATTATCAGTTGAGCTCCAATTCGACAAGTCACCCTGATAACAGGCAACAAGAAGTGCGAATTTCAATTTCACCCTAGTGGAACGAGAGATTTTAATGCAGAAATAAAATAAAAACATGTAGAAAATCTTTAAAAGACAGAGCAACAGCACTGCAGCTGCAAAGGAGAGAAAAATGGCATAAGAGAAGATTGCTGGATGTCCTTTTTCCGGGTGGATCATCAAAATAAGTGGTCCTGGTAATTGTCAATCATTCTGGTGATGTTTACATAAGGCTGTCCTACGTGCTTCTGTCCAAACTTACCTCCTCCTTGGATTGCTGAATCTATGCATAAAATAAGACTGTCTTTCATGGCCTTGGTGCTGATGGTTGTTTTTTTCACCTTCTCCTGCTCACCTGACTAACAGGCCCAGCGGCTGATTAACACAGATCTGTTTCACCTGGTTCCAGAAGCTATTTATGTTGTTTGCTTGCCTACCATCAGCGGCAGATTATTTCAGCTATTTATGTTGAGTGTAAGTAAGTGTTTGAGATTCTGATTCTGACCTGTTTTCTGCCTCTGGATATTTGCGTTTCTTCCTCGTCTGCTCTGTGAGTTTGGTTTTCAGATTCTGCAGGTTATCGAACGTGGCCTGCTTGGACTCTCCCTCAGTACTTCTTCGGCTCTCTGATCCCGTGGTGTGTAGACCTGGTTTGGACTGTACTACGGTTTTGGTTTATCCCTCATGGACACTGTTGCCTCCTCAGCGTCAGCTGGCGCCAGCTCCCCATCACCCTGAGCTCTGAAGCGGTTACGACCGCAAGCGTTGGACAATCACCCCATGGATTCCTCCTCTCTCTCTGGGATCAGAATGAACTTCCAACCAGCTCAGTGACTTTTTCTCCCATTTAAAATCAGCTCGACATTCTACTCACTGACCTGAATTTTCTGTTTCTGCAGAGAATCGGGTCATCCGCCCCAATGACGTCCAGCGTTTCGCTTAAAGGAATAGTACACCCAAAACATGATTAGCCTTCATTTTCTACTCACCCCCATGCTGAACAACACTCTGGAGTACTTTTTTGATATCTCAAATGCATCTGGAGATCTGGGAGGCTTCTTGCTTTCTGCTGACATTCAAATAATGGAGGTCTATGGCGCCCGAGGCAGAAAGGTCCATAAAAGTCCACAAAAAAGTGTCAATATTCCTCCATACTGCTCGTCCAATGTATTCCAAGTGTCCTGAGTGGGTAGCATCCAGAATTTACTCGAAACGAAGTCATTTAGAATGTTTTTAGAGCATAAACAGTAGTGTATAGGATTTCCTGAAAGCGCACACATGCGCGTTCACGACGCTACGGAAGCCGGCAGACCAAACCAGCGCATTCAGCTCGGCAAAGAACTCATGCTCTTCCTCAACACTGAAGTCCTCAGTCTTTTTTCTTTCGTTGTTTCTTTCTTTGCACAGGTAAACAGCACATTTCTTCTTCTACGCTTGCATTATTGGCAGAGCAGACGCTGAATGCGCACTTTCATCTGGCTTGGTCTGCCGGCTTCCGTAGCGTCGTGAACGCACATGTGCGCGCTTTCAGGAAATCCTATACACTACTGTTTATGCTCTAAAAACATTCTAAATGACTTCGTTTCGAGTAAATTCTGGATGCTACCCACTCAGGACACTTGGAATACATTGGACGAGCAGTATGGAAGAATATTGACACGTTTTTGTGGACTTTTATGGACCTTTCTGTCTCGGTCACCATAGACCTCCATTATTTGAATGTCAGCAGACAGCAAGAAGACTCCCAGATCTCCAGATGCATTTGAGAAATCAAAAAAGTACTCCAGGGTGTTGTTCAGCATGGGGGTGAGTAGAAAATGAAGGCTAATCATGTTTTGGGTGTACTATTTCTTTAAGTTATAAATAAAGCTTATTTCCAAACCATCCTGATCTGTCTGCTTGAATATTGGGTCCACGGTTCTAAAGTCATTACATTCGCCTGTGAACACGATATTTATCTCTTACCTTTTCTTAGGGATGCCAGTCCTGCCGTCAGAATCGGGGTTTCAGACCTGCATTGTTGCTTACAAATTCAAGAAAATAAATTTTAAACTAAGTTTGTAAATTTCTTGCTTTGTTCTTAACAAGTGCCCTATATAAAAGAAAAGGTATTGAGTATTTTCCGTAGAATTTGCATCAACTATTACATTTTAGTATAGAAGCTCTGGAACTAATCAAGGTTGTTTAAAAAAAAAAAGTTCAGCCAACTCTCTATCATGCATGTTTTGAATGTCAAATACTCAATTCTACATTATGGTTTAAGTCAAACTTTCAGTGAAAACTCCATGATCTAAGGTAGAAAATCAGCCCTCTTACCTAATTTATTTATAAATTAGATTTTAAATTTCTGTTTTACTGAGTTGCAAAAGATTGGACCCTGGTGGAAATACAAAAAAAATGTCTTATGTTATCACCCTAATGTAAAGGAGACCCTGCATTAATAGATGTATGACTTTCAGGTTGGAGAATAAAAAAACACGATTTAGTGGTTAATATAACCAGATTTAAGCTTTGCTTCAATAACTGATTAAAGTTGAAGGGATTTTCTGCACCATCTGTTCTGTCAGAAAACTCGCATAAATCTTCCTCCCATGATCCGTATTTCTGTGGCTTATGTTTAATTATAACATAACTTTTCAGTACAAATAACTCAGTGTTAGACTTCATTATGTTTAGATTTAATAAGAAGCTTCAAACTTTTGCAGTATGACTCCATTGGAGAGCCAAGTTTAAATTGTTCTTACCTGCTGATAAAACAAAATCAGGATTGTGGGAACAGCTTACATAAAATAAAAAGAGAAAAGAAAACCACAAATCCCACAGCACCCTATGAATGCTTTGCTGTTTCTGTCACAAGACCATGAGTCATTTTTCCAAGCTTGAGTTTTAGATATCAGGCCAAGCTAATACCGGGTCATGGTGCAAATCAGAGTGCATCTATTAGACACAGAGGAAGAGAAGTGCTGTAACTGAACTGAACCAAGTCGACAGATGGAGGAATGTTGAACAATGGCTAATTTAAAGAATAAAATCATTTAGACAAACAGTTTTCTTTTAAGGCGGACAACTAACCTTAAATCCCCCAATTAAACCTTTAATTGTAAGACAACAAAGGGATTTTCTATTCTATTCTTATCACATCAAACTTTAATACATGTTTCACTACTACATTTACAAAACCAGATACAGCTGTACATTTGTTACAAGATTTATAAACACAAGGCCTATAAGATTTAGATTTTTTTTTATTTGAATATAGCTGTACAATAAAATACACTAATAACTGAGGCCACATTCTAAAGAGTTTTTTTCTAAATTATGGTAGAAAATATTTGGTCATCCACAAACTAACAAGATGCCTGGCCCTCACAGACCTGTAACAACTTCTATCAGAAGTTCTTCTGTTCACCACTCATTATGTATATTAATGTCATAAAAGAAGCCTGTTTGCAGCATCAAACAGTCAGACTCAATCATGGCCAAGACCAAATAACTGTTGAAGACAAAAGGAAGAAAATTGTAGTCCTGCACCAGGCTGGGAAGAGTACATCTATAATAGGCAAACAGGTTGGTGTGAAGAAATAAACAGTAAGAAAATAGAAGACGTGCAAGAGCACTGACAATTTCCCTCGATCTGGGGCCCCATACGAAATCTCATCCTGTGAAGTCAAAATGATCATGAGAACAGTGAACTAACATCCAAGAGCTACACAGAGGGACCTGATGAATGACCTCCAGAGATCTGTGGAAACAAATGCTACCATCAGTAATGCCCTACACTAAGAGGAAGGTGTTAGCCACCTCCCCTGCCTTAAACTAGTTCATGTCCAGGTCTGCCTGAAGTTTTCCAGGGAGCATATGATACGATGATCCAGAAGACGACCGATAGAATATCATGTGGTCAAATGAAAATGGAACTTTCTGACAAAAACTCAACTCGTGTTTGGAAGGAAAAGAATAGTGAGGTATATCCGAAGAACACCATACCTAATGTGAAGCATGGGGGTGGAAACATCATGCTTCAGCAATGTTTTTCTGCAAAGGGGACATAATGACTGATCATTGTTAAGTGCACAATAAATGGGCCATATGTGGTGAGACTTTTATCCAAAATTTCCCACCATCAGTTGGAGCTTTAAAGATATTTTAAAAAACTGGCCGGGTCTTCCACCATGACAATGATCCTAAACAAAGTAGTGGCTAAAAAAAAAACATTTCAAGGTCCTGGAATGGCCTAGCAAGTAGAACCCATAGACACATTTTGCAGGGACTTGAAAGTCTAAACTTCCAGCAAAAACACCAACATATTAATTCTCTAGAGGTGTTCTGCATGGAGGAATAGGCCAAAATACCAGCTATGCTGTGTGTAAACATGGTGAACTTACATGATTATTGTTCATCATTGCCGACAAAGGTCTTGGTACAAAGTTATGAATTGAACTTTTTTTTATTGATCAAATACATATTTTTTTCACTTAATTTACCAAAAAAATCTTTAGAAATCATTTTTTCTTCTGTTTTGACTCTCATAGATAAAGTGTACCTAAGATGAAAATTGCAGACCTCTCTCATCTGTCAAAGTTGAAAGTGCCAATTCTGAGGTGGACTGAATACTTTTTTATCCAACAATTACGGCTTGAGTTTCTCTTTAGGAAATAAACTAAGAAATAAAAATAATGAGGAAGCACATTTACATTTTGTAGTGTTTAAAAAAATATCACTTGGAAATACATAAAACTAAATACACTGATTGCTGATGATATTTATTGCTGTATATTACTGGTTAACTAATTTGTTTTGGGTTTTTTTTTCTTTTTCTTCCAACCAGTAGTTTGGTTGACGGGTTTACTCTGGTATTATTAAATGGATCAGAAGCAAAATCATTTGAATATCTGCTCTTGAAACTCTTGAATTAAGCCAAGTTCTTAATGATGGTCCATTTAAAGACCATACATAGAATGGATATAAAACCCTAACCCTCTCATATTGCCAACATTCTTTTAAAACACTTCTACCCATTATTTTGACATTTACCTTATGTTTTGTCACCCACCTTAGAGTGAGGAAAGCCTACGTTAAAGACCCATCACCTGTAGTGTAATGCTTTGAGGAATGAATTAAAGCAATATAACCTGATTTCCTAGATAATTTGGTGTTTGCAGCAAGATGCTGCATGGGTTACAGCATCAGAGCAAATGTCTTAAAGAAGCAAACTGTAGGAAATAGAAAGTACAGATAATTGTGTGAAAATGTAATGAATAGAAGTCAGAAGTAGGAAGAAAAATAAGTAATGGAGTAATGTATAGATACCTAATAAGTGTACTTAAGTACAGTAATGAAGTACGTGTCCCTCGTTATTTGACACCTCTGATTTACATATATTACTATGAAGACCGAGATAATTAGTTCAAGAACATGTGTAACCTGGGATATTACTAAAACTGAACACTTTTTTTCTCTAACTAATAGAAAACTGAAGTATAAATGTTCAGGGAGGCTGCCAAAACCTGACAGGACTGAGAGAGATAAATTAACTTCTGGTTAGAGTTGGTTATTCTGTAGATGTAAGAAAAGTCTTATTACTAATCCTGGACTGGTGAGTGGAGTTGAAAGACAAAAGAAAACAACCACTTCAGCTAAAATGTCTTTTGACATTTTGGATAAAAATTATAATCGTCTCCGTTTTGACTCAAATCCATAGAGTCTGTGAGACACATTGGGTGTAGATGAGATGTAACCTTTCAAAATCTCTACATTTAGAAAATAAAACTTAGAAATGGCCTAGCCAAGATCCAGCACCAAATCCAACAGAAAACATGAGGAAATCAGTGATAAGGAAGATATCAGCTGTATAACACCATGGTGTTATAAATCTCATAGTTTTTGTTCCCTGACATTATGGTTAATTATACAGATGAAATCCAGTCTACCTTATCTCATTTCTCAGAGGGGGGGGGGGGTTAATTGTTAACATTCAGTTGTATAGCACTTTCTCCATTCTTTGTGTGGGGTGTTTAGCATCAAGTGTGGGTCTGGCTGCAACCAATTTAAAATTAAGGAGTCTCTAAAGCTGTCTCTCTGCAGTCATCACTATTATTATGAGAACTCAATATTGCTTTCATAGCAACACAAGGATTGGCAATATGACAGTATGTTGCTTATTGCAGAAGGCGGGAAGTAAACACTCCACGAGCATGAAACATGAGCATGAGTGGTTACACTTACTCTGAGGAAATAAAAGTTAGATCTCAAGTATGCCTTCCAGCTCTTTTATTATCCTCCTTTTGTATTACAGTGAAAAGTGGACTTGGCTGAAGTTCATCGTAAGATTTCATGGCGAATAATTTCTCCAAAGACCTCCGCGGTTATCTCATTTCACCAAACAGCTGTTCTGCAACCCAAAGGAATGGGTGAGAGAGGACTTCATGGATGGGAGAGATTAATCAAACACAAGAGGCACAGGAACGGGAAAACACAAAGACTGAAAGAGAAAAGGCAGATGAACACCAAGTGAGTCTGTCAACACACGCTTGATTGTGTCTGTGACCAGCAGCAAGAGGAGGAGGGTGGGAGGAATAAAACAATTAACATGGAAAGCATTCCGGGGAATGTTGGTTACCTTGACAACAGTGGGCAAAGGCAAACAAACAGGTCCTTTCAGAACATTTCAAAACAAATAGAAATGTCTCTTCTATTAGCCCTCTGGCTTTTGCAAAATGGAGCAACTGCAGTAGCTTTTTGAGAATAATTACAAAAGAATTATTGACTTATATATCTTATTTACTTATATCTCTTGTTTCTGTTTTAAAATGAATCAACTTATTCTGTCTTGGATGATGGTGCTGATTAGATACAGCATAATAAAAAGGCTTTAAAATCTTGATTTTTATTCAGTCCGTTCTTCAGAATTGGTGAAAGTGTATGACAGTGGGCCAATTTGTAGATTTGTGCAGTAGGATGGGTGTGGTTCTTTTTCTTTGGATTTACAGCAGTGTTTGATGAGCCAACAGGTCCACCCTTTGTCCTGGCAAAGGTGCTTATCCATAATTAGTAACAGAAGACGCAGAACAATAGTTTCTGAATCATATGTGCTTTCTTGCCAAAAGCCATAAAAGGGTGAAAACTCTTTGTTTTCTGCACAGTTATAATGCAAGTGATAAGCTTGTTCAAAGAACACTATGTGTGCTTGTCACTGGGTTCAAACTGAACTAGCTGTAAAAAGAAATCAAGTAAAAAATGGATGGTGAGAATATATCCCTACATCTTACAACAAGGATTCCGTTTATATGAAAACATTTCATCTTACATGCCAAGAACATGGAATTAAATATTCCTTTTGTCTGATTAATGAGTAAAAACAGACACGCTTCTGTATTTGAAATGAAGGAATCAACATTGTTCACATGCTACATCTATAAAAGTCATAAATAAACTTTGTGCAAATACACAAAGATTCAAAGTCCAGAAACCCCCCAGTTTCATAGGAACAGAGGTAGATTACAACAAAGAAGATAAAACAAGTTATCTTAAGGTTAAAGAGTTTAAAGTAAAAACAGCATTTGTCTGCTTTGTTGCAGTGCATACAAGATTTTAATCTGTTGTCGATGCACATATGATATACGTTACGCACAAAACTGTAAAGCACCATCAGGGATCAAACTTTCAAACACTGGGAAGCACATTTCTCTCCAGAATCCTTTGATGGTCTTGAAATTTCATTTTTCTCTGCAGAGATTCCATACGCCCCGTTTTAGGTTAGACAACAGCTCCAGAACATAACAGAGCCTCCTTCATGTTACACAGTCATGATCTTGGCACTGGCGGCTTGCTTAATTGCTCATTCCTTTACCTGTCTAACTCCGTCCAGTTGCTCATTACCGCTCATCTGATCCACCTGTTTCAAGCTCCTATTTATGTTGCCTGTTTTCCAGCCATCAGTGCCAGATTATTCCATCCTAGCGTGAGAATTTTCTAGTGTACCCAGTATTGTTGTTTCACTACCAGATCCTGACCTGTTTCCGCCCCTGGATTCCTGAGTTTTTAGTCTGCCCCTGTTTCAGTCTGTTTCTACCTGTTTCCTGTCTTCGGACTGCTGTTTGTACTCTGCCTGTTAACATCCTTGGATCCGTCCCCTGTGTTCTTTTCTTGATATGCTTCAGTTTTCTGTGTGTGAAAATGGAGCTAATGTGCTTTGGTACAAATTTCCATTTCTGTCTCTTCTGTCCATAGGTAATTCTCCCAGAAACTTTGTGGCTTGTCATCATGTAGTTTGGCTAATTCCAGTATGTTTTTTTTTATGATTTGTTTTAAACAATGGTGTGCTCCTTGGTCATTTCCAATAACTCTGCTTCAGAAAGGATGGTTGGTGCGATCTGACACAGATATTCTTTGAGATTAGTCCAGCTTTAATCTCTTTAGAAGTTTTTATGGGCTATTTTGTTACCATTCATATTATCTGTCTCAGATTTATCATAAATTTCCTGTTGTAACCCCGTCCAGGGAGGATGGATACAGTCTCAGCGATCTTAGATTTCTTAATAAGTGCAAAGGTTGTCAAAGGAACATCAAGCTGCTTGGAGATGGTCTTATTGCTTTTACTTTAAGATGCTTGTCTATAGTTTTCATTCTAATCACCTGAAACAATTTTTTCCTTTACTTCCTTTGGTCCATGTTGGGTGTGGTACATACCATGTCACCAAACAGCAGTGTTACCTGTAGCCCTATTTATAGACCCAACGACTGATTACTACATTGCAGACACCAGTGATGCTAACTAGTGGACACAGTTTAATATAAAATCTCCCTTTCCTCAAATTATTTTCAATCTTTTTTTTTTTTTTTTAGGCCTATTTCATGAGTTTTTTTGTTTTTGTTTTTTTTTATCATTCCACCGAAGCGTGGTTGAAAAGCAATGTATGACTTTCATTTGCTCATTTTCACAGATTTTTTTTTCATTTATTATATTTATCACATTCAAGTTATGTCTGTGAACATTGTGGGTTGTTCTTTGATCAAACAAGGGGTATACAGTGTTAGGATGGGTGGAGGCTCAGCCATCCATTAGTGCCTGGCTCCCTCCCAGCAACCCTCTTGTTATTTCCTCCACTCTCCCTGTCTTTCTGCTGGCAGTTGTTCCCACTGAAACCATTAGACAGAATATTATCCACTGACAGTTTGCATGTTTTCAACATTATGATTCAGGGAGAAACACTTCCAACACTGGCATCCAAATCACCCCTTGACTACATCCAACATTCCCAACAGCTAAGCAGCTACTAAGACAATAATACAATTTATAAAATACAAGTTATGTCAATTTACGTTAGTCATAATTCAGGAAATGTAGAGAAACCTCAGAAAACATACAGCAGTTTATAGCAGGTGAAACTTTAATGATGTATAACACGAACGTCCTGTTGTAGACACAGTGCACACTCACGTGTTTATATTGTTTTTAAGGAATTCTATCATTAGTGGATGTATTAGTCTCTTGAATGTAGTTTTCCCCGATGAGTCACTTACAGATAACGTGCGGCATCTCAAACTTTCCTTCAAATGCTGAAAAATAAACTCAGTCTCACAAGCTTTGGTTTCTTTTTCCATCATCCTCTGTGAACCCTTATAGATCCTCCCTTCCTCTTTAGTTCTGGCAGAGCGCTCAGTCCAGCTGTTGGGTTAAAAAATTACATTTAACAGAAATGCAAGTTGAAAACTAGTGTGGGGACTGGAAAATAATCTAAAAAAACAAGAAAGGGGCAAAAATAAAATAATAATTATCATTGTTACAGGAATTTTATCAAATAGACACGGTGATCACTCAGCTAGAAATCAGAACAAACTGTTTTGTTTTTACTGCCTCTGAGCCGTGCTCAGTGGGTCAAATATTGAAAACTCCCTTTTTTCTTCTAACTATTAAGTGTATATAAACACCAAACTGAGATAAATCAGAAGTTTGTGTTTTGATAAACTTGTTTAATAAAAAAAAAAAAACGTCTGTTATTTATGGTTTAAAGTCCGTTGACAAGAATAAGAATATTATCAAAATCCTCACTTCACTCACAATTGTGCACAAGTCTTAAAATAAATCCACTGGAGCAATTTTCCAGAAACAAAAGGGAAAAGCTACATGTTCAGGAAAGGCCATTTTCAACGTTAGTTAGACAAAATAGATGCTTTAATCCAGGCATCCCCAAAGTCGGTCCTCGAGGGCCGCCGTCTTGCAGTTTTTAGAGGTTTCCTTGCTTTAGCCCAGCTGATTCTGATGATTGCAGTTGAGTAAAGGCCTGTTAATCCTCTTGTAATTAAAATCAGCTGTGCTGGAGGAAGGAAACCTCTAAAACCTGCAGGACAGCGGCCCTCGAGGACCGACTTTGGGGATGCCTGCTTTAATCCCTTACCAGTGTGCTAATTGAGAAGGTAGAGGAACCTGGGTGTGGGAAGCTTAGTCGTTGAGCTTTTGTGTCAAACTCTGCATTGTGGTACAAAAGTGTTTTGTGACTGGTTGTTCACCACCATCAAGCGTGCATAACACATGATAGAAAAGGAGTTATATATGACTGGCACAATAATGAAGAACAGACTAGCTGGAGCTAACCATAAGCTGCCCAGGGACAAAGCCCTGAAAAATGCAGGAAGAGAAAAAAGTTTCCACTAAAGATGGAAAGTTATGTGCAGTAAAGTGGTGCGACATCAAACCAATTCTGATTATGTCTGTTGTTCATGGTGCACTGCCAGAGGACACCTGCCAGCATTGGGACAAGAAATCGAAATACGTCACTGTCTCACTACCAAGCATTGTACGTGAGTACAAGTATGAAGATGTATGGAGTGGATTTGATAAACAGAATAAGTTACTATCGCATGAGCAGTTAGAAGTAGACATTACAGATGGTAATCACTTCATAATTCTGGCTTTAGCCAACAGCTGGCTCCTACACCAAAATGACCATGCAGTAATTACTGGACCAAAGACGAGACCCATCCAGTTACTATAGTGCCATATGAAAGGGGCCAAGATCCTCCTGACCCAGCATGACGGTGCACATGCAGACCTGTCAGAACCTTCAGATGAAGAAATTAATTAAGGGGTCACATGTCATGTGAAGTAGTTGTCTCATGTCTCAGTCCGCAGAGGAGCCAATGCCCACCTTCCAGAGATAATCAGCCTGAAGAACACTATGCACTGCACTGCACTGCAACCTGTGGCCTTGGAAGAACCAGAGTGTGTTATGTGACCTGAAAAGTGTTGTGTTGTCCGTGAAAACTGAGTAGCCTTTCACGCATAGGTAATGGCAGTGATTTCTAAGGTGTGCATTCGTACCTATAATGATTAATGTCTTTCACATATCCTTCTTCTTACACTACAAATGCATAGTTTCATGAGCCATACTGTAACTGTAGAAGTCCATCGATCCATCCATTATCTGACACGCTTGTCCCAATTGGGGTCGCGAGGGGTGCTGGTCTCCAGCAGTCAATGGGCGAGAGGCGGGGTACACCCTGGACAGGTCGCCAGTCCATCGCAGGGCAACATAGAGACAAACAGGACATACAACCATACACGCACACACTCACACCTAAAGAGAATCTAGAGAAGCCAATTAACCTAAAGGTCATGTTTTTGGACTGTGGGAGGAAGCCAGAGTACCTGGAGAGAACCCATGCATGCTCAGGGAGAACATGCAAACTCCATGCAGAAAGACCCCGGCCCGGGAATCGAACCCAGAACCTTCTCGCTGCAAGCCAGCAGTGCTACTGTGGAAGTCAAAAAGTTATTTTTTCTTTTCATTATGTTTCATTATTTTTTTATGATTTTCACAGTTATAGGTTGAGACAACAGTGACAGTTAAAAATAATTTGCATTTTTATTTTATATTTTGTTACAGGCAAACAATATGATCTTTCAAAAGATCTATTTGAACTGTTAAACCAAAAACTACATTTTTTTTTTTTTTTTACTCTTTGATAATTAGAACATGTTAAAAAACATTTGTACGTGTTATCAATACATTAAAAAGCAGGCAGAAAAAAACTGCTTTGTTGAAGGTGGAAATAAAGAGGGTTTTTTCACTCTTTTATCCAATGTTGACACTGTGTTTTATGGAGCTTGGGAACATGAATCCAAATACGTGGACATCCTTTCTCTCTAAAAGTACATTACATTGAAATATATTTTGTTTTTATTCTAACTGGGTTCAAACGAGCCCAAATAACAAAGAGAAATAAAAAAATGTATGTAAAAAATTGCATAGGCCTTAAGGGGTTCAAATAAGCTTTTTATTTGTGCCTTTACGATGTTTGATGAGCAGACTGACCCCTAAGTAGTTCAGCACTGAGGCATCTAGGAGCCTGTAGCCTATTTTCCTGAATTTACTTTGGGTCAGAAAGTCCCGCTCTGTTCTGTGAATTTGGCGTCAGCTGTGTCAAAGTTAAATGGGTCCAACCAAGCAAACAATGGAAGAGTTTTTTCAAGATGAATTTTGTGAATACTCAGAAGCGACCGTTATCCAGCTCAAATCAGACACCAATGGCAACTCTAGGTAAGTTGAAAAAGGGAAGAATAAACTTTGTCAAGTGTGAGCGCAAGCTTTGAGAACGGGCAAAAAGTTATGCAGCTCTGTTTTATTAGAAAGAACTCAGTAGTGCCTCTATAAGTACATAAATAAGTCTGTATTTATTTTTTTTACTGTACAACCTAACTCACGTTTTAAAATTTTACTGAGTTTATCAGCAAAATTCTATGTGGTCTCACCATCACACATAAAACCATGCTGGCTTAATTTAGACTGGAGCTGAGCCTAATTAGCTTCACTTTCCGTAGAGGGTTAAAACATTTTGCACAAGTAACAAAAGTACCCATGCATGAGGAGATTGTGAACCAATAGTTTTAAGATTTGGGAAATTTTACATGTGGAGTTCTTCTTCAGTGCTTCTGTGGCTACAGCATGCAGCTGCAGCTTGAGAACCAATCTAAAGTTTGCAGTTGGGGGTGATTTGGGAGCCATCATCTGCTTCTTTTGCTTCACTTTATCTTGTTCAAAGTCATGGCAGCTCTATATTGAGACATTTTAGAGCAACTGTTTCCTAACCAGGGTTATCATGTTACTTCTAGTGCACTAGACTGGAGATTCCCAAATATTTCAGCTTGTGATCTCAACAGTAACAGTGCCACAGTCTGACAACAACCTTAAAATTAATTAATTCAATTAACTGATTTACTTATTTTGAATACTGGTAAGTTCTTTATAAATTAACATTTTAATCTTTTATTTTAATATTTTTTTTTAATTTAATAGAGCATTTAACGGGTCAACATTTAACTAATCTAAGTGTGCCTTTTTTAATTTGTTGGGATGTTTATTTTAAAATGCATATCTACATGCTACATCTTCTAATTCACATTGATGAATTTCACTTTGCACTTTGGCCAAGGGCGTAGGTTTGATCTCAACTTTGGTAGGGACACTATTGGTCTTAAGCTGAATTGGTCTGATATCTTTGGTCCTACGCATTGCGCATGCTCCTATTTTTTTTAATGTTTGACTTAAGCATCAGGGCGCATTTTGTTCAAAGAGAAAACAGCATTTTTTTTTGCTACATTTATACAAATGTTATAAGGACTACACACACAAGATGCTGTTTTTAATGTTTGAAGCATGAGTGGCTCAGAATAATGTAAAATTGGGACAACCTTACACTTTGAAAGGGTTACATTTGAACTTACAAATGACTAAGACGGAAGTAAATATGTGCCTTTTTAACCCAATATAGTCTAAATATGTCTTTTGTATGTGTATTTATCCGGTGTTTTCTATAGGTAATTGGAGAGGTAAACAGAGGTAAAACCCACTCATTTTTTTAACCTGATATGCTAATATTCTCTGTATTGTAAAACAAAGCAGAAATAACATATGCAAGAGACTGCAAATAGAGTTATTGTATTTACATGGGCGTGGGAACTATAAGAGGAACTGACACTGAGCATTTAAAATATTGACTTCAATATACAAGTGGTGAGAAAAGAAGCGACTGCTGCAACAACGCTGTATTGTAAATTATAAACATGTTATTCACATATAATTATTGGTAGGGATAAGTAGGTCGGGCCAAAATTTTGGTAGGAACATGTCACTATGGTCCCTATGCAAACTTATGATTTTGGCCCTCCATGTACCTCAGGGTTCACATCACAATGTTTATTAAAAATCATCCCCCACTTGGGGTCCAGACTCCCGGTTTGGGAACCATTGTACAAGAAACAAGTGGATTAACATAATTTGGGGTTTTATTAACTGTAGGCTGAAAATAAAATAACTTTCCATCCATCTTCAAATACGCTTAATCCCAAATGGGGTCGTAAGGGGTGCTGGTGCCTATCTCCAGTGGTCAATGGGCGAGAGGTGGGCTACACCCTGGACAGGTCGCCAGTCCATCACAGGGCAACACAGAGACAAACAACCATTCACGCACACACTCATACCTAAGGAGAATCAAGAGAAGCCAATTAACCTAACAGTCATGTTTTTGGACTGTGGGAGGAAGCCGGAGTACCTGGAGAGAACCCACGCATGCTCAGGCAGAACTTGCAAACTCCATGCAGAAAGACCCCTGGCTGGGAATCAAACCTGGAACCTTCTTGCTGCAAGCCAGCAGTGCTGCACTGTTACGCTGAGCAGCTATCAACTATTTGTTGATTTTGTCAAATAAATTAAAACTGTAATTTGTTATGTTGAATCAATTGTATGTTGCAAAAAAAGAACAGTCATGCACTGGATTTGATTTAGCTGGGATCAAACCAGGAAGCCTCGCCTGGTCCCTGCTGCTGCAATCAGTGGCACTGATGTGATATCACATGACAGCGCTGGGCTTGGTGCTCTGTATCCTCGTTGGCGGATGTGACACCGGGGATCAGGCAGTCCGCAGATCCTCCTCCAGCAGCGCGCAATGATCCAGCACATTCGTCCTGGACAGAGCTGCATGCTGTGGATCCGATCACACCGTCACGGTTCCGCGTAAAGCTTGAATTTTCTTTACATACCAAACGACCGGTGGCTCTTTTAAGTCGAAAACGCAGTTTTTTTGTTTTCAGAGGTGTGTCTTCCTGCAGCAGATAGAGGGGATTTCCCTCGGTGTTCAGCCACAGGCTCACCTGCAGAGACAGGACCATGCGCTCCCAGGCTGCGCTTCCCCGGTAAGTTCCAGCGGTGGACTTATATGCGTAAAGGAAGGATGGATACAAAGAATTAAATCGCTTTATCATATAAACAAAAAAGAAAAAAAAAGTAATGGAATGATTTTTTTAATAGTAAAAAGTGCAAAAGAAATGATTAACCCTTTCCCACTTAAAGTTTAAGGAACTTTGGAAGAAACAATTAATAATTTGAAACTCATAAATATGTGTGGGTCAAATAGCTCTTTTCCAAAAAAAAAAACACCCCGTTTTGTTTTCACTGCAACATGCTTTTCAGCTGCTCTTTATGGTTTAAGGTAAGCCCCTAAGGCCAGTTCAGGAATTTTCCATCAGTGGCCTGATCTTGTCCTTCTTTGCCATTTTTACTGCATGAAACAGTGGAAAGTTACCGCTGCAAAATTTCAGCTCGGATCAAAATTCCTCCAGATTAAAAACCCTCTCCAACTCCCATGCATGTAATTAAATATGCATGATAGAGACTTTAGGAATGAGGATGTTTTATAAGGCGGTCCAGACATGCGGTCACTTTCAATCAGTTGCTTTGCAGAAATATTTGGTATGATATTTAACATTTAAACTTGCTTTTCACAGGTTCTTTAATATGCTTTTTGCTTCTTATAGGTTTGGCTCCCTTTTGTGTCTCCTTTTCCTCCCCTCTGTTTTGTCCTCCTCTTCTCGGCGTCAATGGATTCTCCAGCGTATCCCTGTGGTCCTGCCCCAGCAAACAGAGGCTGGGCCGACCCCGCATTTTGTGAATGAGGCCCGCCTGGATGTTGCCTCCCCCTGTGACCCCGAATGCCACAAGAAAGCCCCTCGTCCCAGCTACTGGGATTTGCGCAGCTTTTTGGCCTACGAGACTCTCCACTCTAATGGTCAACTCACAGAGACTGCTGTTGGGATTTATGGCTACAGTCCATATGCCAGTACCAGTCCAGCTCACTCCTCTGGGTCTTCTGTTAAGGCTAAGGGGTCCCACGTCAGAAGAAAACGACAGATATTTGGACATGATGGACGTTTCAGTATTGCAGGGCAGAACTTCCTACTCAAGTACCCCTTCTCGGTGACGGTCAAACTGTCCACTGGATGTTCTGGTACACTAGTGGGGGAACGACACGTTCTGACAGCGGCTCATTGTGTCCATGACGGCAAAAACTATGTGAAAGGAGCCCAGAGGCTTCGGGTTGGCTTTTTGAAGTCAAAGCAACGGGATGCACAAGATCCATCTGTCTACCTTCCCTCTAACTTCACCAATCACATAGAGGGAGGTGCTGCTCAATACTCCCCACCTGTCAATGACAAAATGAAGTTCCAATGGATCAGAGCCAAGCGCACCCATGTTCCTAAAGGTTGGATTAAAGGAAATGCAAATGAAATCGGGATGGACTACGACTACGCTTTACTGGAATTGAAAAAACCACACAAACGTCGCCACATGAAGCTGGGAGTCAGCCCCCCAGCTCAGAGACTTCCTGGCCGTCGTGTCCACTTCTCAGGATTTGACAACGACCGCCCAGGACAGCTGGTGTATCGCTTCTGTCAGGCTGGTGAGGAGACGTCGGATTTGCTGTACCAACACTGTGATGCTCAGCCTGGGGCCAGCGGCTCTGGAGTCTATGCCCGGATGTGGGATGGGCGGCGCCGGCGTTGGGAGCGAAAGGTGATAGGTGTGTTTTCGGGCCACCAGTGGGTAGAGAAGAAAGGAACATCTCAGGAATTTAATGTGGCAGTGAGAATCACACCTCTTAAATATGCACAGATTTGCTACTGGATTAAAGGAAACTTTGTGGACTGCAGAGAAGGATGAGGACGTTGAAAGGGATGCAGTAACTAAAAGAACTGTGCCATACTCTAGGAACTTTTTCAGATTTTGTTAAGCTACAACCACAAACTTCAACACATTTTAAGTTTGTACACAGTTGTAGTGTAAGAAAAATGATGCACAGTTTTCATGATTATTAAAAAAACATTTAAAGTGTGACAATTATGCATAAAGCTTTACAAGGTCAATATTAGGTGGAACCGACCTTCAATACAGTTACCACTGCGGCAGTCTTTGGGAAAGATTTCTACCTGCTTTGCACATCTAGACACTAAAATCGTCCCATTCTTTGCTGTGATAGATAAGATGTTGAGGCCACTTGGGGCTGAACTTTCACTCGACTAATCAGATACATTTGTTAAGATCAATAGCATTATATTATGGATTTGGCTCTATGCTCGGGATTTTTTATTTAAGCAATATGACTCTTAATCTATGGCGGCATGACATGGTGTCATCATTACCATATGGCTAAATAGCATGTCCACTCAATGAGGTACATTCTCCATCTTGTGTTTTGTATACTGCAAGCCCTCTAAAAATATATCTATGTGGACCGTTTGCCAGGAAAGGATTCTCAAATTAGTCTAAAAAAAATTTATCATACTTTAAGAATAAAAATACAGGTATTAATGGTATTATTAAGGATAATACTTATTGAAGATTTACCACTCGGTCCTGTAGAAAGATGGACCTTCAAGGTCTGAAGTCTTTTTTTCAGCACTGCCTTAAAACTAGTTAAGAAATTAAATGAAAAATAGTTTATTTGCTCTCCCTGCTTTAACCACCTTCTTTTGATTCCCCTTGACCTGCCTGCTGTATTCCTTGAGTGTTTATGATGCTTTATCAGTAATATCCTCTTAACAGTCCTCTGAGGTGTTTACTGAACCACTGCTCAAATCCAGATAATTGGATTTCTGGAGCCATTATTAGCAACTGATAACTGTCTTTTGGTAGAATCAAGAGTAAATGGGGCTTGAAATATATTGAAAACTGTGCATCTTTTTCCTTCCCTTTCATAACTATAGGCTACTCTGTGTTGGTTACAGCAAATCCAAATATACTGAAGGCACTTCTCTGAGGCACTGCATATTCCTCTGGAATGCTGGAACCCAGAGGATACCAGTATTTATCAGCATTTTTTGTTAACACTGAGATTTCTAAACAACTATAAGTATTCATTTCTTTGTCCCAGTTGAGGAGAGTTAAGGCCGAAAACCTCTTTAAGAAAAATGAAGTGAAAATGTGTTTATTGCTGCAACCTAATATTTTAGGGGAAGAGGGTATCTGCTGTGAAAAATTAAAGTGAGTTTTAATGAAGTGGAAGGCAGACTGATGGAGTGGGCATGTTCTCTTTTATTCCAGCTAAAACTTTTGCTACTTTACTTAAAAATGCACTGTCAAGACTTCCTTCTACTGAAAATGTTACCTGTGGATGAATGTACACGTCTGTAAAACCAAAGTTGCCTTTTTCCCGTCTATCTTGCACCTCAAAGTAGACATAAAAGGTTTTGATGATCATACTTTTTATTTCAATGGAGTCTATTAAATTCATTTGCGTTATGTAATGATTCCTGTTTAACTAGGCTTGATTGTTGTACTCCGCCCTCTAGTGGGAACACAAAGCACTGCATGACTCAACAAAACCTTTCATGTCAACAGCCTAGATTCAGTTAAGCCTTTTTTTTTTGTTTTTTTTTGTTTTTTGCTTTTCTTAAAATCCAAGACAACAGAAAATGTAATAAAATATATTCTTTGAAAAAAAATATTTCTTACAAGACAAAACATAACATGAATTAACACCATTAACTTTATTTCAGGTGTCAGAAAATCCAGAAATGGTTTGTGGAATCTGAATACTGTCATATGCCGAGATACAAGGATCCTGGTCCTATATCTCAACCAGTGGAGACACAGAATAACCAGAAATCTGAACCTGGATCCTGTGATACAGCACAAGAGAAAACAAAAAGAAAATCTCTTGATCAATTTGAAACAATTGTTTTATGTAAACTCAAATAAGATCAAATACATTTCACAGCAGTGGGATCAAAAAAAACATGAGATCTGTCAGAGTTTAGACTTTTGTCCAATTTAAAGTCTCCAAATCTTATGGAATAAAGCCTAAACAGCCTAAACAAATGCAGAATCTAAAAACCTTCGAGTGATGTTACTCAGTTAAGAGCAAGTGAAAGATGGAAGAACCACATTCAAAGCTTACATTTCAATCCCCATGCTGATAAGGCTAGTTGGAATTAGCTACAATAACATGCAACCTCAGCTCGCTGCCATCTACTACATTCCTGTGAAAAATGTGAAAAACAGCACCAAAGAGCAAACCCTTAGATTAAACCTGGTACCTGTATTTTGCATTGAGTTTATTAGATTTAGCATTTTCCTTTTCATCAATACTGAAACCAAAGTAGGTGGTAGCAAAGAAGCTTAAACAGAGAAAGCAATAGAGACCATGAAGGTGTTCAACAAGTGAAATGAAACAGAAGGTGATCTTTGTTTTGTAACTTTGCATATGGGAACTGGAAATTTTACAAGAGTATTTCCTGCCAGCCTCTACTTTGCCTTTAATTCATATCAAACAGTAAATCCAGATCGGTGAGCAGCGACAGCTTTTCGTTTTTTTAAAGTTGAAAAAAGGCTAAAGTGCGGGTATATCCAAAATGATTTATCTACCACTGTCCCTTCATTTTATACATCTTAACCCAACAAAAGACTAACTGGATGTACTTGTCCTCCCGTTTAGGGGGCAATATTTTGTATACCTTTAAAACAGAAACCAGTAATAGAAAATTTAATTTAGCAAGTCAAATTGAGGCCAGACATCAATCAAGCTTTGAACTTAAAACGGCACCCGTTTCCTAACTGTAAGTTGGGAAAACAAATTATGGAATAAGTTTTCATTTTAATTCGCTCTTAGGAAATGCCAACAGTCTATTGAACTACTCCACATTTTTGCAAATACAAATACAAAGGGTCCGGTATCAGCGGCAGTCATAACCGATCTGAAGCGAGGTGGAAAAACATTCAGCGCAGTTCAATCAAATCATTCTGCTGATGTTTATTTCATCAGAAACTTAGAGATTCTGCTTTAGGGAGCAGTTTGTCATTTTTGGGGAATATATTTTGGTTTAGTCAAATTAGAAGCCACTCTCGTCTTTGTCTGGCTAGAATCACCAGTCATCTAAGTTCAAATGAGCCAATGAAATAAAACACAAAAAAAGCCAGTTTGGCCCACATTACATCCATATACAACATAAAAAAAAGGAAAATTTGTCACATTTTGTTGATCGACTTTAGTTTTATCTTGAATAAACTAGAGAAATTTGTAACGATCCGAAAAGAAGTATCAGCCTGTACCATCTAAATGCCAATAAGAGGATCTGAGCAAAATGACAAACTCCTCTAAGAGCAGGATCTAAAGGTTGACATGCATTTTCTGCATGGATGCTAAATTATGTTGCCTCCAAAATCAATGACCTGTAGAGAAGGGATTCTGCGATGAAGCAAGAAAAAAACCAAAAACAATCTGGATCTCAGGCACAAATCCTTTTGTTCTTCTTAAATTCCTCAATTTATTGACTGACATCTTGGGGCCATGTCCAATCTGATTGGCCACTTGCACTTAAAGGATCTTTGGTGAAAGTCACCCCCAGGCATTCCCTGACCTCCCCGTTGTCTGGCAACAACGTAACAACATGCTGACGTCATCGGAGCTGTAATGCCCGGTGTAACATGTAATAGTATACAAAATAAAAATATTCTTTTAAATAAGCATATACAAACATTGCATTAAAAATAGAACCGTATCAAAAACACAGAGGTGAGTTCACAGTCTGTACCCCTCCGACCCCTGGCTCCACATCCAAAGTTTGAAGGCCAGGTCTTGTTGTCCTTTACTGTGACTTGAGCCCCGAACTGTTGGAGGAGAGCGGGTAGGAATAGGCTTTGCCCAACACAATGCGATCTCGGAGAAGTTTAAAAAGCACATAGTAGTTGCAGAGGAGAATAAGGCCCAGAGACAACGTGTGGTTCCAGCGCTCCGAGCGCAGCAGAGAGTAGAGCTGGTATAAAACCACGCTGGACTCGATCCCGATCAGCAGGTTTAAGATCCGCAATGGCTTATGAAACAGGAACTGTAAGAACAGACCAGAATTGAAAACAAAAAAAATAATATTTAACTGAGTCAGAGATAATAAAGGTTTCACTACATTTTGCATTTCAATGTTCTATGGATTCAGTAAATGTTAAAATTAGAATGTCTATTTGATAAACTCCCCATTTTGTGCTGCATCTGCCCATCTTGCACATTCACAAAAGAAGTAATTAAGGGTGCTAATGGATACCAGGCAGAGCAAACACTTTCAAAAGCAGAAAAAAAACATTCAACATGCTAGCTGTCGCTTCCTGCTGAAAAAACTACGCTGCTGAGTGTTTCCATATTCATCCTGCATTATCTTAACGATAACATTAAACCTCATATGCATGGTAAAAAGTTTTATTATCATTGTATCTTTTGTTTAAACATGTTTTAGAAGGACCCATCCAATACAGAACATATAAGTAAAGAGCATTGTTACTTTGAAGCACCACCTGCTACAGAGTCTGTTTGGTTCCAGATAGAAAATTAATACGTTTTTGTAGTTTTCTCCTCTCAAGTAAAGATAAATTATATTTTTTACTGAATAGATTTTTATGTATTTATCAAAACAGAAAGCTGCTTGCAGTTTATTTTAAACCGTTCATATTAACTAGTTATCCTGTTTATTTGAATGCAATCTGAGAAAACTGCAATAAAACCTGATTAAACACTAGAGCACAGCAGGAAGCCGTTAGCTGCAACTACCAATCCTTAATCTATCATCTTGTTTTCCATTTAGTGGAATAATTACCATGCATAGATGGCTTATCACAATCCTTCTCTAGACAAGCCTGAAGTCGTGAACAGTTTTAACAATATTTGATGCAGTTAGAAAAACTAAGTCCTTTTATTTCTGTAACTTATCTTTAAAATTTAACCAATTTAATGAGATTTCCCTAAACCTCCTATAGCACCTTAAAAAGAAAATAAATCCAGCCTCTGAAGCGGATGAGTAAGTTTCACAAGTAATAAAGTATAAATCCATGAATCTAAACAAAATAGATGATATTGCATAGAAAAACTAAAGAATTCTTAAAATAAAGGAGATAGTTTAAGTTGTCTGCTTTGTAAATGTTCACACCCCTAATATAAAGAAATGTATGTGTGCTGTTAGAATGATGGAGTAGTAAGAGGTTAACGATGTGCAGCAGCTCGAGTTATCTCAGCCTGCCAGGACTAGACTGTAAAAGGCTAAGGAGGAAAGTATAGGGAGCATCGAGGAAAACAGAAAGTAAATGTAACACAGCTCCATTTTTCTTTATTAATTTACTTTTCCTTTTGTTTTTTTTGTTGCGTCATGCCATGACTATTGCTTCCTCCCAACAGTTTTTGACTTGGTAAACGCCTCTGCTGTTTTCTGTAGTCATGTAAATAACAGACAATGTGTCAGACAATCTGCTGATCTTAAGTCGGAGCTGTTACATTTACTTTCTGTTTTCCTCGATGCTCCCTATAGTTTCCTCCTTAGCTTTGGTTAAGAAAATCTGAATTAATTCCTTTTAGATGTTACTGTCCCCGTTACTGTTGATCTTTTTTATCTTAAGCAGGGCTACAGGGAGCAGGCTATGGTCAGGCAGTTTTATCATGTGGGCGCAGTTTCACTTCTGTTTTTTAACCTCATCACTGTCAAACTCGTACGTGTCAAACAGCCCCTAAAGCAGATTTATTCTCTTTTCTTTCTTGTTACCCACAAATCTTTCAGACAGACCCTTTAGTTTAAATGTCAGACAAAGATCATCTAAATCATCTAAAATAAATATTCGAAAAAAATATTTCATTGATTAGGAGGAAAATGCCAGTTAAACCTTTAAGTAACCGTCCTGTAAGGGTAACACTGTGGTGATGGGCTGTCTGCTGGGGGCTGGGGGGTCTACACATTTCATACATAAATGTATGACAAGGACATGAATACATGGGATTCATTAATTTCAGTTCTACAGGTGGAGGTTTTATATCTGTAAGGGGCTCTTTTTGCTCTTTGTCAATATGTAGGTTATTTTTCCAAGTTCTCTACATTTGAAGATGGTGCTTGTGATGTTTTTCAGTCTCTTTAAATTATCCTTAGGCGTCTCTTTGCTTAGCTCGGTCTAATGTGCTTCAAAACATCCTATTTATTTTCTACTACTAGTATTCTTGCACATTCTCACTGGAAAAACAACATGCAGTTACAAACATACTGCCATCATAAAATAAAGTGCAACAAGTGTCTTTTCACTGAAACTACTGAGTAGACATCTCACAGCAGTCATTATGACATAATGACGGCATTGTAAGCACTATAAGAGGCGACATTATGGATGAGCTACCCTGAGTTACTGAGAATGCACAAAAGGGAGGAAATAAAATGGTAGGAGAAATTATTTTTACCTCCTATGTTAGGAAAAAAATTGCTAATTTTTTTTTTTTTAGCTTGCTCCTTCTCTTTAACTATAGGAATTTTATTCCACACAGTGGGGACTTATCATCCCCGACTGGGCCTTCCTCGGGTGAGGGTGTGTAGTGGTAACAGACGTAAAACCCGAAGATCCTGAGGAAACGGTATTAGGAGCTGAAAGTTCAATATTATTATCAGGCAACTGAAAATCGCATAGTATCACCACATCGATCTTTACCAACCCCATAATTTTTTATGGTATTTCATCACAAGGTGAAGAAATAGAATAAAATTGCCACTGCAGTGTAGGAAAAAGGCAGAAAAAAGTAGCAAAGAAAAGTTAAACGTCCACATGTTCCGCTCAAACCCACCAACTCCACCCATTTATTGTGAAAGAATTTGTTGATAATAATAATTTTAATGTATTTTTTCTTCAAATGAGCATCACTATAAAAGGAAATATATAAATTTATTAATATTCATGTATTTAAGTTTCTAGAAATAAAAAAATAAAAAAATCAACCAGGGGGTCAAGGTAGTGCAAAATAAAAATAAAAAGTTGATTGTTGCTAGAATAAAAGTCTAACCAAACTCTTTAAATATGTCTTCAATAAAAAAAATAAAAACTTTTACTGATGTTTAAAAAATAGTTTTTCCTTCCCTCCTTTAAAAATTTTCCAAAGAACACAGGGACATAAAAGCAGCTCTGATTAAAAATGAGATACTCACATAAAACCTTGCATGTGACACATCAGAGGGGAGAGCAACATTATAGGAACCAACAGCCTTATATAGACATCGGCTGTGTCGTACCAACACCCCCTGAGGCCAAACAGTGCTTTCCGACCACCTGAAAGACATCCATACCACAGAAACCATGAACAATATTATTTCTCCCTCTCTCGGGGTATAGACGTGTGTTGAGGAGCCACCTACACATGCTGAGGTGTGTTACTGTATGAACCGTGCTCCAGTTTCTGCCAGCGGCCCAGGTGACCCGCCGAGCGGTGAAGCAGGTCGCAGTAGCTGGGAGGCAGCAGCTGGCTCATCAGCATCACAAAGGCATTGATCCATACCATTATCAGATGCTCACAAGACCAGCGCATGTCGTAGTACTGTGTACTCTGTTGAATGGAAGTGCATGAGATTAGTTTTAAAAGAGGGAAGAATTACTGTGTGAATGAAGGGTTGGGTATGAACTGAACTAAATGACACGTTTACATCAAAAACAGCATTAAAAGAAAAGGAAAGACACCAACCTTAACAAAGCAGAGAGGCAGGAAGGCTACATAGTAAGCACTGAACAGTGAGTTGAACAGCACTTCTTTAATTCGTCGGTTAAAATCGCTTTTCAACTCCTCCACCTCTGCTCGAATTAGCTCAGGTGTGTCTGAGTGTATGTGCTGTGGGCAGGTGTGCGTGGGCATATGTGGGGGGCTAGAGAACTGTTCTCTGATGTTTTCTCGTAAAAGGAAGAGAAAGTCGCGGGGTCGGAACAACGGGGATTCTGCGAGGTCGGTCTGCTGGTGGTCGGCGGGGTACTCGCAGTCGGACGCTGATGCTTGGCTCTTCCCTCCCTCCTGATGGAAACAGCAGAGAGGGACGTACACACCAAATCTGAAGAGGACAGTGAGAGAAACAAAAGGAGAAAACAAAGAAGAAAGAGGTTTACATGATGCAATGTATATTGTGAACACATAAATATTTGAAATGCTGAAACATACCAAGGGAGAGCAAATTGCATTTTCTGGACCCATTAGTGCATAAAAGAAGAGACTCAACAGCATTACTGTACCATAGTGAATAAACAGATTGATCGCCAGCTTTGGAAATTCTGATGAAGATACATATTACTATCATCTCCCCTGACAGCGGGCATACACTGGCTGAAGACGGACGCGGCGGCTTTGAGGAAGAAGGTCGCTATACATGCGTCCCGACAACAGTGGCCCAAGAAGGCTGATTTGATGAAGAGCATCATTGTAATCATAGTCGTTTCTGCTTTATCTGTGACCGAGTCACAGATAAGAAACCTTCTCAGCTCTGTCTGAGCCACTCCAAGGCCAGCAGAGACACATTGGCCCTCCAGTGTGTCCTGGGTCGTCCCCTTCCCAGGGGGATGTCCGTGGAACATCTCTCGAGCAAGGTGCCCAGGGCCGCGAAAAAAGATGGCCGAGCCACTGCACCCAATTAGGGGTGAGTATTGCCTTGGGTGTTGCGATACGATATGTCTCATCATACAATGATATCCTCATATTGCATAATCACCATATATTTCAATATCTTTCCTGCAATCAAAATTAAATGTATAGATAAAAAAGTAACCGCTCAGTTATTTTGGAATCCATGTTGCTTGGGGTTTGAGTCAGTTATCGTCTTTCACTGTGACTGCCTCAACTACAGATATGGCGCTGCTCTGCACAATAAAAGGGCTCCACAGCGCCGTCTGCCACACTGGCGGTGCAGGGGTAGCCCATTCTCCCTCAGTTTAAGGTAAAAATGCTTTGCTTAAAAGAAAACAAAAAAATCGATACTAGGCACTAAAAGATCGATATAATATCAAACAACCCAAAATCACAATATATCGCCAAAATTATTCCCCCCCCCCCCCCACACCTCTACACCCAACTCCTTTCAATGTTGAGGAGAAATGGCTCTACTCAGAGCCTCTCCCAGATGACTGAGCCCCTCCCCTTATCTCTAAGAGACAGCCAAGTCACCCTGCTCATTTCAGACAGTTGTATCCAGGGTCTTGTCCTTTGGTCATGAACCAGATTTCATGACCATAGGTGAGGGTAGAAACGTAGACCGACTGATAAATTGAGAGGATTTTTACTCTGCTCTCTCTCCACCATGGCAGGCAGCTCCCGCGTTTTAGCAGCAGCTGCACCGATCCATCCATCAATCTCCCGCTCCATTCTCCCCTCACTCCTCAGGCCCCCAAACACTTTAACTCCTCCCCTTGAGGCAGGAACTTCAACCTGAAGGTGACATACCACCTTTTAACCAGTCAAGAACAATGTTTACAGACTGGGAGGATATGATTCTCATCCTGGCAGCTTCACACTTGACTGTTAACTGACCCAGTGCATGTGTTTACCAATAGACAAACCAAGACAACCAAAGCTCTGCTATGTGTTGGCGACCTGGTAGAATATGTTGGCACCGGCAGGTTGTAAAGTAGCTGCACACTTTTTGTTTATTTCAGACATACAAGTATGTAATAAAGACAGTATGTCCATATAACATAAATTAAAACAGTCTGAAAAACTGTGTATTGGCAGAAGAAAGAAGTTTATAATGCCCACCCTCCAAAGCCAATTTACAATGGACTAGAAAGCAAAGAAAAAAAGATAAATAGATGGCTACCGTTTATAATGCATACCGACGTATGATTTTAGGAAAATATATTATTCTACAATAATAACTAAAAGAAAAAGCTAATGCACCCAATATCTTGCTGCTCTTAATTGCATTCACGTTTCATAATTTTTTATTGTATTATTCTTACATTTGTTTTTAAATCTTGTTAATGTTGTACAATCTTTAGCTCCTGATCTAATTTGTTCCATACATCAACCCCAACAAAAGAAATACAATGTTTTACATGTGTTCTTGTTTTTGGTTTTCTGAACATTTTATACCCTCTGAGATCATAAGCACAGACCCTGATCAAAAACAGACCCTGAATATGTACTGGCAACATATTTTTTACTTTGTACATAAATTGAGCAGTACAAAAAAATTTACAAAAAGTTGGTTTGTATGCTCTCTATATTCTGCTATATTTACAATCTGAATAGCTCTCTTTTGAATTATGAATAATGGGTTTAACTTAATTTATAGGTGTTTCCCCACACTTCAAGACAGTACATCAGGTAAGGCAAAACTAATGAACAATACAAGAGATATAATGTTTTTTTTATTTAAAAGGCCTTTAAATTTATATACCAAAGCCAATGTTTTAGATAACTTTGATCTGATATAGTCAATATGTGGTTTCCAACCTAACTTATTTTGTATCGCTACCCCTAGAAATTTTACTTCACTTACTCTTTCAAAATCTATGTCTTTATTTTCAATTTTGTGTGCACATTAATAGCAAGATTTGTGAATATTATAAATTTTGTTTTCTTTAAATTTAAGGTCAATTTGTTTGAATCAAACCAACACTTTAATATATTTAATTATTTTCCTATATTCTCCAATAAGGTTTTTAAATCTTTACCAGAACTAAGGATATTAGTATCATCTGCAAATAATATAAAATGTAATATTTTTTAGACTAAACATATATCATTAATATAAAGAATAAATAGTAAAGGACCCAACACGGACCGCTGCGGTAGACCAGTGGTCACTGTCAGCAGCTGCGAATCAGTATTTCTAATATGAACATATTGTGAGATATTCTCCAAATAACTCTTGATCCAAGAAAGAGCCACAACCCTAATTCCATATCTACTAAGTTTTTAAGCAACAGTATCAAAAGCTTTAGTTAGGTCTAAGAACACTCCTACAGTGTATTGTTTATTATTAATCGCATCAGATATTCTTTCCACAAGATCAACAAGAGCCAGGGCAGCAGACCTATCAGGTCTGAATCCATACTACTGCTCACAGAGAATATTATGTTTTACAGTAAAATTATATCATCAATATTTTTCAAAATTGAGATAAAAGGGATATCGGCCAGTAATTAGAAAAATCGTTCTTGTCCCCAGCCTTGTAAATAGGACTAACCTTAGCAATCTTCATCTTTTTTTGGGAAACCTGCCTAACTGCAAGGACTGGTTACAAATGTATGGAAGCCGTTTGGCAATATACTCACTTCTTTCAATACTGATATATCTAATCCATTCCAGTCTTCTGATTTTTACTTTTAAAATTTTTAACAATTGTAATAATATCAGCAAAGAATTTATTAAATTCATTTTCAATGTCATTAGATTGGTTGATTTTACACTTCTCTTTTGTTAAAAACTTTGTGTAAAACTTTGTGTATATTTGTTCCTACTTTTAATTTCTGTTGTGCATTTAATCACTTATATAGGTGCCAAAAAGAGACAGAAATTTTAGCATGATGTAAAACAAGGTTCTCAATCCTGTTAGGTCCAATTATAGAGATAAGCACACTTCTCTTCTTTTCCTTTAATTTATTCCCGACTCAGGCATTTCAGAAACAGAGCTCTAACCAAAGTACTGTGATTTAAAGTTCAAAACCCATTTGTGTGTGTGTGTTTGGACCTGATACTTATAATTCAAGATCATTTCCATTTTGCAGATTAAAAAATAAGAATGAGAGCAGGATTATGTTAAAGACACTCGATCTTCCGAAGCGGACAAGACTTAGCTTTGCACCTACAACTGAAGAATCAAAATCTGAGAATATATGAGCCATTCCATCTTTACACAGATATGACCTAGCCTTGAACCTGATGCCCAGCTGGTTCAGACTAATTCACATCGTCCTGCAGGTGAGGAAGTCCCAGGCTAGTATACATGTTTTGGCAAAACTCTAAATGTGATTTCAAATATGCAAAGTGACTCATCTACAACAGACTGAAGTTTGGAACATCTCCCGAACAGCAAAACGTTTTCAATGGCCAGAATTCAAGTCCAGTCCGGTTTTACAGACCTTTGTAGATAAGCCTGCTTTAAATATGAAAGTCTGCTGCCAAAAATAATCTCAACTTGTCTGTGGTTTTAAATTTTAGGCTCATTGCAAAACTTCCTTCTCTTAAAATAAATTCTGGATAGACTAGAATTAGTGCAGCTCCAGTGCCAAGAGTGAGCGAAGCAGTAATCAAATCAAAAGGTGGCTACTTTGAAGGATCTAGAATATAAAACATATTTTCAGTTGTTTCACGCTTTTTTGTTAAGTATATAATTCCACATGTGTTAACTCATAGTTTTGATGCCTTCAGTGTGAATCTTTAATGTTCATGGTCATGAAAATAAATCTCAAACAGTGTTGAACAGAATTTCTGTCTAAATTATTAATATACATTTCTTTCTTTTTTTTTTTTTTTCACTGACACTATACATATAACACAGGATGGAGACCACTCCCCAACTGACTTTTAGACAAATAGGGAAGAGAAAAGGTGTTTGCACACCAACTTGATTGTGACACCTTCTAACACGCCAACTGAGCAGGGAGGCTTCATTAGCATGACATCCCAGCCTAATTTTGGATTAAGTATAATGCTATCTAAGTGTTTTTATCAGAATTTACATGCTAATTTATTAAACTAGTAGCATAAAAAAGACATTCACCTCCTAACATTCGATGCCCGGATAAATGACTGATATGACCCAGTAGCAGTTCTGTAGAAAGTAATCTGCTTTGACTCACGGATAACCCAGGAAGAGGAGGTTAAGGACAGAGTGGTTCCTGCACAGGTTGACCAGCGTCCAGCAGAGCACCCATCCACACATGGTCAGGAGGATGAGCCGAGCTGCAATCAGTACGATGTAGCGCAGCAGGGATCCTCCACCGCTCTGGGATACCTGTGCCATAATTTATTCAAATTATCCAACATAAACTTCAGTGGTTCAGATGTCAACTGACTGAGCACAGATCAGTTTACCTCGGATACAATCGTCCAAACAAGTCTCCTGGCCAACATAACAGCGATAAAGGTAGCCAGGTGGTAGTCCATTAGATGAAAGTTCTACAAGGAGAAAAATTTATTTTCTAAAAATCATCCACGTTGTCCTACGTTACCTGACCTAACATCTGTGGGATCTTACGAGTGATGTAGAGGCAGCAGGGTGACTGTAGGGGTACCACCACACTGTCCTGTAGATGTTGATGTACTGGACAAACAAAGCAACCAACAGGTAAAGAAAGAGTAGGAACTCAAACAGGAAGCTGCTATCCAGTGGCAGCTCGGGGATCCTGGAGTGACGGACTGGCTCCGGAGTGATGAGAGTAGAAATAGGCGGAGCAGATAGGCCCACAGAGTTACTGCTTCTGAAAGAATCCACACCAAATAATGCAGTTAGATACATTTATTCACGTTCAACACATATAAATCTGTTGAACTTCATTTTATAAAGCTTTGATGCAAAAAGAAATACTAAAAAAGATGCGATGCATAAATCCTTACAGTAATACATTGCAATGCAAATGTATACACTACTTCTGGTCTTCCTCAGTGGTGAAGCTGAAATTTTAATTTAAGGAGAGTCCTAAACAACATATATTGGACGATTTTGAAGCTTTCTATTTTTTTACTAACAGGAATCTGGAACATTATTGTAGGAAAAGAAAAGAGTCCATCTCTCCTTTATTGAAATGATCTGCATGCTGTCTGTAGTGATCATAATGTACGGCAACATCTTTTACAGGTATATTCTGAGTAATATGATATCAAACTAAACATCAGAATGACAGAATGTTCTTTTGCTTTCAGAATTTCCTCCATTTGCATAATGGCCAACCTATTTTAGATGACTGCAGAGGCAGAGTACTTTCAAACAGAGAGAGAGAAGGAACATCCATTCATACGTTCTGGTTGAGACACGACTGATGCAGTCGGAGACCTGCCACATCTGTGGTTGCTGAAACATCGTCAACACTTTTTTCGGCTTAAAATGTGGAAGTTGCCACAGTAACAAGAAGCAACCTATGATCTGAATCCATCCTGCTTTTCTTAGTTAAAGTAAAGCTGAGCCCTTGCTTAAAGGTATCAGTTTTGGGTCAAATCAAGATTAAATAAAGAAAATAAATGTTTGACAAAAGCAAACATGTTTCTTTCTTCCCAAACTATAGTATATCTTGTCACTAGTTACCCATCTGTCAAGGAAGCATGATCAGTCCTGCGCATGCACGAACAGATACACATCCGGGTGCCCATAAAGAATGTGATTATGGAAGTAAAATTACTTATTTCTATCCATAACTCAATAAAAAATGCTAATACACATCTCTTCTATGACTTTTGCGAGACAAGTTTGATACTTTTTACATTATCTTCGTTCTCTGATGTCATCATGGGACAGGCTCAGAGCAGTCCGGCAAATATGAATAAACAATGTTTATCTGCTTTTTAGTTGTTTCTTTCTTTAGATTACGCACTATATAGCATAAGGTTAAAATGAAACAAAGACATTTAACTCAAAAACACTAGATTATTATTATGTTTAAATCCAAAGCCGAAAAAGTTAGCCGCCGTTTACTATATTTGGGGAGGGAAAACGTCATTTAGGTATTTTTAACAAAATAAAACCGTGGCCAACCTGGATGTTCTTCTAGATGCACATGCGCAACTGAGCTGATAGCGCATGCGCAGAACGGATCATGCTTCCGGGACAGATCAGGTGGTGACATAGCCTATGCTCTTTAGTTCATTAAGTAAATGTATTCATCCCTACAGAAAACCCTGTAAATAAGATAGCAACACTGTTATATATAAGTCCCTCCACTACCTGGCCGTCTTCAGCTCTACGTTCCAAACAAAGTGCTCAAAGCTGCGTATGTGTCTACCTGTTCCTGAGGCCCGTGCCATTGCTGACGTTGCCTCCGACCAGAGTCTGCAGGGACGGCAGAGAGGAGCGAGTTAGCTGCTGTCTGCTTGGACCCCTGCGGCCTCCTGGCATGGTCGCCAGTTACCGATCCTCTCAAAAACCCACCATGTACTGCAAGGGCACTGCAGGAGGTGACAAGGAAAACAAAAAGGCTTCATTTAAAAACAGATAATAAAAAGAAGCAATAGAGAACAAACAAACCTGAAAGTTAAACAGTATCTGACAAATAAACGAGATGCAATTAGAGTACAGATGTGAAAGGAGGTATTAACTTTACAACCTACATGTAATGTAGGAGTTAATTAAAAGAGTGGAACAGAGGCTTCAGTTTATCAGTGGACGGGTTCTTAGCTGTTGATGCATTTATATGGTAACATGAATTTTATATTAACCCTTTAAAGCCCGATCCAAGAATAAAACAAAACAGAAAATTACTTTTTTTGGTTTGAAGTCCTTATTTGGCCTTTTTAACAAAATATGTAAAAAAAAAAAAAAAATACATTTTTGTTATTAATAATTTATTACTATGCGATAAGTCAAGATTATTTTTTGTGTAGTCTTCTGCCCTCTTTTATCAGGTATATCTGATTGCGTACAATAGGATTTTGATCAAAGTTTTTACCATTAAATTATGCAAAAGGTGTCGGACGCAAAATATTTCAGAAACCGTATGTATCAAACATGATACATTTGGCATTACAGGGTTAATGCCTGGTTAAACGTAAAATGATTATTACGTTTTTTATAAATGACAAATAAATTAACAAACATGGATTTGTACTTTTTGAACCACCTACAGATATTCTAATGCTCCTTTACATATTTAACATGATCATCTTTACGTTTAATACAATCATTAAAAAATACTGTGGCCAGGTTCAAACATTGCACCATAAAAAAAGTTATCTCTATTGTTTGAACGTTCTCAGTATTTCATGAAAGTAGAAAAGCTTTTTGAAAGATTTCTGAGCTAAAAGCAGTAAACCACTAAATCCTTAGCGCCTCTTCGCTAAAACATCAAATGATATAGATCTAGATGTATAGACCAGAGGCTTTCTACTTAATAGAACTGGAGATAACTGCTGACGCCTGCGCATCCGAAGCTCTTGTTGCAACATACCTGGTTTCTGTCAAATAACAGCTTAAATACAGAGAAAAATCACTGATTCTCAGTGGCCCACAACACCCAAAACAAGACCCAGCTTTTCTTAGCTCATCTTGGAAAATCTGCTGCTTTAAGAGAAACCATACGAAATAACATGAAGAGAAAGGAGGAATTTATCTACATTGTTTAATCTATAAGATACAAGGTCTCTGAGACAGAAAGGAAAATAACCCAAAAAAAGAAATTACAGGTATAATTATATCAAAAAATAAATTTTACTTATAAATCATGTAGAAACAGACAAAAAAAGCTGATTGGACCACAGAAAAAAATCATCTAAACTCCCATTTACAGTTTTAATTCTCCATTTAGAGCCACTTTAAGACTTTCTGGAGATTCTGCAGGTTATGAAAATAAGTAAATGTTAAAAGACTGTTTAAGGTGTATTTCAGCCTCTGTTCATTTTCTAAAATGTCACACCCAACATGACACTTTATTACGCTGATGTAGATGTATACCAAAACTTTTGGCAATAAATTGGTCAATTTAATTGAGCAGGTTTCCTCTAAAATATATTAAAAGCCCAAGCAGTGGCAAAACACCTTGGGTAATGAGAAGAAACTGACAGTTTACTTCAGTTTTATTATCTTTTTTTTCACGGCCTGCATACAAAAGCATGGATCTCACTATAATGAGAAGAAAAGCTTTGAACCAGACTTAGCTAAAGCTGCTTTAAACGTGCAAAAAAAGCGTACACAATACAACAAATCGTAAATAATAATAAAACTTACAATAGTTAAGTATTGATACCTAGTATATTTGAAAATACTTACACCATAATTAATATAAAAACATGACACATTTCTTAAAAATATTAATTGGATTTTATTGATGGATACTAAATATAAGAAAAACAGATATGCCAACAGTGAGTAATAAAAGTAGATTATAAAAGACATTTTTTTTAGATTTTGAGATAATATTTGTGAATCTATTGAAAGTCATCATCATTAGTAATGGGTTCTTTATGTCAAAATTGGAAGAAAAAATAAAAAAAAACAGTATTGCCTGAACTCAAAACCACTGCCCATGTTAGGAGAAAAACATCAAGTTTGATGGCAGTGTAAAACTAAACACAGTAAATGAGCAACTATCAGTACCTAAGATCACATTAAACCGTCAGCTTATTTAAATGGAAAACTGAGAAACATATGGTTAATGCTTTTCCTGATGAAATTTAAAAGTGAAGTCTTTGCAGAGGTATAATACTCAAAGAAACAACCCATTAAAGTACCACCAATTAAAAGGACCCGTTTAAAGTAAAATTGCATAAATGCAATATCAACTAGAATACATTGAGAAGATCCAACTGCATCCAATAAATCAGTACAGAGGAGAACAATAAGATGGTAAAATAGGTGAAGTTATGGGTTGCAAGTTAAATTATGTTCCTTATGTTCAGATAATCTGGGCAGAAATCTAAAAACAAAAAGGGAAACATAATCTGGTAAAATGCAAGTGTTAAGTAAAAGTTTTCATCAATTTAGTTTCAGTGTGGTTTTCATTTCTGTAAAAACTCGTACACTATTTTGGACGTAACTAATGCAAAAACACATACAAACAAAAGTGAAAACTTTACATCTGCGGTTTCTCTGAACCTATCACTAACAAGGCTGCGTTATTTATTGATGCAACGATATTACTGTAAACAATAAGCATACTGATAAGACCTGCCTGGACTGCCATAAAAGTTATAATCTAAGCTCTATGAATGCAGGCTCTCTGTGTCTGTAATTCATCTCTTTAATACGCCATAAAACATTTTAGACAACAAAGATGCGGTGGTGGTAAAAGGTTTCAGAAACTACAAACATCCTTCATTTGAATGGCAAAAACAAAAGCTTTTAGCCAGAAACAATATCCATCAATCAGCCAGATTAACTAATCATTACCTCCAGTCTATGTGAACCAAAAGAAGAAACACCTTTCATCTATTTCTTTATTTAAGGCAAGTCACTATGGCAATCAATAATCAATACTATTGCATATTTTCCTAACACTGTGCAGCCTTAATCACTAACTTTTACACATCAGATGGCCATATAGGATTCTAAAGGGTAGAAATGTAAAGTTTCCATTTTGATTTCAGATCTCTAGAAACTTTTTCATTTTCAAACCTCAAAATAAGGAAAAAGCACAAGAATAAACTGCATCTTTCAACCAATGCTTTTCTGACATCACATACTTATTTCTGTTACTGCTGCTCATAATGCATGTAGAAATGGTGCTACTTTTGCTCTAATTGAGACAGTGTCTCCTCAGAAAGGTTGAGTTCCACTGTTTCCATTGTTTCTTTAGTAAAACAACCAAGCAAATGGGCTTAAAAATTGAATTTCTGACACTTTCTAAATTTACACTAACTGAATTGAAGCAACAAGGAAATGTCAATCATTTTATCTTGACATCAATTTCAGGGGCTCTGTGGTGAAATTCGTGCAGTTTGTTGATTTTAAAACTAATCTTGTTTTCTTCACCTGTTATAACACAAGGCAGAGCCTGGCAGCATTAAGCTTCTGCATGTTTCCTTTATGCTGATGTGTTTTATGAAAAAGATGCTGATAATGGGGCACGTTGCTGCGATATTAAGAGTTTGAGCTGCATTCACAAACAGGAAACAGACGTTAACACGAGCGCACGCGCACCACAAGGGACCTAAATTACAGCTGTGAGTCAAAAGTGAAAACAGGAACTGTTGTATACAGGCATTAACTGCAAGGAATGGGCCTCTTTGGGAGTTTAAATGGCTTTTTTGGGATAAAGTAGAGCTGAGCAGATGAACTTGTTGGACTTTTCCCCCCCTCCGTGGTGTTTCATGGCCACTGACTTGCTAAGACATGCACTGGAGCTGCTTGAATCATAGCATAAGGCTGCGGTGTCGCCTTTGTTCGCCCCAAGAAAACTTGCGAGAACAGTTTAGGAAGCTCGCTTAGCAATGAAACAACACAACAGAATAAAATGCGTATCCGGGGCGGTTTTAGTTTGAGTTTAAAAGCGGAATCTACTCACACAACATCGACAACATGCGGGGGGGCTGAACTGATCCGAGCGAGGATGCATCAGTCAGTTGTGCGGCGAATCCATGCAGCGACGGGCATTTCTCCACCTTCTAGCTTCGGTGTCCAACGCTATGCGGGCGAGCTAACGACTTAGGACGGTAATGGCGACGTTGGAGGGTCGCTTTTTCCTCGCCTGTAAACATAAAACGGGTCTGAAAGTTGGTACAGGGCTGGAGGAGCAACAGTGTAAGTGCGCTGCACAGAGACCGACGTGGCAAACCAGCACCTCCTTTGCTCGTGTCGTCATCCAAACGCGACTGCGGAGAGCCGCCCGTTGTAAAATGACAGATGGCCAGCTCTTTTTAGGGATCCGAATCATTTGGCTGAACTCATATTTTCTGATATAATGAACCCTGGAGAGGTGAGGTTATAATGACTTCCTTCAGTTGCAAGTCCAACCATCCAAAATCAGAGGACCATTATAAGGTCTTATTGAGGTCTAAAAAGAAGAGGAAAAAAAAAAAACTAAAATGTTAGAACTGTAAATATACAGTCACATGTTTATATATATATATATATATATATATATATATATATATATATATATATATATATATATATATATATATATATATATATATATATATATATATATATATATATTAGTGCTGTCAAAATTATCGCGTTATTAACGCGTTAACGCGAGGCCATTTTAACGGCGATAATTTTTTTAACGTGAGATTAACGCTATGTGGTTTTATGGTACAATTTTCCAAGTACATCCCGCTGCAGCCTGCGGGGAGGCGGGGCTATTTTCCCCCAGTCTATGCATTTCTCATAGGCTTCTAGAGCGGAGCTCCTCAAGGGAAAAAGACGCTCATACACTGGGTGACGCTAGTGCCTTTTCTTTAAGCCCCACCACCAACAAACAAGTTGAGTGTCTGGTAACTAGTAGCAACCTGAAATACGCTGAGAAAACAGATTACTGAGGTGAAATGGAATCTGCTACGGCACTATTGCCGCATGTGTACGCCACAGCTCGGTATCGCGTGTGTGTGTGTGGGTGTGTGTGTCTGTGTGTGTTCTCATTTTTGTTAAGAGGCTGAAAAGTAACTTTCTAGAGCATAGAACGTCCATCTAGTGATGTCGGTCTATTGATTTTGATGTATTGATTGAAAATTGTTCATTATTATCTTGGTTAATTAACATCTAATGTTAACTCTACTAAATTTTATAGCAGTAGGGTAAAATGCTTGTCTTTGTTCAAAAGACTGTCTTTTACATCAGCCTGTTTTCAGGGCCTTTTTTTTGGCTACATATTTGTTATTTTTTGCTACATGCCTCCCCATCTTCTTGCCATATGTTTCTATGGCATAAATCAGTGTCTGTGACCTGTTTTCATTTAAAAAAAGAACATTGGCACAAACCTAGCCTGTATGTATTTTTTTGTATGTCATCGAGAGTATTTAAATTATTTTCAATCAGGAAAAAAATGTGCGATTAAAATGCGATTAATCGCGAGTTAACTCAGGCATTGATGCGATTAATCGCGATTAAAAAATTTAATCGATTGACAGCACTAATATATATATATTTCTGTTTATCAAGGCTGCACTTAAAAAATTTTTAATTGTCTAGAGGAGACATCTCCAACCTAGGTTCTCGAGGCTCGCTGTCCTGGGTTTCCCTGCTTTAGCACAGCTGATTATATATTATAAGATTGCAGAAGGCTAAAAGCCTGTTAATCAGCTTTCAATTAAAATCAGCTGTGCTGGAGCAAGGAAACCTCTAAAACCTGCAGGACAGTGGGCCTCGAGGACCCAGGTTGGTGATGCCTGGTTTATAGAGCTGTTCTTAACAAATTTTTTTCTTCAACTGGTGTATACAAAATGACAAATAAATCTGTCTAAGTCTTGAGGATGAAGCATTTTAAGATATCTGTTCAAATTTTCTGTAGATTCTGTAAATACAGTCAAATTGCGATCAGATCAGTGCAACATCCATTGTAGTGTTTGCAAGCCGATCTCAGTTTTTAACAAACAAGGCAAAACAGTGGCTCTAATATATTACCCGACAGCTAATATCAACTCTACACACAAAATACAAAGAGTCAAAAGTGCTTTTCTTAGACTTAGACAAAACCTTATTGTCATTTTGTATGCACAGAATATATACAAAAAGAAATTTTGTTGTATACAGCTTACAACAGTGTAATGATATTGCAGTTGGGGTAGATAAACATTTACCAATAATAAGGGCAGCAGTGATCAGAAAGTACACAATGTAGGAGAAAAAAGAAACAAGTTTGAATAATGGTGCTAAGGGCATTGATGTGAAAACTTTCAGTGCATTGGACAAATAAATATCATGCATAATGCAGTAGAAACATTGAATTATGTCCTATGTCAAAGTCTAATGTCATAAGCCCCATTTCTAATGTCAGAAGTTACAATTAGTTTTATAATATGAATTAACCTTATAGAGGTTAGGTTAGATAATGATTTGATCCCTGTTTACCTGTAGCTTACCTCCACATGCCTTCAGTTGCAAGTCCAACCATACAAAATAAGAGGACACTTATTGAGCATGAAGCATTTTAAATTATCAGATGATCCCATAGATCCTGTAAATTTGTCCAAACAGATGATTTAACATAAGAATAATTCAGTCTGGCTTACATTAGTCAGAAAAGACTGGTGCTTGAGCAAGAGGGAAACTTTTGGCAATTAAACTGCAGTGATCAAAACTGTGCTGAGGAGATAAAATATATCACTACTGTTAACATGGAATGCTGTAAACATTTTTTCCTTTTCTAACTATCTACTACATAGAGAAAGTTCTGTGTCACATCACATCATTCACAGGTCTAATTTGAGACTTAGAGGTAAATAGAACATAGCTTCAAGGAAATAACCTATTCTGCAGGAGCCAAAGTGTATTTTATATAGTATACCCAAAATACTTAACTGTAAAAAACTGACTCTTAATATAGAAAAAATAACATGAGAGAAAGAAAGAGGTTTAAAAGTAGTTAATGTAAATGAGTGGGTACATTGAACTGGCTCAGTGACAGCTGACGCATCGCTACTCCAGAAGGCTGCATCCTGCATCTGCACAGTCGCAGTTCAGTCACAGTTTGAAAGATATGAGTTATGAACCACTGGAGATCAAACAAAAGCACAAACAGCGCTGGTTTATGATGTATTGACGCAATATGGTACTGGTTAACAGAGTTCAGGAACATTAGGAGTTAAAGCCCCCTTCCATAAAAACACAAACACATTGTGTCACACTTTCCTTGTGGGGACTTTCCATTTACTTCCACTAATTTCTATGACCTAACCCAGACACTTACCATAAGCCTAACCCCTAAAAACACATGCCTAACCCCAAAGCTAACCTAAACGGTTGTGGGGACCAGTCATTGTTCCACTTAAGTACCTGTAAGTCCCAAAAATGTAGCATATTTCTGGGAAATTCTCCCCACCAGGTAACAAAAACAAAGCCATACACACATTCTCATCTGACTATATGCAGTGAGGACCATTTGCTGACTCCCAGTGACCTCCACTGATTTTTGGTCATTTTTTACCTTTTCTATGCCCTAACCCTAAAATAACCACTACCAGTTCATACCTCACCCGAACCCTAAACTAAATCCAATTAACCATAAACCTAACTGTTGGCAAAATGCATTTGAGGACCAGCAAAATCTCCTTTTATAACAACTGGTCATCGATGTGATGGTAAAATCAGAAAAATGGCCCTCACTCTGATGCTCAGACAGGACACATGAATGAAAAAGTGATGGAAAACAATCGAGGTAAAAGAAAAAAAGAAGAGTAATCCCACCGTTAACCGAAACACTGAGGTCAATAATGCAGTAACACACATTGCACAATACCAATAAAAATAACAAAAGAGAAGATGGGATTGCACAAAATCTATTACTGATTAACTTATGAGTATATAGAAGTAAAAAATAGCAAGATTTTATCAATATATTATATGAGAGTTCAGGCAATCTTACACTCATATTTTATATTTCATGTCTTACTTTTCCTTCTTTTAGTTTTTCCTGATATTTACTCAGTCGGTGATTCTAAAATCCAGATGATTTAACAGTAAAGAAGTCCTAAACTTAAAGAGCTTAGTTTGATTGAATTGCATGTAGGAGCTTCTGGTGTTCAGAGAGGAAGAACAATTTTGTGTAAGATGCACATTTATGTATTTGTTGCAGGCATATAATAATTGCTAATCATTAAACTTCATTGATCTCACACTGGAAAAATGTACCTCTGCATTTAATCCATCCCCCTGTGGGCTGCCATTGTGTGGCAACCGGGGAGCAGTGTGGGGTTAAAGGTCTTGCTCAGGTACCCAGTGTGCAGGCTGTGGGGATCGAATGAGGTACGTGCAACCTTCTCAGTGCACAAGCGCACTGCTCTAACCACCAGGCCAACACTCTCCCCAAGTATGAGTATTGAAAACAATTTACATGTATCATGTGTTTCAATGTAAATACACTTTCTACTTTCAGATCATCACAGTGTGGGACAAAAACTTTAAGGAAGACTTAAAGAGAATGACAACAGCAATACTTAAAGGTACAAAGTTTATTATCAATATATTCAAACCAACTGTACAGAGTCTTAAAAGAGGAATCAAAGTAGAAACCGTCTTCAGAATGTGTTGACTATAAAATATCACTTACTTGCACACAATGTTTTAAAATGTTTTTTTTTTCTTTTTTTAAGAGAGCACTAAGTGCAAATATGCAATTTATTGCCTGCATAAAGGTTCAGAGACATTTTTAAAGAAATCCCAACTGCTTCTTCCGGTACCCACAGTATTTCACAACCAGTAATCGCAGTTACTTCAAGACATCCAGGAGATGCCAAATAAGCTTATGAACAACGTGATAAAAGCATGCATATCTTTCATATTCTTAAGGGTTCCAATAGATTTAATGTAACAGCTGTGGTTAGTTTACTGGCTCCGATTATGGCTGCATGACATTTTATTTACATTTTGGGATTATCTCTACTGCTACACAACAAATATCTAACCTGAGGTCATCATGACAGTACTCTGACAAGCTGTAACTTCAACTTCCATTTAGGATATTTTCTATATACAAACACACCAGCAGATGGGAGTAAAAACAAAAAAAAAATGAAGTTTTCCAAAATTTACAGGCCTTCATTTCAAAGTCTTTCAAAAAGGTTTCCATTTGTAGGCTTTTTTTAAATCAATTTAGGCAATGATGGAAAAAAAAAAAAAAAGGTGCATCGTTCATTGTTCTTATTAAAAGTTTAACCATAGATGAACAACAAGTTGAATGAGTTTTCGTTGGATTGTGCACATTTTCCTGGAGGTTATAAAATGTTTCCGTGCAGAACAGCTCAAATGACAACGCTGGTGCCGCTACGGGAACTTTTGTCCTGTGAAAAAGAAAGCACAGCTTTAGATCTACAGTGACGGGGATAACATGTTATCATTGCTATGGTGATCATTTCTGTGTCAATTTAAACAACGGGTTTCTTACAGAGTAGGGATCATTCCTCCGTTGTCCTGGTTTCTGTCCTGGCTCATACTCTGTGTACTTAGGAGGTCTGTCAGACCAGCCCGCTCCTCTTCTGCCCCCTGATGCTCCTCTCCTGCTGCTGCCTTCATCATCAGAGCTCCAAGATCCTCTGGATCGTCTGGTTGCTGGAGGGGAGTAGTTTCCCCTGGACCTGCTGTCAAACAAATCATCTCTGGAACGGGAGCGAGGGCGGTCCATGTCTGCCCTTGATCTGGTACGGCCTCTCCCGTCTAGAGATTCTTCGCTGTAGCTCCGGGGAATCCCTCTAGATCTGGCTGGTGAGGGGTGGCGCCTCCCGCCAGATGCCCCGCGGTCATAAGGGCGACCAAACCCGCTGCGGCTGCTCTCACTTGAGCTTGGAGGGCGGGATTTGGGTGCTGGGGGTGGAACTCTTCCTGTCTGCTTCTCCCTGATTGGTGGAAGTGTAATGACACGGCGATCCACTGGTCTATCATCGAGAGCAGATATCATACTGGGAGGCCCGGGAGAATATGGGACGTTGACAGGCATGTGCTGGGGAGGAGGTGGCATCTGCTGCATGTGGGTCGGTGGCGTGGACTGACAGGAAAAAAGAATCAGATGTGTCAAGTTTAATTTCTAAAAACGCCTTCTGTTATGCGCAACAATAACGAAGACTGTGACCAACACCTTTAATCCAAGCATAGGTTGTTCTGGGATTCATTACAAAATTAATACCTTATGTAGCAGGCTCCCATGTTATTTCTGTTATTTACTCCTCCACATTCACTTTTGCACCATCTAGTGGTTATTATGGTCTGAACTATTTATTATAGCATTAAGGTTCCACAGCACCAATTATTCACACGCCTACAGACAGCACTTTACTATATTACTGAGAATGCAGAGTAAAGAAGACACATAAAATATGCTAAATTTGTTAGTCTGAAGGAAGGGGAGGATAACCTTAGACGCCAGGAGAGTTTTTAGCCGCTCGTGGATGTCAGCTAACAAGGTTTGTCTCTTTTTTGTCAGTTTTATATACATTATTTGTCAATACCTAGATTATATGTGTTTTTATTCGTGTTCATTTGTATTTTCTTTTGTGACCAGTTCCAACAGGTTGTAAAGAGCAAGAATAAACCCTGTCTTCCTCTTAACCTTGTGCCATGGTATTCCTTGAGGGTGCTACACCTTAGACATAAACTATGCTTGCTTTTTGTACCTGCAGCAAAGCTCACAGAAAATACCATATAAGGTAATTTCATACAAGTTAGATGATTAAAAAAATAAATAAACAAAAAAAAAAAAAAAAACATACAATCCCCATCTTACTGGTGGCTAAATACCTGAAAAATATAGTCTCCCTCTCATAGAGGTACTCAAATCCATTAACCACACCACATTGCAAGGCGATTGCTTCCAAAAGGGAAGTTTTTATTTAAATAGCTGTACATTCTTAATTTAACAAAGCCATGTGAAGATGTTAAGAATGATAACGGTCATTTTACTGAGGGACAACTGAAAACATGAGGACATGAGGAAAAGGTCTAGCTGTAAAACATCAGGCACAGAGCTAGTGATTTCATTAGATCATATTAGGCGTGATGAATGGAGCAAATAATACCCCAACATTTATGTTTTTAAAGTTAACACCACATCGATTCAAGTTATAATTTAGAGAGCATTAGATCATCGTTTATATTTACAGAAAAGGCTAGTCTGCTTTTATGCATTGAATTTCAGTGTGAGTTAATAAACAAATTATATTTTACTGGCTTAAAAAATATAGAGATAATAATGTAATCAAAATGTCTTGTTTTCATTTATCATAGTAGCTTCTAAATAAAAAGGAAATCGATGCAAAAAAAGGTTTTTAAATAAAATTTCAAAGGAATAGTGTAAAACAGTTCACATCTCAACTTTCTGGATGTTTGAGTTCTTCCCAGTTTAAACGTTAAAGTGGGAAACATACCTGTAGAAGAGGACTGGTGACATCCATTCCCCGCACCTGCCGCTCCAGGTAGTCAAGCATATGATTGGTATTGGTAGAGTTGTGGTTGCTTTGAGCACTGGGAGGCGGCATGCTGTAAGACGTAGACTGAGGAGGAGGGAGGGGCATCGGCTTTAATGGGATGCTCTTCCCAGAGACGGATCCTAGACAGGCAATTATCACAAACACAGAACAGTCAAGTAAAATTCAAACACATGTAGAAGAAAAACTAGAAATCCCCCCCCCCCCCCCCCCCCCCTTCTTCTGTGCTGAACATTTAACTATCATCAGCCCTTTCTGCTTCCACCAAGCTCAGTCCCAGCTATAGGAATATGTATTTAAAAAGATGCAACGCATCTTTGTTGTGCCAAAGCATGTATTCAGCTTCTAAGAATATATGGAAATCTGCAGACTGATTGACAGTCAGTCACCAGCTGACATGTCACAAGTGTTTCACATGTTTCCCTGTGTTCAACTTGCCTAAAATTAATCAATGGTTAATTCCTAGACTACATCTAATCATGCCAACATATTCTGGAATATATTCAGGCATTTGGGCTTGTTTTGGTAGTGCATGGTTACTTGAAAAATGTGAAGGAAAATGCTGCACAAAGACGTAATATTGGACAAAACGGACATTTTTATTTTTATCTTCTGTATAGAGTCAAACAATTTGGGTTAAACACTAAAACTGGAATAATATAAGGGGCTATGAGGCTAGTGCAGAGATCTGCAAGGAGGGTCTGGAGGCTCTTTGGAGCCTCTATCATTACTTCAATTAGTGGATAACAATGATAAATAAGCCAGCTAATGGTTTGAAATACAGTTCAATAACAAATACCAAATTTAGAAACTTTAGCAGGTTTTTTAAAGAAAAATGTTTTACTAAAAATGTTTTTCTTTAAATAAGTCTTACAATAGAATGACATCAAACGTACCAGAAATATGTTTTTAGGTCTATAATCTTGCCAATGCTCTTCATTTTTCTGTTTTTAGCAAATCAAATAAAATCCTACTAATCCCAGCTTACTTTTTAATGAAGCGTTTTAATGTTGTTTTAAAGCCTTAAAGTACAATTAAATTGTTGGTTGTTTAAAATGACAACAGCTTTCCTATAACAGATATTTTAAAAAAAATAATTGTGTTTTATGTAATATTTGCAACTCCAAACACCTCTTTTTTTTTAGCTTGATTTGGGGCAAAATGGCTCTTAGGATTTTAAAGGTTGCACACTGCTGGACTAGTGATTTAGCCAATAAAAATTGTGAATGTCTGATCTGGTTGAATTATCTCTGTAAAGTGCCTTAAGATGAAATGTTGTGAATTGACACTAGTAATGCGCTGATGACATTTTTTGGCCCTGATACCGATAGCTGATACCTGACTGTGCAGTAACAATCGATTAAACTAATGTTCATTCCAACACAGATCAGAAACTTCGATCTTAACGCAGCAGATGTTAAAATGGTGCCGTTTTTAGGCATGTTTGCAAGGAAAACAGGAGGTAGACTGTAGAAAAGCAGTATTCATGTGTTACAATTATCAAAAGCTCATAGCTTGAGAGGCAGGTGTACCTGCATAGAGGGCTGGATTCATATGTGAGGGGGCGTGGCTCATTGGTCCATATATTGGCTGTCCACCCATCCATCCATTCTGGACCTGCTTCATCATGCGATGCTGCATGACAGCTGAAAGGTACGATTTATTAACAGTTAGAGCTTAAGATAGGGGGAAATAAACAGCCTTACAAACATATTACCTAAAATGTTCAAAAAGAATAAAGAAATATACACAGCAGATTTAGCATGTTGTCTTTTAAAAATAGAAGAGCAAATGATTGTTACAGCGTCACATATCTCTACCTTTTTCAGGACAGCAGCATTTCTGTGGACAGCAGGGGCAGCGGACATAACAGCAGCAAACCTGTGGGCAGCACTGGCAGCAGCAAATGCAGATGAGCATGAGCAGGAGGAGGGCACCTATGACGATAAACAGCACCACCAGCCAATCTAGGAGAGAGGAAGAAAAGGAGCGCTGGTGTTTAGATGAACTGTGCTACAGAGGGGAACATCCTAGGAGAGAAAATTATATTTGCTGTTTCTTACGGTAGACGACGAGCTGGATTTCTTTGTCAGAGTCACCAGTGGTGTCTCCAGGAGCATCGACAGCACAGAAGTACATACCATTGTCCCACCACATCACCTCATTTATCACCAAGTCTGCCTCTGTGCAAACACAAATGTAAACATATGTCAAAGTTTTTCTAAATGCATCAGTATGGTACATTTCGATAGAACATTTTATCAATTTGGCCTTTAAAAGTTATTTAAAATATATTGCTAAAGAAAATTTAGCCAAAAACTTGCTTCATTACTTCACAGCAATTTTAGTTTTTAACAGTTCCTCAACAAACATCCCAGGATGACACTCACAAGCTGATGCCAGGTGTTAAAATAGTGAAACAATAACGTGGCTCTTACTTTAAATAGCCTAACATTGTATCTATACTTGCATGTACGCACTATTTTGGATGGTGATCTTTCGCTCCCGATATTCAGATCCCAGGGTCGGCTCACTGCTCCCTCTCTTCTGGATTACAGTCCGCACCGTCCGCTGACTGTCTGGACAATCATTTGCCGGGTCCTGTCCCAGCTGCAGCGCAGACTGGTAAGCTGTAAAAAACAACATCTAAAAGGTTTAGATCATTACTTTATTATTTCTCTAATGGTGCTCAGAGGTCCCTACTCATTTTCAATGTTGGACCCCAATTAGATAGACATTTTGTAGTTTTTAGTGAAAGATATTTTTAAAATAGCCTTTTATTTTTACCTTTTGTGACAAAGACATTGTCTGATGAGCAGACTGACATCTCAGTAGCTTAGCGCTAATGCATCTATAAGCCAGTAGCCTATGAACAGATGAGATGTCAAGCATGATATTCAAGATGGATTTTGAGGATACTCAGAAACGACTTGCAACCATCTCGACTCAGATACCAATTTAAAAAAGTAAAAAAAAAAGAACTTGTCAAGTACGGGAGCTAACTATGAGAACGAGCAGAAGGCAGAAGAGCGCTGTGTTTTGACCACAGGTGGCATCACTGGAAAACTTCATAACTTCATCCAAGTATTATGGATTTTAAACAACCAGTGTTTGTAGTGATGCTATGACCAACTTTCTGTTTAAACCAATTTAAATGTTACCATGGCTATCTTATACATTTTTCTAAGGCCTACATTTGTGTGACCATCTTTTTGCTGCTGTAAGCACCAGAATTTCCCCATTGTCGGGCAATAAAGGGATTTTTTATTCTGTTCTAAATAACCAACAAGATAAATAGTAATATTTTTCTATAACCTACATTATATTCATTTACAAACAGACCACAATGTGAGAAATATGAAAAGCTTAATTGCCCATGAAAGCATGCACCTTCCTGCATATTTGTAATGGCAAAGTTATTTGCTTAGTGTTGCTTCGGTCCAACACATAAAAAAAGAAATCTTTAGAAACACACTAGATGTTTAAACCAGTAGGCAGGATAAAACAGCAGTCCTATTGATAGAAAAGTTGTTACACTTTTACATTTTACTTCATAATATTGCTGAGTAGACACAGATTTGAATCTTTTTCTCAGCAAATAAAGCCTGGTTCACCTGATTTGTTTCATCTGAAGTTACCAGCTGTTTAGTCACTTCCTCCTTTTTCTTATTTTGCCCTCAGCTCTTTCAGTTTAAAACATAAACCAGAGGATAATCTGATCGCTAGACATCTCCATTTTTACCCCCTCAAGGAGAGTTTAAAACAATTCATTATCATCTATTCATAGCTTACTGTACGGAAATAGGGGTCTGTGACTAGATCAATACCTTTCACCACTCAGAGTTTTCCTGGTGTAATCAGCGGTCATGATCCCCAGTAGTTTTTCTAAAAGTAAACTCAAACAGAGGCGAAATACATAAACTGATCCCGATGGCTGTAGATAACAGATACCAACTGGCAGTAGAGCAACTCCTGTTGAAACCCCTGCAACTAATACACCAGCCTCTCTCTATGACCTGAATGACATCAGCTTTACCTGTGGAGTAGTACTCCAGCACTGGATCCTTGCAGAAGGTCTTGAACCTCCATGTGACCAGAACCTCCTGGAGGTTTGCAGAGGTGGAGTAATCACAGCGAAGGGTCACTGAGCCAAACAGAGCTGTGGTCCTCTTGGTCTCTGGTACAGTCACTGTGATGCAAACAGACTCTGTGGAGAAACAGATCAAAACAGAGTGAGAGATTAAGCAGGTTTAGAGGACTGGACTGAAACAATGTGTGTGAGGGCCTCTCTGAAGCAGGGAGTCGATCTGAGACTGGTTAAACCAGAAAGACAGGTAGCTCAGACAAAGGTACAGGAAATGACTCTCAGTGAAACTGCAAGCCTTCATTCAAAAAAGGTGAAATAAAAACTCTTCAGACTTACAGTTAAATCAATTAAAATTAAATGAAGATAAGAAGTAGTCACTTGTAAACATTTATTTACTTATTTGTTTTTTTATTTACCATTTCACCTTTTGAAGTTTTTCCTTGGAAGGCAACAAGGAAGCCAGATAAGAAATAATAACTTAAACAGTGAAAACGTAACATATTTATTGAGATTTAAAAAAAAATACAGTGTAAATATCTGTTCTTCTCCCGGTTAAACGATTCAACGTGTTTGTTTTTTAGTTATCAAACACTGTCACATGACCGATACTCTTAATTTGGCTTAGTTTAACTAGAATCAGATAAATTAAACAATGCATTTATAAGAGTAAATGTTCCCAAATAGCATTGGGACAGAAAGCAAAGCGGTAATATTTACCTTTTAGAAGTGATAATAGCAAGGATAAGGGAATTAATATCCGCATGGTGGTAAAAAAAAGCACAAAAAAACAGACAAACAAACAAATAATCCTTCAGCTCCAAAGTGCGTCAAACTTCAGCGAATCTACAAAATGTGCTGAAAAACAAACGAACCATTGACCTATATTTCCACCTTCACCCTACACTAACAAACAGATAGTCCCTCTCCTAGCATTTAGAGCTCTTATGGCTGATACCGAGCTGCTATGAGGCCACACCCCGAAACAGGTGAGTTCATCCTGGACCGTGACGTCAACAGCGCACCAAATTTCCCCCGCGCACCTTATCAACTGATATGCAGTAAAAAAAGAAAAAAAAAAAAGAAAAGAAATTTATATTTGGAATAGGAGCAACATATTTTTGACTTATATAAAACGCAATTATTTGCTTAAATCTTAAATTATAACAACAGCATTTGTATGGTTTTTGATGATGGGGAATCTTTCAGACTACTTTTTTTTTTCATATGATGTGAGCAATGCAGAAACAATGTTGCTCATTTCTCTAAGCATCTACTGTTCTGAAAAGTATCTGGACAAAAAGTTATAACAGGAAGTTTTAAAAATGAGGTAGCAAATCAAACCTTTATTCAATGTTAAAACGAATGTATGCTACCACTGAAGATGTGTTATCATTGTCTCCCTTTTATCTCCTCTTTCTTTCATGTTTTCTCATTTTTTTCCGTTTTCCTTTCCTGCTCTACTTACATTGCAGTGTCCATAAAATCTGTAATTCTCCCTACATGAATTATGATAAAGTTATTTATATGTATTAATTAAGCGGAATGCTATGGCGATAGCCATACTGCTCCAATTGTGAAAGTAAAATCTGTTTGGCTCTTTTTGGCATCAAGGCAATTATTCTTGCAACGACATCGCCAGACAGGACACTGTAAAAAAAACTAAAAAAGAGAGATGTACAATGTGGTAGATTGAATAAATCTGTGTTCAAATTGGGTCTAATTAATAATAAATGGAAAGTTATTTCTTTTGGTTAATGAAAAATTAAATAATGAAATGTGTAACTGGATTTATTTATTCATAAAGTGCATATTAATATAAAATATTAATATTTCATCGTTTATTATATTTATTCATTCGACAGCCAGTCATCACACCGTGCATCTGCTCATACAACAGAATAGAAAACCATCCTGAAGTTGGGAAATTCAGGCGTTCCAATAAGTATACAAAGGAGAGCATACAGGTACAAACACATACATGAAGTGTTAACTGAACTGAACATTATTGTTCTCTCTCTGCAACCACCACTGTTTAAAATGGGAAATGCTTACAAAACAAAAATACATACATTAACTATGTGCTGCAACACATGAATAAGAAACAGTTAGCCTAAGTAAAAGGAAGACTTAAAGATATAAATAAAATGTGTGTGAATTTTACAGTTCATGATGTAATCAGGCTGCACAGTGGTGCAGTTTGTAGCACTGTTGCCTTGCAGCAAGAAGGTTCTAGGTTAGATTGCCAGCCTGAGGTCTCTCTGCATAGAGTTTGCATGTTATCCCTGTGCATGCAGGGGTTCTCTGTGTAGTCTTATATCCTCCCTTAGTCCAAAACATGACCTGTTAGGTTAAATTACATCTCTAAATTGTCCTTAGTGTGAGTGTGTGTGTGTGTGTGTGTGTGTGTGTGTGTGTGTGTGTGTGTGTGTGTGTGTGTGTGTGTGTGTGTGTGTGTGCATTGTTATGTCTTTGTGCGTCTCTGTGTTGCCCTGGGACAGACTAGCGACCTGACCTTGGTGTACCCCACCTCTATAGTCTGCCAGAGATAAGCACCGGCCCCACCGCGACCCTGACAGAAAAAGGGGAAAAGATGGATGGATGGATGGATCTGACAGTTTAATTGATGGAATTTTTAATGATCACATAACTAAGTGAAACACTCTTAATTTAAAGTTAGTCATTATCCACATTATTTACAGTGTTATCCATCTTATCTTGCTTCTCGCAGTGGGGCCGATGCCTGTCTGTTGCAGAGCAACACAGAGACACACACTCATGCACACACAGGCAATATAGAGAAGCCAATTAACCCGACAGGCATGTTTTTGCACTGGTGGAAGAAGCTGGAGTACCTGGAGAGAACCCACACATGCAGAGAGGACATGCAAACTCCATGCAGAATGTTAATGTTGTTTAATTCCAGAGATTTATGGTCTCCCAGTGCATGTGTGTTATCTCTGGGTACTCCTCCCACAGCCCAAAACTATGACTATGGTTGATTGGTGTCTCTAAACTTTCCTTCCCTTTGATGATCATGTGAACTGTCCACATTCTACCCATCCTTTTGCCTTTAAATAAGTGGAAATGGGAACCTAACCTGTGACAAACAAGCTGTAGATGATGGAGGGAGGGTTTTTAGGACAAAGTTTTGCAAATTTTTAGGATACACATAGAAGAAACAAAGTTAAAATAGATACGTCTTTACATTTCTTCAGTCTGTCATTTTTATGAGTCTTTAAAAATACCATCCAATAAATACAGTTTGTGTTTTCTTGATTCTGAATAAGAAGTTGTTCTAAACACCTACTCCACCATTATTAAATTGCGTCGAAAAGTACCTTAGTTATGATCAGTGTGTCTGTTAAAGAGCTGACTGTGGGTAGCATAGAGTTAGCTCCAATAGTTAGCCATCGTTCTTATCATACATGTGATGCTTTCTAAAAAGCACAGTGGCAAACAGTTATACTCAATAAGCATTGAAGATTTTTTATCAGTATCATTATTCATACTTCTAAATAGGGTTTAAGGTAATGTTTTGGTGAGATTTGGTTTCTCTTTGCAATGCACACTAAAGTTTAGAGCGCCTCACATTGTTTTCCAAGCTAGTCCACACCTTAAAGAGTTATTTTCTGTCTCATAATCGAGTTTGACTTGCAGTCATGTAACTCCCAGAACAAGTAAGAACTCCTGTACTTCCTGGGTGAAGATTTTATCTCTCAGTCATTTACATCCGTCTGTTGGACTTAAGGCTACCGCGACTTTCAAATGTGCTAACTTCTTTTATCTTTGGGGTTGATTTTCTTCCAGGCAATTTAAAATCCCTACATAATTAGAATAAAAATGTTGCCTAAATGCATGTGTCTGGTAGTGTGTGCTGGTTTGTTGACTGAATAAGCCTTTAAACAGAACAACATCCCCACCCATCGGGTAAACATCTAGAATACCTTTAATGTGAACAATCGAAACATATGCAGATCACCTTAAAACTTCACAGATTTAACACAAAGAGGTAAGAGTTAACTTTCTATTGGAAAAGCACTTAGTTTTAAAAAAATATAACATTTGGAAAATAAATGTTGTATAGAGGGATGGAATGGACCTATTTAAATATGTCGTAATTTTAATTTGATGTTAACACATATGACTCATTTGATTACAAACTAAAAAAGAAAATCTTCCATATTTCTGACTTTACAATCCAATTTGTTTGGGAACTTTGTTAGGATAAATAAAATCGTAGCTGATAGAAAATGTGCTAAAGTCTGGGTAACTTGCTGGGTTATGCCAGTAATGTTACCAGCACATTACTGGCATAACAGAATTATGGGGCCGCCATGCAGCCCCTCATGCATACAATCTGCCTAAGACAGGCAGCACCACAGTTATATGTTTGAGAGTATCATTAAGAGCATAATATAGACAATTTTAAAGTGGATAGAAAGCCACAGCAAGTTGTATAATTTAGTAATCGCTGTTCATAGACAGGAAAGAATATCAACATTATTTCATTACAGTTACATGTTTTATTTCTTTATTTCTTTCAGTACCGTATTGTGATCTTTAGCTACTAATCAAGATATTAATATATCGTTTTAAAAAAAAGAAAATGTCAGTATAAAAGAGAATATTGATAAAAGGTGTGATTCTGGAAATAGGATAAATGACAATAAAATAAAAACCAATTAGAAAACATCAGGCTACAGAAGGATTTCAGTCACTGTTAACTATTTTCTCTTCTAATGAGATCAACAGAAACCGTGAAGATTTGGAAATATTGATAGAATAATATATATATATATATATATATATATATATATATATATATATATATATATATATATATATATATATATATATATATATATATATATATATATATATATATATATATATATATAAAGTTGTACATTACACCTGAAAGAAAACAAAATAGGGTATATATATATATATACTGTATATATATATATATATATATATATATATATATATATATATATATATATATATATATATATATATATATATATATATATATATATATATATATATATATATATATATATATATATATATATAAACTATTACTGCTACATTCTATTGAATGCAAACTTTCATAACAAAGACGACAAAAAGAATAATACCAGGAAAAATCATATGTCAGAAAATAAAACCACCACTTTGAGTGGTTCTCAAATTTTCTTTAGAAAAAAATAAAAAATCTAAACCAAGCAATTTTGGTATATTTCAGAAAAAAAGCCTGCAAAAAAACGAATGAAGAGCAAAACGGTTCATTTACAAAATAGTAATTTGTATACATGGATCATGAGTCACTACCCTATTTTGTTTTCTTTCAGGTGTAATGTACAACTTAAACCACTAGGTGTCCGTCTAAACTCTAATTTCTTGCCTACACCCAGTGACCTGGTTGTTTACTGGAGATAAGAACAGGATTTTCCTAACATTGCCTCACCAGAGCTGCAATTCCTCTTAAAAACAGACATGTTTTACCATCTTTCTCTCCCAAAAGAGTCTGGATTATTTACGTATAAACGGAACCTCATGTGTGTTTGTTTCTGAAGTGTTTTCTGAGTCCTTTAAATCCTCAAGGACTGTGCTGTAGTTGTTCCCTGCTCTCTAAGCATACAGCTCCTCAAACTGCGTTCCTAGGAAACCTCTGCCCAGACCCACTATTGTTTTCCTGCCTGAGCTCAGGTTCAGTCCTGAGGGCTGAAGCTTTCAAACAAAAACAATGTGTTCACGCTCAGATTATTAGTCTTTTCAGGGGGGTTATTTTATCAATAATCATTATGTTAACTATGACTGTCTGCACATGGCAGCTTACATGCATGTCAATATTCTAAAATAAACATTTTAATACATTCCTTGTTTTGGATAAAAAGAACTGGATAATTCAGTATAAAAATATGAAGGTGAACCTATCAATTGTTTTCCATGAACTTAAGGTGGTTCTCTGCACTCAACAGACCCAGTTCTCCTGGTATTGTCAGCATGATCTGCACTTTGTGTGTAACCGAGTCAATTTCCCACAGACCGTAGCAATATTTCCTATAAGCTACTACTTAAGTTATCCAAACAAAACTGCGAACTACATTGGGGATTGTAAAAGCAGGAGAGTGGATGATTTTATCCGGATTTACAAGAACTGTCTCCAATATCTGTTATTGAAAACAATGAAGATGATGTAATAAGCACGTCCTTGTGAACTCCAGCTTGCAACATTAAGAGTGTGATACTTAAGTCAGACATTGACTGAGAGATCAAATCTACAGAGCATCTTATTTATTGTCTCCTGGGAAATACATGTGCAAGTCCAACACTGTATGAGACATAGAAAATAGCTCTACAGCCTGCAGAGATAATTAACTGCATGGGTTTTCGTTTATTTTATTCAAGCGTGGTGATAATGTTCTTTTCAGGTGAACAAAAACAAAACATGGGTTAGAAAATCATTATTGCATATTTTGTATGTAAAGTTTGATTCTGACCTATTCATGTGAAACTGTGGGTTTGTTAAATTACTTGTTAAATCGAAAAAGTTAAACTGTACAGAAGAGAGCACAAAGACAATGTCACATTACGAAACCATATGTCCATCGTAAAACTAAGTTTAAATGAGATAATTGTATGTTAATCTTGAATAAAATGTTTTATTACAGAAGAACATAATCTAATCATTTAGAATTTATCACAGACAATGTTAAAACAATAAAAGATGTAGGCTATCTGTGGGAGGGAGCCTTAACAGCACAGTGTTTGTACCAACTATTTGCTTCTTATTGCTTCATATGTTCCCCATGATGAATAATTCCAAGCAGCTATTTTTGTCTTTGTTGTGTAAAAGTGTCGCAAACCTGTTATTACAGCCTCCTATTGAATGATTCACAGCAACAGTCAAAGGAAGGGCACAGTTGTGTTAGAATATGCTTAGAGAAAACTCCAGATAGATCCAAACTGACCTTCACATGGACAAAGACACATCCCTTATCAGTAACACAACAAGATCACATAAACAACCCCTGCTGACATCGACTGCTTCAGTACAAACTGCATTTATGTAAATAGTTAATGCTATATTTTCATGCACATTATTTCTTCCTGGATATTTATATCTTTAACAAGTCTTTATAAGTGGCGGCCTAGTGGTTAGGGCATAGAGGTTAGAATCCTGAGGTTCTGAGTTCCAACCCCACTCCCACAGACTGCTACTCAGGGTCTTTGAGTAAGACCCTTAACCCCACACTGCTCTCCGGGCGCCGCGCGACGGCAGCCCACTGCTCCCCAGGGGTATGGGTTAAATGCAGAGGTAAATTTTTCCAATGTGAGATTAATAAAATTCTATTTTTATTAGTATTTAATATTGAAAGTGTTCAATATTTAATAGAGTATCTTCTCAGGATGTTTTAAATTTTAAGTCTACACCTTTAAGGATGCTTCTATGTGTGTTTTTTTATTTTTTTATTTTATTTGTATCAGCATATTATGTGTGTATACTGAGGCAGGGTCCCATAAATGCATTTATGGTAAATGGTAAATGGCATGTACTTATATAGCGCCTTTATTCAAGTTAGGAGACTTGACCAAAGCGCTTTACACTACATTCATTCACCCATTCACACACACACTCACACACTGATGGTGGCAAGCTACATTGTAGCCACAGCTGCCCTGAGGCTCACTGACAGAAGCGAGGCTGCCGTACACTGGCGCCACCGGGCCCTCTGACCACCATCAGTAGACAATGCAGGTGAAGTGTCTTGCCCAAGGACACAACGACAATGAAAGTCGGAGTCGGGGCTTGAACCGTCAACCCTTCGATTACAGGGCAAACTCCTCCATCCAACGCCACTGTCGCCCTGATCTTGTTGTGTTATGGTCACATAATGAATATGAAGAATGTTGATTCTTGATTGATATTGCTACTGCAGCAGTTTCTTAGGTATCTCCGCATTAAATACCTTAACCACAGCTGAAAAACAGGAAAAGTATTGTAGCAAAAATGTTTTCCTTTATGGCTGGATGTAAGTGTTGGCTTGGTTTCTGGTAAGAAGAAAATAGAACTTTTTCTTGACTTTGCATATAGCATAAAGTGTAGGTTTTGGATAAATTTGTTTTTACTGACTCATAGAATTGTGGAAGTGCCAAAATATACTTAAGTAATTTAATATTTAATCAAACAATTTTTAATCAGCACTTTTTTTCATGTGGATACCAGCCCAATATTGTTGATTGTATTAGACAAATTAATTAAAAAGTGAGCTTAGCACTGACAGTCTTGATAACAGCAAACTCTGCACATATATGAATAGGTTTACAATTATTCTCATCCGAATGTATGTAGCCTTTGATAGAAACAATTCAGCCCCAAGTTGAACAGTGAATTACTATTTAATTTGCCTGAAATAATTTGCATTAAACTATCAGGAAAAACAGATAATTCAAGAAAATGACTTATGAAAAAAAAAAAACTAAACAAATACTTTAAAAACGAAACACATTTTATTCAGGTCAAATATTTGTTTATATATTTTCGCATTTCTATGGGTTTACCTTCCTAAGGAGAATGTTGAGAATTCAATGTATCTGTAAATGTCACAGCTTGAGATGAGTTCACCTGTTTTGGGGCGTGGCCAGGAAAAAAACTCACACACAATCATAACTAGCTCGGCAGCTGAATTTCAGAGTGAGTGTGGAAGAACAACTAGCTGGTTTATGGTCAAGGTGGAAACAAAAGTCAGGTTTGTTTAATTTTCAAATAGACTCTTACAAATTTTATGGCTTAGGATCGGTCCTTCGGATTAGTTTTTTTGTGTCTTTTATCATGATGCAGAAACTACTTGGATTAGTTGTCCTGCTGTCACTGCTGAAAGGTAAAGAACATCCTTTGCTTTGGTTCTTTATGGTGTTTTATGACTAAAATAATGAAAAAACCCTGCAAATAAACTGGAGTCATTCGTCTATTTGTGCACCTTTTGTAAATAATATTTACAATTCCCTGCTTCTTGACCTCGATTAGATTTAAATCTAGATAATTTTTGTTCCACCGTTTTGAATGATGAGTTTGCATTTTTGCTGAGTTACTTTTGTCTGTGCTACTCGTCTTTCTTGTAAAGCCAGTTTGAGATGCACTGCTTCTTTGAGAGAGACGCCCATATTGTTTCCCTGTTACAACTTCCACACTGAAAAAGGAAAACCCAGGTCTCTGAATTAGCTTAATGTTCTATACTGTTTTTCATCTGAAACAGCTGTTTCTCCACAGGGTCTGCTTCTATCATAGTGACTGTACAGGAGACACAGCAGAACGCCACTTTGTTTGGCTCAGTGATTCTCCGCTGTGATTACTCCACCTCTGCAAACCCCCAGGAAGTTCTGGTCACATGGAGGTTCAAGTCCTTCTGCAGGGATCCTGTGCTGGAGTACTACTCCACAGGTAAAGCTGTGGAGCTCATTTCAACCCAACCTACTTCCAGTTATTATCTGTTATCAAAATATTAATGGCCATGTGCTTTACCAACTTAGATCAGTATATTTCTTTTCAGTATTTTGATAAATCACAGAGCCTGAAAAACAAAACAAATCTGGCATTCATACTTTAAACTCAAATGATATTTTCCAAGAATTTTCATCAACCTTAATATCTGGTTGTTGATCATTTAAATATGGTTCTAATATTTACACCCTGAAATGAGTGTAAAAACATTTCTCCTTTTGGAACTCTGTCTTATCTTGTGAGCTGTAAATCATTGTAAACAAATGTTAGTTAGTGACTGATTTAACCAAATGTGATCTTATTTTAAATGAACAGACAATTATGTCAATACATTAATCATGAGAGAATGGAAGAAGCAATTGCTTTTGTTATGACCTAAACAGTGTACACACATATAATGGATTTGATCAATTTTTTGTTTTTTACAGCTTACCAGGCTGCGCTGCAGCTGGGACAGGACCCATCAAATGATTGTCCTGACGATCAGCGGACGGTGCGGACGGTAATCCAGAAGAGAGGAAGCAGTAAGCCGACCCTTGGATCTGAATATCGGGAGCGAAAGATCACCATCCAAAACAGTGCGTACATGCAAGTACAGGCATAATGTCAGTCAGCTTATTTTAAATAGAAGATTATTTCATTTTCCAACTTGTGCTAATATTTTGCAATTTTTTCTAAATAACAAATTTTTCCATCAATTAAAATTATTAAAATACTTGTGAATACAGCAGGTTAACCCTTTGGCTATATATTATTCATTTTCCATATTTTAAGAACAAAGTTTGTCAGACAAACAAGTTAAGTATTGGACTTTCTTCACAATAGTTTAAAGCCCTGCTTTAACTGAACAATATAATCCAGAAAGAAGGTAGAAATTTCTAAAAATGTTTTTGTAACAATTGCACTATAATTGGGGACATATTTTTGTGTTTGCACAGAGGCAGACTTGGTGATACACGAGGTGATGAGGAGGGATAACGGGGTTTATTTTTGTGCTGTTGATGCCCCCGGGGACACCACTGGTGTCAGTTTGAAAGAAACCAAGCTCATCGTCTACCGTAAGAAGCAGAGAATGTCATATTGTGACCCTCCAGCAACCTTCTCTCCGTAATGTCTGTGCAAATTTTACAGGTCGTGGCATAATCTTCATAATCTTATGGTATTTGAAATTAGTGATGTCATTCACTTCAACATGGTCTGACATTTTGGAAGGTCCCAATGCATAAAATCATAAATCAATCAATTTGTTTTGTTTTTTTGTATTCGTGAATTTTCTGAAACACAAAGGTTGTGGTTTTTCTGTCTGAAATTTCTACTTCAATAAAATACACATTTATTTTAAGACTTGTGTGCTTCTTTACAAGAGATATCAATATGTTTTACTGAAAGCATATTTCTATTCTGTTTATTTGTCAAAATTTTTTTTATGGCCTTCCTCCTTAAATACATATTTTTAATAAATATAATAATAATGCATAAGTAATGAACAATGTGGCAGACATTTGTGCTTGGATGGCAAAAGAATGCGTGACTTTACACACAGCTGTGTAGTCACAACACAGGACTCCGTCATAATAACAAAGGACAAAGGACATGAGTCACACACTGCTTCTTTTTCAGAAAAGTAGAGTCATTTCTCTCTCCTTGTTGCACACACACACACACACAAAAAAAAACATACAGACACAGAAGTCAGAACTAATAGAAAGTCAGTACAAACAGAACATGTCATGTTAAAGTTATTCCACTTGTCTAAAGATGATCTGATTGGCATGGAGGAATTATTGCATTGATACAAACAAAAATAAAAGGCAATTCACCCAGAGGCAAAATAATAAAATAAAAATATCCAGTTATCCAGGCATATACCTACGGAAGAGGATAAGGGGCAATGAAAAAATAACAAAAAGTTGATTTTTAAATTTTATTTAAATTTGGTTTTAATTTTTTGATTTTATGTCAGTTTAAATGGGGGTAAAAAAGTCAGAGTACTGACTTTTCACATGGGTACGGCTAGATACTAACATCTTTGTTACCTATCAGAATTCAGTCAGAATTCTGAGATTAAATTCAGAATTCTGAGAAAAAAATCATAATTCTGAGAAAAAAAATCATAATTCTGAGAAAAAAATAATAATTCAGAGAAAAAATTCATAATTCTGAGAAAAAAGTCAGAATTCTGCCTTTTTTCCATGTTAAACTGAAATAATATTTAAAAATCTGTAAACTTTTTAATTTTTTCAGTGGCCCTAATCCTCTTCCATATATGCCTAATGCCAATCGACACATAAACACCTATCTCATCATTATTCTCCACAAATTGTAGTTAAAACCAGTTGCTATGAGAAATCTGTAACCCATTAAGTTTTTCTTCTGCTTGCCTGGTTTTCAAATAACAGAAAACGCCCCCTAGTGGGGATGCTAGGGAATAACGGGGGAAACCCAAGGGTTTTGCTGTGAAATTAAATCAGGTATTATAACTAAAATGAGAACATTATAGTTTTTATATATTGTTCCTTCCTGAGTATTGAATGCAGGGGTGTTAAGGGCTAAAACCCTTTTATAATGCTTTTAATGATATATAGTTTGTAATATATGGCAATGTTAAAAAAAAACAACAACAAAAAACTGTTGTTGCAAACCAATATTGTTATAAATCCCATTTCACTGTCATAAAATGTAAAGATTTTTGACCCATTTGTTGAGATGAGGGGAACTGAACTTCTTTTATTTTTTAAATGGGAAACGAAAGAGAAAATATCTGAGAAGCACAGGCATAACTCAGCCTGTTTCATAACAACCAAGTACTGAATAGAATAGAATTCAACTTTATTGTCATTACATTGTCACAAGTAAACAAGTAATTCACTCTCTGCATTTAACCCATCCCTTTGGGGAGCAGTGGTCTGCCATTGTGCGGTGCCCAGGGAGCAGCACATGGAAAAATACACTGAAAGCAAATCGTTTTTTTTTGTAAAGTTTAATTTCACTTCCAAAATCTAGATCTAGATCAGAAAAATGGCCAGACCTGTAAAAAAACAACAACACTAAAATATAACTTGTTTAACAAGATGAACATAACAAACAACACATCATGCCCTAGTCGAGAGCTTTTTAGAGATGAGAAATGCCTTTGAAATATTTCTGTCTACAAAGCGTAAAAAAGGTAGTTCAGTTTTTTATGACTCCAGTTAATAGCAGTGAGTGCAGTTATCCACTGATTAAGAAAAGATAGAAAGTGTCGAGCTTTTTTCAGAAGTGACTGGCCTTAACAAAATTACTCCAAGAGAACACTGATGATTCAGACAGGGGATCATAAGAGAAAATAACGCAACATCTAAAGCACCTAAGCTGTCTCAGTTTATTGATTGTTCATGATTCTTTATTAAAAAATTGCCTCTGTGGAAATTTTTAGGAAGGAAACCCCTTCTCACTGCTGGAAAGTTTGCCTCCTGCTACATCGGACCTAAAACTAACACAGTGTTGAGAAATATAACACCATACCAACAGTGGTTTGCTGCTTCAGCACCTCAATGACTTATAGCATGACTTCAACAGACCAATAATAAAAAAAACACACACAAGTTGAAGCAGAGTGGTCAAAAATACCAAGAATGTATTTCCAGTGTATTAGTGGCTGCAAAGGGTGGCACAATCTGTTAGAGGGCAATACCTTATTTTCATAGGGCCTTGCTGATTTAAATCTTTTCTATCATAATAGACACAACATTTCCCATTTTGTTATGTTTCTGTTTTATAATGCAAACAAGAATGTTTTAAATATACAAACATTTATTAGAGTAACAAACAAAATCATAACCATAACTTAAAATGTGCTCTGCGTTTGTGTATTTTCTATTTTTTTCTTTTTTGCAGTTGTGATTGAATGATACGCATCCAGTCATTTATTAGCTTTTCTAGTGATGCAATACAACATGCTCCTCTTTATTATTTTGCTTGTGTTAAAGCCTAGGTGATGTGTTAGTGGATAAAAGTACAGCACAATGCAAACCTCTTCTTTTGCTCTTGACTTTTTTTTTCTTCCCAGGGAAATGATTTTTATTTGTAAAGAATGACATAATTTATCACTTGCACTAGTTTTCATCAAAACAGTTAATAAAGTTTTAGGAATGAAACATTCTAAATGTTTATCCATGTCTTACAAAGATTATTTAGCTATTCTAGTAGTTTATATATAATAAAGAACTCTAAAACTCTTTAGTAGATGAATAGAAATATATGTACTGAGATGAAAATAGCTTCCTTGGAATGAAACTGCAAATAAACAAGAGATTTGCCCAGTGCTGTGATGAATTTATTAATTCAAGTGTTCATTAATCAAACATTTATAAAGGTGTTGATGTTTTTCTATGTAAATTAAGAATCTCACAAAAAAAATCTCTCAAACGTAAGTGCTTTAGTTGTTGAACGGTAATAAATTAAATCACGCCCATTGTTTTCCGATGCAGAGACAGAATATATTTTTTACATTGAGTGTTGTCATTTTTATCTATTATACAAGTGGACTCTTCAACTCCCATTACTCATTAAGTAGATATTAAAGCACCCATTGTGACTGAATGGTAACAAGTATTTCTGCAGAGCTTTTCTAAAGCGACAAAGGGGATAAAAACTGCATCTGAAGGAAAGAAACAGTCCAGGCCATTGGTCCCGCTGACATCATGTTAGTGCAGCAGAGATATACATGACACAGCCAGTGACTTCATCACATGGTTATATCACAACTGCAGTGCCACTGTCATCCTTCACTGGTTGAGCTGTCCTTGTGTTTCTCCCATGCAGCTCTTTCAGTAAGGCTTGGAAAACGCAGACCTAAAGTGCGTTTCATCGTTTTTTTTTCAGCTGATGTGTGGTTCCTGTTGGATTTCACAGCTGCAGTCTTTCTCTGCTTGATTCCTTTCGCTGCCTTTGTCTCCGACTTGGTCAGACGATAAGTGAGTCTCGGCTGAGAAGAGTGTTCTGGTAGAGACAACAGCAAGAAAACAAAAGTGAGTGTGAGCAGAGAAACAGTGAGAGCAAATATTAAGTAGATCTTTCTGAGTAGAGTGGTGTGGGGTTAATATGGTGAAGAACCTGGGACAAACTGCTCTTCAACTGTTGATTTTTCAATGAGGATTTAATTGAAGGCCAGAAGTTGAACACCAGTCTGTCCCAGGTTGGTCTGTAAGTCAACAACCAGTTATAAATGTTATGGGAAAAAAAGTAGAATACAGAACAGAGGATTCTACCTAGTTTTCATTCTGGTAGCTTCTGAATCTGACCTGTCAAAGGTACAACAACAACACTTACAGTAGGCTTGATAAAACATCTAACTCCCCATCCATCACAGAATCAAAGGAGAGTACACTTCAAAAGATTCCTTGACTTTTAAGCATTTGTGGAAGATATGTATTAAACTTATAGCAAGGAATGGGAATTGTGCCAAAAAGAAAAAAACAAAATAATGGTTATAAGTGTCAAAGAAGCATTCTGACCAGTCTTGCAAACTTGGCCAGCATTTACAGTAAATTGATTCTCTTACTTGAGTAATTAGGGGACTTCATTAACTAGCATATCTTTGATGCAGTGAAGAAGCTCCCAATTCATCACAGGGTTTTTATTGGTCTTTCTTTCAAAAAGGTGCTTTCTTAATACGGGGTGAGCTTGATGAGTATCAGCAAAACTCACCACATTAACCTATTTAATGCTTGAGAATGTATATGTGTATATGAGGCAACAAAAAAAAATACCAGCTGGAATAGCTCCCTGGAGTAGTCAAAAGGAATATTGGTACCTTACCTACAACAGACAGAAGGATTATTAAAGTGGGTTTGCATGATTACGGGGGATCATGCAAACATTTTACTGCAGTGGACTCCTTCCTTGTATTAGTAGACTAAACTGCTGCTTTCCCCTCTTTTGTTTGTTGCTGTTTTATAAGCAGAACACATATCTAATGATATTACTACAAAAACAAAACAGACCATGAGCTGCATTTTATGAGGAGATACGAGGATCTCTGCTTAACAAGGATATGAGAGGGGAACCGTGGGTAGATCGAAGGACAACAAGACAAAACGGATAAAGAAAAAGTCAGTGTGGAAGCTCCGTAAAGGGCAAAACTCTTCATTATTGTGCAGATTTTAGATTAGGCTAGTTTTGCACTCAGTTATCAAACCTGAAAAGATACTAAAGCTTATTTGTTTCAATGTTTCTAAATCCTCCTGTTACAACAGTTTTCTTTCTTCACAGAAAAAAATAGAGAAAACCCCTGACACTAAAGGTGCTCTGCCCAAATGTTACTCAGCTAGTCAACTTGGAGCCCACTTAAAAGAATGGTATATTCCAACTGATCTCACTGACAGAGACTCCAGAAAATATTGATTGATTCTATATCTGCAGCATATGGGTTACAACATACTGATATTTAACTCCACCTCATTTACTAAATAACACCTCATTTACTCAGACTGTATACCCAACAAGCAGAGCCAGATTATTGAAAGCCATTGTGAGTGAATGGCCAGCGTTCCTTCTTTGAATGTCTACCTGATCTCGGCCTCCATGATTTCTCTGTTCTGCATTGCCCTAGTTGGATATTCTCTTGGCTTCTGATCTCTGGATATCAACCTTGTTTCTGCCTCCTGACTGCCGCCTACTTTACTAATCCACAGATCCTGTTGCCCATTTCTGCTTCTATGGATTTAACACAGTTTCTATCTCCAGATCACTTACTCCTGCCAACCTCCTGGTTTGAGGAATCTGAAGATCCTTTCCTGATTGTTCCTGTAGTTTTTTTTTTTTTGGATCAAACCCTAATTCAAACCAATGTTTCCTATTCAGAAGATACACGTCCACAGCGATGCCACCAGCCTGCTATAGCGAGGAGACGAAATTCAGCATCCCTACTAACACAGATTCTGAGAAGAGGTTCCTAATCTTGCCGCTGGTGTATGAATACATATTTCAAGAAATCTTTAGGCATTTATCTGCTGTGTCCAGCTAAACTTTTGGGTCCACTTTGCTATCGTTACAGTCCCTTAATCTTCATCATGAAGTTTGCTCACTTGTTTTCTCTAACAAACTTCAAAGGCCTTTAAAGATCAGCTGGATTTATAAAAGTTGGCTTTTTTTTGGTAATGAATGTCTTCTGAAAGCAGGTTATGTGATGACAGCAAAGGGGCTGAATACATAAGCTACACTTTTCTCTGTGTTTTTATGGTTAAACATTTCAAAACCACTTTTTTTGTCTGAACAAAAAAGTGCAAATGTGTGAAATATCATTGATAAGTTAAAATACAAACCAAACCTCCTGGCACAGTATGAATACATTGCAATTTTTTTTATAACTTTCACAATAGCCTTGTCTGTAATTTAAGAGATGATCCACTTGATTAACTATCTAATATCCAGAGAATAATTATCTAAAGCAGGCATCCCCAAACTTGGTCCTCGAGGGCCGCTGTCCTGCAGGTTTTAGAGGTTTCCCTGCTTTAAAACAGCTGATTATAATGATTGCAGTAGAGCAAAAGCCTGTTAATTAGCTTTTAATTAAAATCAGCTGTGCAAGGAAACCTCTAAAACCTGCAGGACAGCGGCCCTCGAGGACTGAGTTTGGGGATGCCTGATCTAAAGTAAATTATCTGTCTCACATAAAAAATATTAAATTTTAGGAAATTTTATCTCTTTGTGAATCTGAAAGGAAATACATGATAAAATGCAGTAACTATCACTGTTAGATATATAAATAAATATTTCAGGTTTAAATCAATAAGAATCTTCAAATTGAATTCTAACCACATGTTGTACTTCTTGTTTTTAATATAAAAACATGTGGCACACAGAAACCTTATTTGTGTGTGATTTTCCTCACCACTTTCCGGGACTTGTCCCGCTGCTCCTCCCTATAAGCAGGCAGGGAATGAACAAGTGGGGAGGAGCGAGCGTTTGCTGGAAGCATTGGTGGAGACAGTCTTTCAGTTCTGGTTCTTTCTGAGTCAGATGGAGGCAGCGAGTCTGCCTCAGGCCTGTTACTGGGAGAGCGGCTACAGAGCCGACTGGATTCCCTGCTGCTCTTCTTTATGCCCCCCCTTGAAGGTGAATCTAAATCTTCCTCACACCGCGCCTCATTCTTTCTCTGGGAAACTCCTCGTAGTTTCTCCTTACGCTCCAACAAGCTATTCAGGAAAGTGGCGTCGTAGTCCCTGTCCTGAGAGGACTTTGATGGTGGGCTCATTACTAGGGGTGGTGGCTCAGGCCTCTCCCTTTCCCGTGTGCCCCCCTTCTTTTTAGGAGAAGGAAGAGGGCTTATGTTGTATCTGCTGTTGTTGTTTGCTCTGGTATAACCTTCTTGCACACTGTTATCATCAAACTGATCCTCATTGCTGTAATAATGCTGAGGAGGACCTTTGCGATGGGAGGGGTATCCATTGTACTCCAGATCCTCCATCTCATACTCCACCATTTCTTCCCCTCTCCTTTCTTTTCCTCTGCTTTCTCTCCGTTTGTAGGAAGCAGCAAACTCCTCCAGCTCATCCAGGGAGCCCGTCCGTCCAGAAGAGCGATAGGTCTTTCTCTGCAGATTTTCTGAACAAGGGTTCCATCTACAAGATATCAAAGAAGGTGTTTTAGACTTAGACTCAACTTTATTTATCCCTTGGATTACTCCTTCAGGGAAATTCTGGTTCCAGTAGCTCATATACGGTACAAAGAGTTAAAGCAAGATGTCATTAGACATAAAAATACGACAGACAATACAAAACAGTGTATATAGTACTATAGCAATTGTACCAAGTAATTGTTTTGCATTGTTATTATTAATAATAAACCCAAATTCAGAAATATTAACAAACATCAGCACCTGCCGTGAGTGTCCTCATCACTGGAGTTCTGTTGTCGCTTACTTCGACCGATCCTGTGTGAATGAGAGGAAGACGGAGGGTCATCACTGTATCGTCGTGGAAGTAGAGGCTCATCCTGGCTGTCAAGGTGGTCTGAATCTGGGTGATGGTAACGATGTGGTGATGAGGGGTTTTTACGGTGACGCTGCAGCTCTGGACTGCAGTTCTCACGGCGGCTCTGGGGTTCCTGACAAGAGGAGTCTTGATCAGGGATGGCAGGTAGGGCTTTCTTCTGGACGTTTCTATAAGTTTGGCGAAAGTTGGTGTCTACTTCATGGAGGGAGCTCAACTCTGACTGACTGCAGGCTGGATATGTAAAAAATGGATAGCAGATTATTGAGAAGGCAACCACTGAAAATAGTATCTTATAAGGAAGACACAGGAGTAGAATCCAAAGCTTGGAAACATAACCAGACATTTAGAATTACATTTGTTAAAACCAAGTAAATCAAGCTGGCATGCATATCTGCTACATGTTCATGTGTGAACAACAGGAAACCCAGCAGGCAGAAAGACTTAGAGCAGAGAGGCATGCTGTGATAGGCTCAAGAAAATGGGAATGCTAAACGGAAGCATCCAACCAGCACATAGCATCAGCAGGCTTCAGTAGCGAAGCTACAGAGCGGATTTATCAAGCTTACTCTGTCTGCTGCTGGACCTTGAAGGGTTGAAGTGAGCCAGCTGTTTCTCTACATACTGTAGAACCCTTAGAGAGTTTTGATCCTGTGGTGAAGGAACACGGTAGGGCATCCCCACAGCATGCATTGGCACTGGAGATACTGTAACAGTCATAATTGTAAAAGGACAGCTGAACGGTAGAAATACCAGTGATGCCAGAGGAGGCTTCTGATCATTACAACAAGTTAGTACCAGTACAATAAACTGATAACTCCAAAAACTGTCTGCAGTAAACAACAGATCTGTTTCAGTGAGTATATAAATTTCTTATTGCATTATTTCCAACCGGTGTCCAGAATCAGACCAATTTCAGCTTGAGGTGTTGCTGCCATTCAGCAGATCAGTCTCTCATACTGAACTTTAGATAAAGGACTAATGTGCATGAGTATTGGTACATTTTGATGAAACAGTTATTACTAATAAAGTAAAGAAATAAAGCTATTTTAAAAAAGTAAAAAAAAAAAACAATCCACTGGAGTTAGTTTCCAAGTTTGAAGACGTGTCGCTTCCCATCCAGGAAGCTTTTTCAATTAAAAACGTCAGAAATAGCTTTGAGTTCAAGGCTTTATAGAGTGGACCAAAACAACGCCTTGTTTTGGCTTAGAAAACATGCAAATTGAACCGGAAGGCATGTTTTCTATGCATGTTTCTTGTTCTTTGCATGTTCTTTGTTCTGTGCAATGAAAAACCTTCCTGGATGGGAAGCAAAACATCTTCAAACTTAGAAATTAAGTCCAGAGGATTGTTTTTTTTTTTTTTACTTTTTTAAAATGACTATGACCTGGATGACTGAGAATCTTCACCAGCATAAAGAATCAAGGGTTACATTACGCATAAGTTTAGCATAAACGTAGACTAGGATTTGCTAAAATCTGATATTAAAATCACTCTGGTAAGCTGCAATAAATTAATTTCTAATTGATCCAACAGCACAGAAAATAATGACTTCTTAATCTGGGTCATGTGCCTTAGCTAAATTTAAATTTTACATTAGTCAATAAAGGGGAGTATATTTATCAAAACATATCCTAAAAAGTGAAGTCATGGCTGCTTTAACTTGCTGTTATAAAAGAATATATTCTTAAATGTTGATCAGTTTTTATATTTGGTCTTTATCCAGCAATAAGGCTAATGATGCTCTTTTTAAGTAGAATAAATAAAGAAAGACTTTACCTGCTGCAACCAGGGTGCCATCTGAGGGGGGGGCAGAAGACACCTTGTCTACCAGTGATGGCGGGGCAATGGGGACCATGGCTGGAAGTCCAGACACAAAGTAGGGAGGGTAGGCTGGAGTTTGAAGGGTGGAGGTTCCAGTCTTTATGCCTTTACCTGCTTCGTACACTAAAAAGAAACCATTTCACACATCTTCAATACAACCAAATGATCATACATCACCAATAATCCTAGCCTGAAGCATTTTCCACTCTAAGTGTGTGTTAATCCTCACAGTGTCGGGGGCAGCAGCACGTGTCAGGGCAACACCAGCAGCTGACGTAGCAGCAGCAGGAGTGGGGACAGCACTGACACCAACAAACTCCAACCAGCAGCAGGAATAAAACACTGCCGAGCACCACAGCCACCACAAACACCCATTCTGCAAGGACACACAGCATAGGGGAAAAAAAACAAGCAGATTTCTTTTTTTTGCAGCTCGAACGTGCACAAGCAGATACATGATACATGTTTGTGCGAATGCTTAAATGAAAATCTTGTAAATGTAGTTGCTCTTCTATTAAAACTGCCCAAATATTCACCATCAGCTTGATCTTTCACACTGCTGTGGACAGATAAGATATCAAATGGAGCAGCTTTTAAAGTCTTGTCTTACTTATCAGCTTAATTATTTGACCTTTAACACATTAAGTTGAGAACTGAGCTAATCGCAGCTGGTTATTTGACAATATAAGAGCATGATATCTTTATTTGTCTGTAAAAAGCATGTTAGTTTATCACAGCTGATTTATTAGCTCCGCCAAGGAGGTTATGTTTTGTATCGGCGTTGGTTTGTCTGTCTGTTTTCAAAATAACAGATATAGATGAATTTTTTCTGAAATCTGCAGAGAAGGCGCATCTTGTGACTCTGTGAACACAAGTATTAACTTAAGGCGGAAGTCACAATATGTTGGAGGAAATGAGCTGCTCGGTGGAGGTCTGCACTCTTCCAGTGCTTTTCTAGATTTAATGTACAGTATGATCCTGTCCAGAACATGCTAAAGCTACTACCCACTTCTTACTCGTTTTATTCCGACAGATACTGTCGATGTTCAAAACTACAGTATGCATAAATCCTCACACAAAGCAGACCAGCAGCAATTTTGCAAAATACCACAGCACAATGTTGTTTACTCCCATTTATAGACACTGTTTAACCTATATGATTGGTGTCAACAAGGCATAACACTCTAAAAAACAGATAATTTTCAAGGTGACAGAATAGTGTGACAAATACCTTTTAAAATATTTCTTTTTAATTCTATTTAGCTTTTTGAATAACACAGAGTGAAAAAAACTGATTTGTTTTTTAACTGTGATCAATTGCGAAAATATCAAGCGGGAAACAAAGGATTAACACAAAAGAGAGAAGTCATTAACCTTAAAATAACTTAAATGAAAACATGTTTGCCTTTTCCAGCTTTTCTAAATATTTTATCAGTGTGAGAAAACGACAAAAAGGTGATAATTTTGCACAACATATTATGAAGAACAACAGATAGGCCCCCTCTATAACCTCTGTTTATGGAGACTACACAAAAAAGAGGGAAGGAGAGGAGAGATAAGGAAACCTTCAACAATGTTATATACGGCACCACATTCTCTCTGTGTCTCATAAACACAGGCCTACAGACTCAGACACCAAATACACCCTGGCAGGAAACCTGGCCCTGCTGCAGGAAGGAAAAGGTCCGTTTATGCTGCTCTCTACAACACTGAAAATCTGGCTGTTACAGCTAAATAACTTGTAATGTGATCTGATCTGCAGCCAACATGACTCCTACAAAAATACACAATCTTTCTTAAGTATTTTAGACTCCGGAGGAATGTTTGTGAGTCAATGCCACTAACGCTGAAGCAGCTGAAATGAGCAACTATCAACCACTCAGCCTCAGTGACGTATTGCATCACATCGGGATTATTTTAACACAATTCCTGCAGATTGTCTTTAATCTGATTACTAATATGTATGACATAAACACCACCTCCTTTAGAACTGCAGGCCTTTAACCAAATACTGCTAAATGACATGTTAACCAGAGCCATAAATAACTATAATGACCATAATGACTGTTTTCCAACACAGCTCATCTTAGCGGGAGCAATGGCCAGCTCATTACTTGATGGGTGTGGATCGGCCTGTTATCTACAGAATGACTCTGTTAAAGCTTCCTTAGAGCTAATTTACAGACATATGTTGTATTCAATGCATTTGTGTTACAATAAATGAAGTAAAATTGAAGAAAATTGCTCACCAGAACAATATATCACCAAGGAAAATGTTAAAAATCATGTTTTTGTTTCCGCCAAGGTGGCCCATTTAAAAGTTTGAATATACAAGATGTTCTCTGGAAGATAAAATAAAAGTGTGGGATATGATATAACCCAGTGGTTCCCAAAGTGTGGGGCGCGCCCCCTACGGGGGGCGCAATGCCATTGCAGGGGGGGGGGGGGGGGGGCGCGGGAAGCGGTATGGATGAATGAAGAAAAAAAAAAAAAAAAAGCGCTTGCTTGACTGAGCATAATGGACAGTTGTGACACTGCAACCCAGATTTGAGAAGATCTACAGCAAAAAGCAGGCTCACTACAGCCCCTGAAAAGATGGGAGGATTAAAGTACAAAGAAAAAACTCTCAGGGAGCTGTTAAATGTTTTCACTCCATTTTGCACAGAGGCTTTTTTAATGTATAGATTATAGCAAAGTTAAATATTGTTACAAATAAAAAAAAAGAAATATGTTTAAAATAACACAGACAAAAAAGAATCCTCTTCTAATCTACAGTATAGAACTATGAAAAAAAATACAGTTACACAAAAGTGTTCCACTGTAAAGATGGTGTAGTTTGTTTTGTTGCAACCTGAAGTGTGAAATAAACTTCAGTGGAGTTTGAAAACAAAATATGTGTGTAGATTTATTATATCTGGTTGAACGATGTGTGTGCCCAGTTGATTTTTTTTTTTTTTTTTTGGGGGGGGGGGGGGGGTTATGGGGGGGGGGGGGGGGGGGGGGGGTTATGGGGGGGGGGGGGGGGGGGGGGGGGGGGGGAGGCGTGGAAATTTTATTGTAATCCAAAGGGGGGCCCAGAAGAAAATCTTTGGGAACCACTGATATAACCAATCTGAACATTAACTTTTAATTTTTATTTGGATTTAATGGATGCTCCAGGTATGTTTGTTTGCCTGTATTTCTTCAGCAAAACTGCCAAAGAAAAACTCAGATGTAGTTAGCGGAAGAGTTAGTGGAACGCAGGAAAGCAGATACAGAGTAGAAGGCATTATGCCCCAACTGTACCTGGCATAATCTTCAAATCAAAGTCAGGAAGGAGATCTTCAGGCACACCTGAGAAACCTGGAGAGAGACAGAGCAAAGGTGACCAGAGCAAAGGAGTGCTGATCAAGATGAGCAAACTGAGAGATGGATATACTGAGGTGGAAGCCTGCATGCACGCTTTAAGGTGAGAAAACACAGCAAAGCAAGGAAAAGAAGAACAAGATGAGAGGTCAAAGCATGAAGATAGGATTCGTTTGTGATTTCAGAAAGTTATCATATCAGAGCTGTGCAACGACCATGAAATTTGTGATTTTAGAGGTCTGGAAATATTATCTATCTGATGATAGCGAAGACTGAAACTTCAAGTTATTCCCATGAAGATAAAAAAAACAGGCCATGAGAAACCGAATGTCCCAGTTAAGGATATATTTTTTTAAATTCTGGACAAGCAGTGAGGACAGTTTGATTTATTAGGCACTCCCAGAGTCTGATCAACATCATTAATTAAGTGCATTTAACTTGTATATCTTTTAAGAGAGGGTGGATGGTTTAATAGTCGTCTATGACAGTAGCTAGTGTACTTTTTCTATACCCTTGAAAGGAAGAGGTTTGATTAAACCAATATTGAGGATTATACGTTTTCTTAAATCATGTGCACACATAAACAAACTTCAGCAAGTTAAGAGGTGAAACCCCCACCCCCCCCACATATCCCTGTGGCGTAAACAGAACCTGTGTTTAGCAGTTGAGAGTGTGATTATTGGCAGAAAGGAGTGAAGCTATGCCTGCCGAGCCAAAAGCAAGGCAGCACAAACAGTGTGTAAGCTGAACTATTTTGGCCTGACTCCAACTGACAGCACACATACCTTAGTTCAATCTCTGTGGAGGATTAAAACTGGTCTTTGCTGGGTTGGAAAACAAAACATGTGTTTCAGTTAATGCAGAAAGATTTCATTAGGAAGATTTCAATAAACAAGATTTGTTCTCTTATTCTTTTTTTACATTTATTTCAGGAATACTTTGTTTTATTTTGTTATTTTTTTATTGCTTAGTTATTTTGGATGGACTCTTTGGGAATGTTTTTTGTAATCCCATATAGGCTGATGTATACAAACTGCTTGACTTAGTTTTTCTGTTTCCAGAAAAACCTTAAATAATGAAGTGAGTCTAGATTCAATTCAAAAGGCTTATAATTCCAGGACAGGTGATTTTTGAAAACAACTACAATTGATATCCTTCAGCTTAATGCAATCAAAAACATTTTTCTTTAAAGGTATGGTGGAGGGTGTTCTTTTTCCGGGTGGATCATCAAAATAAGTGGTCCTCCCAATTGTCAATCATTCTGCTGATATGTTTACGTAAGGCCGTCCTACGTGCTCGTCCCCATTTTCACATACCGGTGGTGAGTCTGACATAGTGGAAAAATTGCAAATCTTCATTTGGAAAGTAAGCTTGTATGAGCGAGTGAAACCAGCGAGTGTGCATGAGGAAAAATGGGCTGCTGCCTGCTCTTGCACATGTTTAATAGGTGTTTCCTCTTGGTGCCGGGTACAGGGCTGTGCATGTGCATTTTTTTTTAAGTGGAGGCGGCGGTTCTTTTTAAAAAAAATTGCGAAAATCCTCCAATATACCTATGAATGTTTAACCAAAAGCCAATATTTATATTTATGAGGCATGAGGTCACGGTATTAAACTAGATCATATGACTTAAAATAAAGGATGTAGCAGAGCAAAGGTTTAGTTCTAGTGTTTGGATGCAGAGTTTTCACCTATTTCTCTAAAATACCAGTGAAGTGTCTCGCATGGCATTACTCTGCACCTATTGTATCACTGTGCTCTGCCCTGCCTCCTCCACATCATTAAATCTTCCCTGCCTTCTTTTCTGTGAAGCCATTTGCTGAAAAGACAAAAGACACCCTGAGCGTGGCCTCAGCTGTTGTTATGGGAACACAACAAGTGCCTCAAACGGTGAAAAAAATCAGGAAATAGACAAATTCTGTGCCTATGATGGATTAATATGTAGATCCAATAACATATAAGGTCTGCTTATTGCTTGTTATAACCTGAATGTATTAGCTTTACACTTCGAGTCCGTTGGATATTAAACAAACAGAAGTTCAGTGTTCAGTGATGTTGAGGGCACCTTAGAGGTCAAATGGTGTCTCAGCAGTCTCTGTGGTAACGTTTACAACTAAAATGCACATACAACTCACACTCCTCATTGACCTATTAAAGTGTTGAAGTCTGTTTAGCACAAACTACATTTCAAAGCCCAGTAACATACTGTACAGCTGAACACAGTTGCTCTGGTTTCAAATAAAAGAAGAATGTGCAGGAAGAACTACTGGTTGTTGTAAATCAGCTCCACAATGAGCCACAGCTGCCCATTTTAAAAGCTCTGATATGCAGAAATGTACAATTTAAAAGTTTATTTTACAGTCATTACAAAAAGCACTTACAATAAAGCATAAAATATTTTAAATGTGTTAATGAAAGTAACCACAAAGAACAATCTGAAGGTTTAATGAGGGTATATTCATGACAAAAGTCAGTGACTCGCTCTGTCAGCAGATATGTGTGGTATATCTACTTACAGCTTAATTTCACAACCTCTGTTTCTTTTTAAGTATATATATATATATATATATATATATATATATATATATATATATATATATATATATATATATATATATATATATATATATATATATATATATATATATATATATATATATATATATATATATATATATATATATTAGTGCTAAAGGATAGAGTAGAAAAGTAGAAATGGCTTACCAAGAACCTGCAGCTCCACCGAAGCTTCATTCTGTCCTTCTATGTCATCAGCGATCGTCACTTGGCAGAAGTAAACACCACTGTCTCCCCACTGCACCTCTCCTATACGCAGATCTGCAGCTAAATGAACGAGTAAGTCAACGTTTTAAAGCAGCTCTCCCTGTTTTTAAACACACTTTATGTTTATATGGAGTGTTGAAAATAACTCCAGAATACAGTGTTAATAAATCATCTTCTCACTTCTTTTTACATAAAAATAATTAATTTAAAACCAACAACTAAGAAATATGATCGATTTGGAATGTTTAAAAAATAAACTGACCGGTAGGACTACCCCGTTCAGCAGGTATTATCATGTAATTGAATAAATGGTACACACTTATATCAAATTCTGTATTGCTTTGTATTGAAGGTACTTGGTTCTGATCCTCATTTGGAGTATGAAATTTTATAAATATAAAATATTATGACAACATACCAACCCCCTTATTTTCTGCTGGAAGATATTTATTGGAGCTTTTTGATACCAGTTACAGCAAAATACTTCGATCCCAAATAGGGAGTACTAAATTGCTTGCGAAAACCAAAAATTGCGTATGCTGTGAATGATGTGTTGGGAGTGATATGCTGAGTGTGTCTATGGATGATAACAGGTTCTGAAGAATTTTGCTTGTGCTACTGGCTGACATCACAGAGAGAGCAGGGTGGATTTATTTTGCCAGTGTGAAAAGCGGTGCAATTTTCAACAGCACTGAGCACAGATAGTAGGAATGTGGAAAAAATGCAGGTAGAGGAAAAGGAAATGACCTTGTCTGTTTCTGTAAAATGAAAGAAAACCAAGTGTTATGACTTGGAGGAACAAAAATAGTAGAGCAGCTTCTGCATCTGCATTATTCCAACTGTGACAACCAGTCTGAGCCATTGTTTCAGGTTTTGAAAACAATGAGTATCAGTAACGGCCGTCACATCATCTTTCTAGACACAGCGACACAATAAAACAGAAATATTTCATTTACTGGAAAGTTTCCTCAATTTTATTTTTTTTTATTATATATGAAAGTTTTTCATATAAAGAAATGGAAAAAATTGTGGTCCAGCAGAAGCTCTCAAAGAAAAGCTGTTGAACAATTGCAAAACAATAAAACATAGGACCAAACTTTTATTTGTCATCATGTCAATCGCATAACCTAAGTTACAAGAAAGACAGGCTAATATAATAACTGGAGATTGAGTGTTAACAGCACCACAGATGTGTGAACAGTAATAGTAAGATGTTAACATACTTTTATTTTAGAATTTATTAGCACATTTTGCACAAAGTTAGTCTGATTTTCAGATGTGCTAAATTTAGACAGAAACTACACCTGCAATCAGTTTTAAGTTGGATAAATCACACTGGAAGTTATTACACTAGCTTTACCTTCTCTGATTTTGCCACCTCTGTAAATTTATTAAGGGAAAAATACTTTTGCTTGCTGTTCTACTTTCTGTTCCACACCTCACAACATGTGGTTAGGAGATCTGCTTTCCTCACGCTATCAAGTTTTTTAATGTATGCAAATCTCAGGTAGATAAGGCCTATGGGAAAAAGATACAAAATTACCCAATTAATGAAGGTCAAAGCACACATGTCATTACTGTGTATACCAACAGAAGCATGGTCAGTAAAAATATCATTTTGCACTTTAGAAAAAAAATGAAGCACCACAAACTGACAAGACACAGTACAATGCATGATGGGAGGAAATAACGGCTGATAAAAGCCTGCACCAAGAAACGTCCTTTATTTTGTCAACTTTTTTAATTGCAGCTTAAGAAGAAGCAATATCTTGGGTCATCCAATAATACTTTCTTTACATTTTGCAATATGGACACACACCTTCTAGATCAATAGTTCTCCAGGCTTATAGAAAGTCTAGCATGCATTTCTTTAGAAGTTGACTCATATTCTACAAGTTATCAGGCTATTTATTAGAAACCAATCCAAAAATAATTTTTCTCCCTGATATTTTGTCAAAGAAATAGTTAATGAAACCATGTTGTTATAACTTTATGGCATTGCTCATTTACTTGATATGCATATCTTCTCTACAATGGGCAAGGGGTGCAATTTCAAACCCCACTTGCAAACACTTGCTGCAAGTATCATAGGAAATGTAAGCTAAGAAAAGATGCAAATGACCTCGGAATAACGGAAGTGTTCGGCACCACTAGGAAGAGACGACAAACTGGGATAAAATAAAGCCTTTATTATAAATGAATATCTGTGGACCAGACCCTTGGAAAAAACTTAAACAGGATGTTGTTGAGAGGAACTTGGAGGGAAGAAACATCAGTACATTTTCCTTTAAAGATTTTGAAAATGTAATATCTTTGAGCATCTGGTTTATTCCATTTTTAAGGATCGGGTGCTGTATAAGTTGAATTGTCTCATTTTTGTGGTCTGATCCAATTTTAAAGGTCATTTTTCAGTTTTTCTCGATTGCAATTGTTGAGCAGCATTTTCCCTTTGTAAGTGTTGTATGTGTTAGCATGATTCCTGTGTTGTGCTAGTTTTGTTGTCTTTGCTTGTCTCAATATTTTGTTTGCAATAATTTATAGAGTTGTAATGGTAATTGTACGGTAATTGTTTTTAACACTTTTTCAATGAAAAATAGAAAAAAACAAACAGGCATTCACATCTAAAGACTGCCTGAATAACACACGGGATGGATAAAATGTAAAAGTTCTCCTTTTTGGGAGAAAATTACATCGATAAAAAGAAACAGGTGTGGGTGGATATTTATTTAGTTTGGATGGGTACAGTTGATTCATTGATCTATTCATTTATTTGTAATATTAAGCAGTTCAAAAAATGTTGAGTGAGTTCCTGCTTAAAACAAACTTCATGTATTTTTTTTTGTGTTGTCATTTTTGTAAATTAAAACTATGGAAAAGCATACATATAAAAAAAATGAAAAAACATCAAATATAGGAAGGGACAGAATTCAGTCTATCTTGATGTATGAACGAGTCGGGCTATGGGTTAAACTTTAACAGGTCGGGTTTGGTAGTAATACTGACGGTTCGGACGGGTGCGGGTTTGTGAAACTGGAACCGTGCATTACACTGACTGTGTTCCTCTAGCTCAACGAGCTAACAAGCCAGGTTGTTATAAGTTAGGACAGGACGGTTAGCTCACTGCGTCAAGTGGAGGTGAAGATTCACCAGTCCAACATTTAAATTTGTCTGGTGGGATGAAAAAAATGTAATGAAGCCAGAAACTGCTACATAAACGAATCTTGCATCCAACAGTTTGGTACTCAATTGCGGCGAACAGAGAGATGCGTTCCCTTGGATTCTACACAAATCTACATACTATTACAGCCATAGTAATTTCTGTATTTGCTGTGTTTATGTATTTGCAATAAGTTTGCACCTCTAGACCACCATACTTTGACTTCCTAAACATATAAACTCCAGATTCTAGTGCTATAAAAAGCAGATATTCTTTTTTTAACCCTGAAACTTCTTTTTTTTCTCCACATTTTTTTCCTGCTTTCCTCGTGCTTAAGAAAAAAAAACAAAAAAAAAACAGCCAAGATCCAGAGGAAAATAGGATGCCCGAAAGCTCGAAGAGTTACAGACAAACACATCATCAGAAGATTTTAAAGGCAGCTGATTAAGTCCAAATGATCTTGGGAGTGGTTTAGAACGTTAAAACATTTGCTCAATAGTTTCATAGATCTCTGTTGGAATGATGGAAGTAGAAATGTTGTAGCTAATGTGCACGTTGTTTTGCAAACTAGCCTACTCTTGTGAACTCAACACAATATATAAACCTAAACTTCAACAAGTTATAGATGCACACTTTGATTTAAGTTGTGTGATAAAAATGTGATTTGAAGGGTTCAAATCTAACTGGCTTGCTGACAACCCTGGGTCAGTAACTCTATTGTAAGAGGGTCACATGCATAAATACACCAAGCAGGAAACACTTAGTAGAATTCCCTTCCTTTTCCTGTTAGGCAAAGATAGACGCAGTAGGACCGGTCTCAGATATTCTTGTAAAAGCTGTAAAGCAAAATCTCCTTTGATTTCCTTGGATTAACCTTTATATAATGAATCGTCTGAGATGTGTATATGTGGACTGTGAAGTGTTGAGCGTGTTAGCCATGTGATTACCAGAGCCCCCCTGCATAGAGCCTAGTCAGAGAGACTCCAACCTCACTGCGACCTTGAATAGGATTACATGTGTATGGATGACTGGATGTCTTCAACAGCAACATAGATTTTACTTTTTTCTGTCAGTTTACCAGATCTCTAGTACGCTTTAAAAAAAAAGAGTGGGAGAGGGAAAAAGACAGCAGTGTTATATTGAGGGGGGAGATGAAGGGGTGGACACTGAAATACATCAGAGGGAACAGAGCAGAGGTGGAGATGAATGAGGTACAGTGTGGAAGACTTTTCTTTTGTCCAAAATCCTGGCTCAAGGAGAGAGTTAGTGCTCCATAAATCTGAGACCAGCAAACAAGACCACCCTTCAGTGCAGAATAAGCCTTTCAAGACACACATGCATGGAAGAACAGCCTGTCTCTTAAGGTCTTTGAGACATTAAAGCAACAAAGCAGCGGAACATAGAAAACTAAAGGCATGTTTACATGGAGGCTGAAATGTCACCAAGCAAGAAAAGCAGACAGGGTTTACTGTATATGAGCACAGTTTTGATCTGCAGAGGAGAAATGCTTACTATTGATGATGGTAACATCTCTGTTCTTGTAGAACTCAGAGAGAGTGACCGAGGACCCAGAGATGGAGGCCACGTTCCTGACAGTCCTCCTGTTGTCAGAGCAGTCCAGGTGGCTGGCAGTTGTACCCGTCTCGTAGCGTCTGCCCGTCCCTACATTTCCACCCTGCAGCCCGCCTCCACTCAAGCTGTCTGGGAGGTTAAAGGAGTCCCTTGTGCGGTCCCTGCAGTACGATTTGTAAATCCACTTCACCATAGCTGGCTGTGTGGAAACGCTGGTGTATTGGCATGGTAGAACCACTGACTGGAACAGGATCGCATACCTCTTCTCATCCCTCACCATCACATGAAGGCCTAAGCCTGACGGAGGGAAGACACCTGTGACGAGCAGAGGGATCAGTGAGAGGATGGGAGGGTTAAAACATTAGATGGATGTTTATTGAATTTTATGCATATTCACCTAAAAGAGGAGTTTTTCTAAAATTATATTAGGGAAAATTGGCAAGTAAAGATGCGTTTCCGTGGACGCATAGTTTTCTGAAATTAGATATTGTGCCAAAACAAAAAGGTAACACTTTTTATTAAGTATTTCTTAAAACCCAGACCTTTGAGTCTTTTAATGAATTCTTTGATATCTTGAAACTAGTGCGTTCACTGAGTTTTGTAGCCACAGTTCAGTACAAGACAAAGCATTTTCTCTATATTCTGAAATAAAACTGATACTGAAGCTGTTTGCAGAGAATGGAGGAAGATTTTGAGCACTGAAAGCAAAAAATGCAAAAAAAAAAAAAAAAAATGAACAAGAGCAATATCTGTAGAAAAAAAGAAAAGAAAAGACTGTTGCAACAGTTAGAGCTTCTTGTGCTCCCAGAAACCCAGCAGGGGTTTATTGACCTGTTCTTTGCTTTCAAGCTCCTGAAGCCATGGGGGCTCTAAGTCTCAGGATGACCTGGAAGCTGTACTAACATGCTAGAAACTACGGTGAAGCAACAATAAGTGGAAAAAAAGAGAAGAAAGACAAGAAGCAAAACATACACACCCAGAAACATCTGTGCATGCAGCTCTGTTCCTTTTACTATTTGTGAGGCCAAACTCTAGGAGGAGGAATGATCTCCACCCGTAAAAATGACTGTGGGGTGAAGAGGGGATCTTTTGAGTGGGTGGGGTTAAAACAGACTACTTACATTTAGGATAGTTTTTTTTTCATGTTATCATGATTTGAAGATTAATCAGTTTAATCTACTTCTACAACATGTTTATCAATGATTTCCGTTTTTCTTTGAGTATAAATATGGGGAATAGAAAAGGCCTGTTTTAGTAATGCCAACAATAATGGCTTTAATAAATTAAGGCTTTCACAGTGGTGGCAGTATCTACAGTAAATTTAGCCATTAACAAACAATAATGTTAGTATTCCATAACAAACCAGGCTAAGCAAGGATGCAAGTTTATCCTGCCCTAAGCAGAGGTAGGTAGAGTCCCCAAAAATTGCACTTAATTAAGCGTAGCACTACTTTAACATTTTTTTACTCAAGTAAAAGTAAAAAGTAGTCATCCAAGAAATTACTCATGTAAAAGTAAAAAAGGATTTGGTAGAAAGGCTGCTTGAGTACTGATTAACTGTTGGTTAATAACATCAAATGTAATGTTTATAAATGATGAAACAAACAGGCTTTATGTATAAGATCTAGTATTTATAGACTAAAATGACTAAAGAATAAAAAATAAATGTCTTGAAAATAAAAGAAGAAATTTGTTCAGAAGAAATACTTTTTTTTTTACTTAGAAAACCAATCCTTACAATGAGAACTGTATATTTGTTAGGACATGCTAACAAACTTCCAATGTTAATATCTATTGTTTATTGAATGTTTAGCTGATTTTGGAATTGTTCAAATTCCTCACAGAGGTCAGAGAAATCACAGATACTTTAATAGCGAAGTAGAGATACTTCACAAGAATATAACTCAAGTAAAAGTAAAACGTTCAGCAAAGTAAATTTGCAGCTAGAAATATTTAAAAAAAAAAGTTTTACTTTAGTAAATGTAAATGGAGCCCAGCGGGAAGTTCAACTGAATAAACTGATTACTCGCCTTCATCCGCCTACAACACAGTCAATCAGCTTGAAACACGCCTCCATGAAAGCCAGTCAGCATTCCAAGGGAATTTTAAAAGGCCTCCGATCCGCAACTTGTCTACTACCTAGAAGTGGTTCCGCTGTCTGACTTCCTTCAAATGACCCGTTTAAATCCACCTTCAGCCCCTTTTCCACCATTGTAGCAAAAACTTCATCAGAGTTTTATTCCTCCCGGACTCTTAATGCATTCCGTGAGCCTGGTTCTGCCAGACGTTTCTTCCCAATGGGGAGTTTTTCCTCTCCACTGGCGCTTCATGCTTGCTCATCATGGACAGGTTCTCTAAACCTGTGTTATCCAACTGGACTCCCATCTTCCAGGTCCTTAAGTGAAGCTCTAGTATCAGCTCACACAGTCCACTGGATCTCCCCATAAAGCTCAGCATACCGTCTCACTAACCAGCAGTCTACAGACTGACCCTGTTCTTTGCTCCTGTTCATGCATATAAATAAAAAAAAATCAGCAATGTTTCCTGCCAAGGTCTGAGCGCCAAAGACTAAGTAATTGTATCAATAAATTATTTTTAATTGTCTTTTCTCTCCGTGTGAGTTTTTCAGATTGAATGGACTAAATATGACCAATTACTACCCACTTCTGACCCTAAGGCGCAAAAAAATAAACTATTTAAAAAAAATAACATGTCAACCTACTGTAGTTTGACAGTTTGCTAATAATCATGGGAGTCTTTACATTGTTTACATTAAATAAGTGATCTAAATCAATTCAACTAATGGCATATATACTCTGTTCTGAAGAAAAAAAGCAAATAACCAGATGAAGCTAATAAAACATTCAGAACTCAGAGTTTCAAATCAAGTTTTAAGCACATTCACATGATTGGCAAAACAGAACGGTGAGGCCATCCTGGATTTAACAAATACCTGAAAATGAAAGAAAGAGGAGGGTAGAAGACCAGACAGGGAAGCAATGGATGTTATGAAGGTGAGGTGAAGAAAACTTAATGCTTGTTTTTTTTTTTTTTTTTGTCCTTTTTTGCTGCCTTAAAGCTGCAGTCTGTAACATTGAGGAGAGAGCAGACTTCGACTGAAAATTTGAAGAAAAACAGGTTTCACGCCACTCCCCCACCCTCTCTGCTTCACTCATGCCTCACCTCCAAGCTCCACCCCTCTCACAGCATCTGCGCGGCTACCGCATGCGACCAGAAGGGGGGGGGGGATTCAGCGTGTGTGAGCTGTGATTGACACTCCATCAGACGCTCCTCTGGCTGTGATTGGTTGTTTTGACTCGTCCCGAATTATTCTTTCCAGATTGAAATACAGGCAGTATGCGGGACCAATTGAAGCAGTTTTTTTCACAGGTTACATATCACATGTACTGCTGTCTGGGCATAGGGACAGTTTTAGCCAATATGACAAAAAAGTGATTTTTAAAAACTTACAGACTTCAGCTTTAATTCTCTGGCGTCGAATAAAAATAGTTTTATTTTTTGACAAAAAATGACCACACTTTGCATGATGTAGAAATAACCAATTCAAGAATCTATTTATACCAGCAGTTTTGATATTTTAAATTGAACTGTGGCTTGTTTTCTGTATTTGTGTGTAACTGTTGGCTTTACTTTAATCCCCATAATATTACATGGAGTATTAACTTTCTTTACTCAGTTTTAAAATGTTGTTTCTAAATAAGATGAGTTCAAATAAGTTGTGAGTATCTAATTTTAACGCTCAGTGTTCTTGATTAATAATTTTTTTTCTGTTAGTCTTTTAAGAGTTTTTATGCTTGTTTTTTTTTTTTTTTTTTTTTTTTTTTTTTTTTAATGAAATATTTCTCCTGTCTGAAAAGACAAGTTAAAAAGTAAAAAAACAAACCCTGATCCCCAACCCCCAAAGCTTCAAGCCGGATTATTCATACATGACTCAATCCAACGGAAAAAAAATAGTTTTAGGACAGAAAACAGCGAGACTGGCCCCTAAATTCCCACCCTGCCTTTACCAATCTGTTTCCGCAGGTTGGATAACTGTTCCAGATTTAGCGCAGCTTCTCCTACCTGTCAGAAAAACTAGAGGAATCCACCACATTTCGGATCAAATCAGCTTCCAAATCCAGCCGGTGAATTTAATGAACATTTCAGGACACTCTCCTAGTTCAGTCCTGCTCCGTCTCATCCCTGGCTGGTGCTTCAGGATGGCAGAGGCAGCTTATAACGGGACACCAGCGCACGGGGAGAGGGAGATGCGTAAAGCTGCGTACATTTCAATGACTTCCGGCTTTTCCCTTCATAATAAACCATTCACTTACGCAGACAGTAAAATAAAAGAGAACATGTTAACACAATAATACATTTATCGAAATAAATAATAAAAAAATCTCAAAATTATTAAATTGGGGTCTAACTTGAATATTGACAAAAAAACTTCTGATCAGTATAATATGAGAAGAAAGTTAGAATTCTGACTTTTTCCTTAGAATTCTAACTTTTTTCTTGTAATTTATTTTTACTTTAATCTCAGATTTCTGACTTTAAAGTCAGAATTATGAGTTTAAAGTCAGAATTCTGAGATTTTTACATTTTATTTCAGTATAATATGAGAAGAAAATCAGAATTCTGACTTTATTTCTTGTAATTAATTCTTACTTTAATCTCAAAATTCTAAGTTAATCTCAAAATGCTGACTTGGAAGTCATAATTCTAAATTTTTAAATTTTATTTCAGTATATTATGAGAAGAAAGTCAGAATTCTGACTTTTTCCTCAGATTTCTAACTTTTTTTCTTGTAATTAATTCTTACTTTAATATCAGAATTTTGAGTTAAATCTAAAAATTCTGATTTTAAAGTCAGAATTCTGAGATTTTGAAATTCTATTTCAGTATAATATGAGAAGAAAGTCAGAATTCTGACTTAAATGTAAGAATTCTGACTTTACAGAATTGCTAATTCAGAGAAAAAAGTCAGAATTCTGAGAAATAAGTCAGAATTCTGACATTTTTCCCCTTATTAAACTGAAATAATATTTAAAAATCAGTTAACTTTTTATTTTTTATTTTTTGTGGCCTTAATCCTCTTCCATATTAAAGCTGAAGTCTGTAAGTTTTTAAAAATCACTTTTTTGTCATATTGGCTAAAACTGTCCCTATGCCCAGACAGCAGTACATGTGATATGTAAACTGTGAAAAAAACTGCTTCAATTGGTCCCGCCTACTGCCTGTATTTCACTCTGGAAAGAATAATTCGGGACGAGTCAAAACAACCAATCACAGCCAGAGGAGCATCTGATGGAGTGTCAATCACAGCTCACACACGCTGAATCCCCCCCCCCCCCCCCCCCCCTTCTGGGCGCATGCGGTAGATGCTGTGACCCCCAGATTCCACTCCGCTCCGCTCCGCCCCGCTGACGTACGTCGTGCGGAGCGCTTGTCTTTCATGGAAATCAATGAGAACGGTTCCACACCCACCGCTACTCCTCCGCACGTCTTCGTCCACGTACGTCTTCTCCGTCCGTCACCGACAAATTACGGAGCCGAGCTATTTTTTGCTCCGCTCCGGTCCGGCCAGGTCAAGATCCGCAATTGCAATCGCACCAAAGAGGAAAAAGAACCTCGACAAATTCCGGTTCGTCAAATTAAAATATAGTAGCAACAGATTGGTGACTTTGCGTGGAACTGTTAATAAAGCCGTATGTTCGGAAAGGAAGCTCGAGGCGGAGAAAAAGCTAGAGAATATATATAGCCTACGTATATATATATGTGTGTGTGTTTACATACATACAGGAGTCATGGAACTCTGCTTACAGCTCCTTCATATTTCATGTACACTAATAACATTTGTACATGGTTCTTGTTGATGGCATTAAAATCATTTCTAATAGCATTAAAATAGCATTAAATTAGAGTCACTCATTCCTGTATGAACCCTGTGAGCGCTTGATTTAATATGACATATTAAAAAAATCCCACCATCATCCAGCATATGTTCAGTTTCTGCCCAAATATATAAATATATATTTGTAGATTTTTGTAACGGGGATAAGGATAATTCAAAACTGCTTTTTTTTTAATGAACTTGTTCACTACTTCCAAACTCAGCATCTCTTTTCATTCATGTAATAAGAAGTTTCTTTTGAATGGATTTGATTAAACTTTAAGTCCCTCGGTATAAAATAAATATTTTAATGGAGATGAGAAATCTGCTTCCTCGTTGGTGAATAACCAATAGTTTGGATCCAATCATTAAAATAAACGGTGTTAGTTTTTTTTTTTTTTTTTTTTTTTTTTTTTTTAGATATTTATATATATTTATGGATATTTTTTAGATAATATCTGACGAAATTGTTTTTAGAAGCATTTTTATTAAAGAATCATAAATGCAACGATAAACATATTTAATTAATTTTAGTGCCAATTAAGGCCTTGATTAAAAAAAGAATTATGAATTGTAATTATTTTTAATGATCCGCGGAAACCCTGGTTCATCTGGCGCATGCCCTCTATGATCTCCAAGGAACTCAGAGCGGAGTGGACGGAGCAATAGCGGCGGCTGTAGGCTTTGCTTTGTGCAGGCGGTCTGGAGCGCAGCGGGGCGGAGCGGAGCGGAGCGCAGACGGAGTATGTGGGATTTCGGGGTGAGAGGGGTGGAGCTTGGAGGTAGGGCATGAGTGAAGCAGAGAGGGTGGGGGAGTGGCGTGAAACCTGTCTTTCTTCAAATTTTCAGTCGAAGTCTGCTCTCTTCTCAATGTTACAGACTGCAGCTTTAAGTAGATGGAACTAGATGAGTAGGACTGAATTTTTTAAGGTCGCCTTTGTTTTATTTTGAAATGTTGGTAACCCAGTCAGCTCCGTAGCTTGCTGCAGCAGAAACTCCCTCCTTTATATTCACACACAGTTGTGGGGTGGGGGTTGGAAATAAGGGTCTAGACCGGAGATTCCCAAACTTGCAAGCCTTTAACCCACAAAATTATGTCAGAGTTGACTCAGGACCCAAATAATTGGGTGACAATGCAAATGTTTCTACAAATTAACAAGCTGTAATAATAATGCATTGAAATCCTCAAGATAAATATTTTAGTTTAGCTAATTTTCATGGTGAATCTCAAGACTCCATCCTGATTGATCAAGGACCCATAATGGAGTCCCAACCCTAACTTTGGGAATTATTATTCTTAACTAAAACTCATTATTGCAATCCTACTTGGCAATAAGTTTGCACTGCTCCACTGAGTTTCGTCTTGAAAAATATATTGCAGCCTTCTTTCCTCCAATAGTCCGCCTTTGGGTTTTTTAGGATTAAAAAAAAACATTGTATAAACATGTATAAAATTTTTTTTTTTTTATGAAGTACATTTGCTTTGGTTTTAGAAGACATATAGGAAACAAGAATAGAAAAATCTGTTGCAAAAAGGACAAATATTGTATTGGTTGAAATAAAAAAAAAAAAAAAAACAGTTAAGGGAACCCCGTATTGCCATCTTGTGTCAATATTTAAAATTGTATGTTGATTTCATTTTAAGAAACATTCCCAAAGCTGAGGGCTTATTTAATATAATCTTTAATAAATGCTATTAAAAGCTATGTAGCACTTTTTGACATGGTGCTGCAGGTGGTATTTTGAGTTAATTTTCCATTCAAAACGTTGCAATGAAAAGATTTTTCTGTAAATTGAATGTTGGAATCTCAAACAGAAAAAACAACAAAATCACAGAAAAAATTAACAGGATAAGAGCGTAAGGATAATTTCAACATTCAGATGAAGATATAGTTCCAATTTTTATAGCGTGGTTAAAGAGGGAAACTGCAAACACCAAGAGCATTAAAGGTTACATTTGTACATGATACAAAGGGCAATACCCATGGTCTAAATAAAACAACATTTAAATGCACCAACATAAAGCCTTTATCCCTGCTGTGAAGGTAGCCTTTAAAATAATTCTAACTTAAAAGGTACCTTCTTTAACACCCAGTAGCAAAACGAAAAAAAAACAAACAAACAAACAAAAAAGTAACTTAAAATGCCAAGTAAGTAGTCACATACTGTACATCCTCAACTATTGCAGCATTTTGTTACAGCCTTGGTATTTGTACACAATGCCTCTGACAGGGAAGTGATAAAATATTAAATTTAGTTAGAACCCAAAGAAAAAAACACGGCCCTATTTAAAAAAACAACAAAAACAAACAGAACACATTTATATCACTCTGAAATAAGGTAAGCATCAAAGCATATTCAGTGAAAATGTATCTTTACAAATAGATCCTCAAAAATAAAATCCTGTGAAGATCAGTTAATATTTCACGGTCTAGTTACCTCACATGTACAGTCATGGCCAAAAGTTTTGAAAATGATCCAAATGTTAATATTTAAAAAGTCTATTGCTTCAGTTTTTATAACGGCAATTTGCATATACTCCAGAATGTTATAAAGAGTGATCAGCGTAACAGCAATTAATTGCAAAGTCAATATTTGCCTAGAAAATGAACTTTATCCCCCAAAACATATTTCAACGTCATTGCAGCCCTGCCTTAAAAGCACCAGCTAACATCGTTTCAGTGATTGCTTCATTAACACAGGTGTGGGTGGTGATGAGGACAGGGCTGAAAAAATAATGCAACAGTTTTTGGAATTTACTTAATAATATTTAGTTACTTTAACACAATTGTGACCCCGCCCATGAGAACCCGGCTTAAGTCGCAACGTCTAATTATTCAATAAAGGTCGTCAAAGCTGTCATATCGATAAAAATGTCAAACTTGTGCTATATGAGATTATTGCTGTAAATGATAGATTAAGTACTGAGGTTTATGGATGGCTTGTTTAAAAGTCAATTTCTAACATGATAAATATCGTATTTTGTGATTTTATAAACCTTACATCGTGTTGTTTTTGCTAAAAATTTCCGGAAGTTTGATGCATTCGCGCTGCTTTTTCTATGATCTTTGGGATTATTTTATGTGTACAAACAACGGTTAAATAGGGTGTGGTTTGGTTTAGGCACTGCATTTCTATCGAAAGACTTGTGTTTTCTATCATTAAAAAGTGTACAAACTTTGAGATCAATGCGCATCTGTTACGATGTTTCATGAAGAGGAAGCAATAACTTCCGATTTTAGCCGGTGCCACTTTCCCAGCTGTTTTGACTTCATTACGTTACGTACTGTACTTGAGCAAAATGCAAAGTGACATTATGTGATACTATTAAATTACTACTACTACTACGACTACTACTGTTGTGGCGAACGCCCCTTTTGTTTACATCAGCTGTTTAAGCGTGAGCGCGCAGTTTACCTGTGTGCAATCAATCAGTCAATCAAAAGGTGAGACAAACTTCCTAGTTCAAGCAGAGGATCGCAGCATGAAAATAAAAAGCCCCTGTTTACTCGGGCAGTGGAAGAAGCTGTGCAAAATGTGTATTAAGGAAGCAAAGGACTGAACAGACAGCCGGTAAGCTTGCATTTCTGTTGTGAAAAGAATGTATGCGCCGCGCTGATGAGGCGTTGAGACGTGCGGGAAATGTTTGTAGTTTTAAGCTTATAAATCCTCACACGGTACGTCATGAAAATTTTGGCTTGTAAGTCTTGCTTGCTTGCTTTATTTGGTTGGAAAAAATGCTGGTGTAACATTTTTTTTTCAGTGATTTAACATTGCGGTTGAACAATCCAAATTAATGTGTTTGTGAAACCGTTGCACGGGGTAATTTTTGCATCTTTCTTCTGTGTGTGATTAAAATAGACTTCTAACAGTTAAAATGAAATTTCATAGTCTATGTTATGCATATTTAAAACAAACTAAAAATCACTCACTGGTTATTTATTATTGCTATTTAAGAATTCATGTTATCTATGGAGTGAAATAACCTCCATAAATCTGCTTCGGTTAAAATGCGTTAATACGTTTTTTGATGCATTTTTTATGATAATTAAAAACTAAATGGTCTTAATTTAAAGTTAAAAACATAGTCTATTTTCATAAATATATTTAATGTTGCATTTCTCAGAACTATTACAATTTGCTATATGGTAAATGCTTTGTTTGTTTTCATTTCTTTCAAAGGTTTTTCACCTGCTTAATTAAATGATTCTGTAAACCTGTAAACAACACAAGAAGAAGAATAAAAAAGGGAAAAATGAAACAACAGTTTGGTCATTGAGTGGAATCCAGTTTAATGTTCAGCTTAATACAACCCTTCAAGTGTGGGAATAGCACAGCAAAGATCAAATCACTTGACAACTACTACTAATAATAATAATAATATAATAATAATAATATAATAATAATGAAATAACATGACTACATGATCTGATAGTAACATCATGGTATTGTGTTATGCAACTGCTTACATAATCAGCTTCATCTGGTACCACCTAGACTTTCATTTAGTGTAATTTGTATGCTTTTTCGCCATGATCATCATACTAAATAGATCCATTTTTATTAAACATGAACATTTTTATATACATCTGTGGGATATTACTTGAAAAAGCAGAATCTAAACTTGAATTTGGTGTATGACACACTGCCAGGATAATTGTGATTCCAAGATGCATCGGTGTTGAAAGTATTTTTAGTTTAGAATTTTGAGTTCCAAATCTTTACATTGGAATTTCTCAAAAGTCAGTTTTTCTGAACCCGTATGCAGCACAATCTTTGATATGGCCCTACTCTGTGAATTTTAGAGATATCAATCTGAATTTTTCAGAATACATTCTTAACATTGTGTAGAATGGTTTTATACATTAAGTTGAGATTCACCAAAAAATGACTTTAGCTGGGTTTTCATAGGCAGGGTCACAATTGTTTCACGTTAGCAGGGTAGGACATAAAACAATTGTGTTAAAATAACTAAATATGATTAAGTACATTATTTTTTTTCAGTGGGGCTGGAGATCAATCTGTCATGATTAAGTAAGAATGACACCACTGGACACTTTAAAAAGAGACTGGTGCTTGGCATCATTTTTTCTCTTCTGTGAACCATGGTTATCTCTAAAGAAACACATGCAGTCATCATTGTACTGCACAAAAATGGCCTAACAGGAAAGAAAATCACAGCTAGAAAGATTGTACCTCAGTCAACAATCTATCGCATCATTAAGAACTTCAAGGAGAGAGGTTCCATTGTTGCCAAAAAGGCTCCAGGACACCCAAGAAAGACCAGCAAGGGCCAGGACCGTCTCTTAAAAGTGTTTCAGATCGGGCTACCAGCAGTGCAGAGCTTGCTCAGGAATGGCAGTAGGTGTGAGTGCATCTGCACGCACTGTGAGGCGGAGACTCTTGGAGCAAGGCCTGGTCTCAAAGAAGGGCAGCAAAGAAGTCACTTCTCTCCAGGAAAAACATCAGGGAAAAACTGATATTCTGCAAAAGGTACAGGGAGTGGACTGCTGAGGACTGGGGTAAAGTCCTTTTCTCTGATGAATCCCCTTTCCGATTGTTTGGGACGAGGTGAGCGCTACCACCAGTCTTGTCTCATGCCAACTGTAAAGCTTCCTAAAAACCATTCATGTGTGGGGTTGCTTCTCAGCCAAGGGAGTCAGCTCTCTCACGATCTTACCTAAAACCACAGCCATGAATAAAGAATGGTACCAGAATGTCCTCTGAGACCACCGTCCAAGAGCAGTTTGGAGATGAACAATGCCTTTTATAGCATGATGGAGCACCTTGCCATAAAGCAAAGGTGATATCTAACTGTCTCAGGGAACAAAACATAGAGATTGTGGGTCCATGGCCTGGAAACTACCCTGATCTTAATACCAGTGAAAACTTGTGGTCAATCATCAAGAGACGGGTGGACAAAACGAAAACCTAGCAATTCTGACAAAATGCAAGCTTTGATTGTGCAAGAATGGACTGCTATCAGTCAGGATTTGGTCCAGAAGTTGATTGACAGCATGCCAGGGAGAATTGCAGAGGTCCTGAAGAAGAGGGTCAACACTGCAAATATTGACTTGCTGCATTAACTCATTCCAACTGTCATTAAAAGCTTTTGTTACTCATAATATGATTGCAATCGTATTTCTGTATGTGATGACAACATCAGACATATGCACATGAAAACCAGAGGGCAGCAGATCATGTGAAAATATAATATTTGTGTCATTCTCAATACTTTTGGCCATGACTGTACATCGTAATTTGAGCAAAAAAATGTGTGTTAATTACATTTTTGTCAATATTCAATAGTACAGTTCAGAAAAGCTCATCATTTGTTTTTGCCCTGCAACTGGTCTTTTCCCCCCAGTCTACTTGTTGATTAATGAATGATCAAGCAAAAGTTTTGTGTTAAGTTGTAAAATCCCAGGGAAATAATCTTAGGTAAATAATTTGCGTATATGGATAAAAAAAAGAAAAAACAGAGAATCTTCTGATTTCATGCACATGGATGGTCCTGGTCACCTCATTCCAGTTCCTCTAGGGTCTGTCACGATCATCATAGCGGTCATCATCAGAGCGAGGATCTCTGCGTTCATTGTAACGCTGCTCATGAAAGCGGCGGTCATCATCGTAGCGCTCATAGCGGTCACTGTGCTTGCTGTGTCGATCGGCGTAGTTGCTATGGCGGTCATCATAGTCGCTTCTGCGGTCATCATAGTCGCTTCTGCGGTCATCATAGTCGCTTCTGTGGTCGTCGTAGTCGCTGCGGCGGTCGTTGTAGTCGCTGCGGTGGTCATCATAGTCGCTTCTGTGGTCGTCGTAGTCGCTACAGCGGTCATCGTAGTAGCTACTGTGGCCGTCATAGTCACTGTTGCGGTCATCGTTGATGCTACGTCAGTTGTCGTAGTCGCTTCAGCGATTGTTGCATTCGCTTCTGCGGTCATTGTAGTCGCTTCTGCGGTCGTTGTAGTCGCTGCTGCGGTCGTTATAGTCGCTGTGGCGATCATAGTTGCGCTCACTCCTCTCCTCTTAGTCATCTTGTCGTTCAACTGGTTTGCTGACTCTGGAGTCTTGTGGGCTCCCCTTTCCATCAACGCTGCGACCCCCACTGTTTTCAACAACCTCCTTGTCTCCATCATTAACTATGAAAAGTAGACAGTCAAACAGTGAGGACAGAAATATGAGCTTGGTAGAGATGGTTACATTTCCTAAACTAGGAAAAGAAACATGTGTATTGTTAAAGAAAAATGATTATTTTTTAGACTTTAATACAGTTAATCTTATGGCATGTGTAAACACTCTCACTTGAACATATTTCTTAATTTTGAACAAGGCTGTGTTAATGATTTAAAACTACTAATGGATAAGTATTTAGACCACCAGCCCATAGAATGAGTATCTCCTGGGGGGTGAATAACAGTTAAGCCTGCAGGAGAGATTTCTGCTTGGTTTACAGAAGGTCAAAAGTGAGGCCCCCCGCATTCCACAAGCTGTCTGTGAGAGCTTATCTTGTGTTTTATGACTTTAGGAATGCTAGATGCCAGGACAAGCTTTCCGCCTTTTCTTGTTAAAACAAAGAAGCAAATGACCCCAGATGTTTGCAGTAAATAAGGGGAAGCCCTAGCAGTGTCAGAGATGGCGTTTGATTGGAGGACCGAGGGCCAGCCCCTTTTTGAATGGATTAGATACAAGAGGATAAAGCTTTCTAATTAGAAGAAAAAGATCAGATTTTTGCTCTTGCAAACTCTCCAAAGATGTCTTGTACGTCTTTGCTTTCTTTCCTCCTATGTCAGGTAATGGAATGTATGTCTCTGTTGTTCTGCAGTTTCTGGTGTAGGTTTGTGCATTGTCTTATTTCTAAGTTTATGCATTGTCTTATATTGGATTAAACTCTGTAATTCTGTGATGTCAACACGCAATGTTGGTTTTATTACCAAACGCAGCTCGCCGAGTGGACCTGGGGAAGGGAAGAATCAGAAGCCAACCTTTTTCCAAAGTTAACTATGTTAGAATATTTTCTTCCTTTACAGTATGTATAATGTTTAAGTGATTATTGTCATGTGTTTTTGTAAAATAAAATCCTGAATGCCCTGAGGTGAGTGGGTAGCTATACATTGACATGAACAGACTTTTTGAAGGGCAGGAGTGGGAAGGAAAGAAAAGGCACATAAAGCGAGTATTTACCCCTGTTCTTAAGTTTAGCAGACGCTGTGGATGCCAAGATGGCAGCTTAGCGTATATTTTTGATTAAGAGTAGGCAGTTTAGCACACGTTCTGGCTTCCAAGAAGAAAGTTTAGCATATTTTGGCAATGTGAGCTAAATACAGAATTGTTTCGTATTTAGAAGTAGAAGTACCTGTCCTGTATTTAGTGGAAAAGGAAAACACTTTGTCCCGTATTACTGTGAGAGTAAAAAAACATATGAAGTAAAAAGCTAATGGAAAATGAAGAAAAAGGCCATGTTAGATACAAAACTTATGATAAACTTGTTCCCGGGCCCTGTCCTGCTTTTTGACCAATGAGCTGACAACTATGTGTAACAATCCAGAAAGGCAGCTACCGTCCCAACATCCAAGCTGCTGTGTCCTTTCTCCTCAGCATCCCATCTTCCACTGGTTTTGTGGAGAGGATTTTCTCCTTAATGAAGAACAAATGGACTGATATGCGGAACAAATGTTCCACTGAATTGTTAGGATAATTACCATTGATAATGGGTGAGTTTATTACACCTTAATATTAGCTGCCCGTTGGGTGTTGTGATGTTTTCCACAATAGTTTATCAAATTAAAATAGTTCCTCTGTCCGGATATATAGTTATAATCTTCATTCTGTACTTATATATATTTGGGAATGGAATGAGAGCACTGTCCTTCAGGTAAGAACAAAGTGTAATGTTTTGATTAGGCTAACGTGTATGATGTAAAATGTGATGATGTGGCATACTGGAGATGTATAAAATGCCTCTTTATCTGTTAATCTGAGAGGTGAGCAGCTGCCTTATGTAAATTCTAAGCTACTTCTCTGATCTGATTAAGATTACAATTTGTATCAGAATCTGTTGTCATGTCTCCTGGTTATTTAATATAAGTTTTGATGTGTTATTTAAAGAGTTTGTCCCGAGTGATCTCTTTTCAGAGAAAAGAACCGGAGAGATAGAGCTCCAAGGTGCATACACATAGTTCATCTTTAACAGACTTAATTAAAGCTGAGCTCATAATCAGCCTTGATTATGAACTCTCTTGCTCAGAGTTTTACTCTGCAGCACTCAAAGACAAACAGCTTTTTACTGCTGCAAGAGCTCAGAGGAAATTTGTGGTCAATAAGTGGTAAAAGTAGACTATTGCCAATTAATATGGCATTGAGCTATTTTTTTTTCTTCCTGTTTTACAACTGTAGGCTACAGTCATTGAAATTAAGGCACGAATATGTTTACAATTTTGCCGTTGCAGCAAAAATGTGCAGTATTTATTTATTGTTTTCTATTCATTTTTCCAGTTCTAAGTAAAGCAGGACAGGCTTATGTTTAAGATACTTATTTTACAGGTGCTGGTCATAAAATTAGAATATCATGAAAAAGTAGATTGATTTCAGTAATTCCATTTAAAAAGTGAAACTTGTATATTATATTCATATATTACATACAAACTCATATATTTCAGATGTTTATTTTGTTTAATTTTGATGATTACAAATGACAACAAATGAAAATCTCAAATTCATCATATCAGAAAATTAGAATATTGTGAAAAGGTTCAAAATTGATGGCCCCTGGTGCCACACTCTAATCAGCTAATTAACTCAAACCACCTGCAAAAGCCTTTAAATGGTCTTTCAGTCTAGTTCTATAGGCTACACAATCATGGGGAAGACTGCTGACTTGACAGTTGTCCAAAAGACGACCATCGACACCTTGTACAAGGAGGGCAAGACACAAAAGGTCATCGCTAAAGAGGCTGGCTGTTCACAGAGCTCAGTGTCCAAGCACATTAATAGAGAGGCGAAGGGAAGGAAAAGATGTGGTCGAAAAAAGTGTACAAGCAAGAGAGATAACCGCACCCTGGAGAGGATTGTGAAACAAAACCCATTCAAAAATGTGGGGGAGATTCACAAAGAGTGGACTGCAGCTGGAGTGAGTGCTTCAAGAACCACCACACACAGACGTATGAAAGACATGGGTTTCTGCTGTCGCATTCCTTGTGTCAAGCCACTCTTGAACCACAGACGGCGTCAGAAGCGTCTTGCCTGGGCTAAAGAGAAACAGGACTGGACTGCTGGTGAGTGGTCCAAAGTCATGTTCTCTGATGAAAGTTAATTTTGCATTTCCTTTGGAAATCAAGGTCCCAGAGTCTGGAGGAAAAGAAGAGAGGCACTTCATCCACGTTGCTTGAAGTCCAGTGTAAAGTTTCCACAGTCAGTGATGGTTTGGGGTGCCATGTCATCTGCTGGTGTTGGTCCATTGTGTTTTCTGAGGTCCAGGGTCAACGCAGCCACATACCAGGAAGTTTTAGAGCACTTCATGCTTCCTGCAGCTGACCAACTTTTTGGAGATGCAGATTTCATTTTCCAACAGGACTTGGCACCTGCACACAGTGCCAAAGCTACCAGTACCTGGTTGAAGGACCATGGTATCCCTGTTCTTAATTGGCCAGCAAACTCTCCTGACCTTAACCCCATAGAAAATCTATGGGGTATTGTGAAGAAGAAGATGCAATACACCAGCCCCAACAATTCAGAAGAGCTAAAAGCCACTATTAGAGCAACCTGGGCTATCATAACACCTGAGCAGTGCCACAGACTGATCGACTCCATGCCACGCCGCATTGCTGCAGTAATACAGGCCAAAGGAGGCCCAACTAAATACTGAGTGCTGTACATGCTCATACTTTTCATGTTCATACTTTTCAGTTGGCCAACATTCCTATAAATCCTTTGTTTTTATTGGTCTTCAGTAATATTCTAATTTTCTGATATGATGAATTTGAGATTTTCATTTGTTGTCATTTGTAATCATCAAAATTAAACAAAATAAACATCTGAAATATATGAGTTTGTATGTAATGTATGAATATAATATACAAGTTTCACTTTTTAAATGGAATTACTGAAATCAATCTACTTTTTCATGATATTCTAATTTTATGACCAGCACCTGTATTCAGCAAAGTTTGTTGTTTTGTATTAAAAGTTTTGTAGAATTGCTGGATAATAATTTGTTTTCCGTGTGTTCATGTCACTCACAAATATGTATCTAATTCAATGAAGATTTGAGTCGAATAGTAAAAAAAAAAAATAGTTTCACACACAAAGGAGCATGGGTGGTTCTAGACAGGGACCAACGGGGGCCAGTGCCCCTTTAGATCATGTGCTGGCCCCTGTTATGGCCCCTGTGCTGAAGCCATAATAGTCAAAGAAATTCTAATGATGATATCTACTGGAACAGACATGGTTACTGATAGGTTATTTTACTAATTATCTAAAAACAATAAGGTGATAGCTTCAGTGGAGCCCAGTTTTAATCTGCTAAGTGTTTTTTTCAATACTGAAAATACTGAATTTATCAGTTTTTCTTGAGTTCTAATTCAGATTTTATAGAAAATAATTTAATTTAACATAAATTTAGTCAAATATATATAAATCATGATTGTATATTGACCTAATAAGACATAGAATTTTAATTAAACCTAATTCAATAGAAATTGTAATTCATGCAGCTATTTTAATATATTTAAATCCCTCGCCCTGTTTTCTAATTCATGCTTTTCTGTGAACCCATGAAAACACGCTGGCCCCCTCCTGGCCCCCTGGTACATTTGGTCTAGAGCCGGCACTGCAAAGGGGGAGTTGGCAACCCTAGTTTTGGCTTCCAATAAGGCATTTTAGCATGGGTTTTGACTCCTCAGAAGTTACTTAAGTAGGCATACACATTTTGGCTTTTGAGAGTAGTCTAGCACACATTTATGCTTCCCAGATGGCAATTTAGTGTGCATGCCATTGTTACTATAGCAACTGCTTATAGGGAAATACAAGACTTGAGCTACAATTTTAGAATCATATCAGTATAGAATTTGGATGGTTCCAAAAGCTAGCATGTCTTGTTAGGGTTAAGGCGTGAGTGAAATAGCAAAAGAACATACGGTGCCATAGTTTATTCTTCATTGTCCTTGTCCTTCTTTTGGCAGCAACAGTATTCGATAATAACGATGAATAAGATCAAAGCCAAAACAACTCCTGTAATGATCCGTGCAACTGGACCAACATTCATGGATGCTGCATAAAAAAAAGAAGAAGAGTTAAGACAACAATGCACAGGGGAATTAGTTACTATAACTGTCAGATCTGTTAAGAAGAATTAAGTTACGTGGCATGACTGTGAGCGTTATGTTACAGGTAGCAGAACGAATTTTGTTGCTTGATGTGCAGACGTAGAATCCAGAGGTTTCTTTGGAGATGTTATATAGGGACAGGGTCCCTCCGTCTGAAAGACAATCACAAAAGCTAGAAACTACAATCTTGTTTTCTGATGTCATTAGAATACCAGTAATCCCAGTAATCTTAAAATCAGTAATGAAGACATCTATTGCTTTAGACCAACCCTTTCCTTTCCATGGTGACCAAACTACTATCCATGATCTAAATAACTGCCAGAGATTATCATGTTTAGTAGATGATAGCTTTTTTCAGGGACTAGAGAGACATTATCTGATTTAACAGGTAAATATGAAATCAACAGATGGGGAAAAATCTTAAGAAAGAAATTGTGAAACTTGAAAGGAAACCATTTTAATTTCTTGCTAGTACTATATGAAAAAAGTTAATGGCTAGTATTGTTTCCTTACATCCTGCATACAACTTAAAAAATAAAGACCCTTATAACCAACAAATAAGAAGTTATACTTTATTTTTGATTTCCAGCCTCTAGATTCTCCATTATGATTATGTGAGAAAAAGAGTAAATGATAAAATAAATATTCAGGGCTGACTAATACAGATTGTTTTCCCTTTTAGCTATACCAGATGCCACACCTAAAGAGGACTATCTTTAAAGAAAAATGCAGAAAAGAAGAGTGATCTTAAATCTTGATTAACCAAAACTAGAGTTTCATAGTTAAATATGTTTCAGTCTTTAAATCCACCTATATTTTTTTTAATAATATGAAAAACTGCCATGACAATCCTGACCTCACTCAAAAAAAACTAATTCTAAATTTTCAAGACAGTACAAGAAACCAACATCCTAATTAAAGGGATAGAAAAGGATAAATTGTAGACAAACATTAAAAATGGTCTATATGCCTTTTCCTCTTGGTCTTTATATGACACACAGTAGATTAATACATATTTATTTTGGAAATAATATAGGTATTTCCTTGGTAGGAATTGTATAAAGTTTTAAACCAACTCTCAATAGGTGGAAGAAATAAATTCCTAAAATTTAGACAAAATGTGCAGCAGGAGCTGTTTTACAGCCACAATAAGAAGTGAGTTCAGAGACAGCAGAGAACAGAGAAGATGATGAGAGAGCAACGAGCTGCTGAGTGGAGCATGAGGCAGACAAAGATAAGAGTGCAAAGACAGATCACAGAGTGGTTTCTCAAAGTTTAACACGCACCACACACCTTTTGAAAAGCATATGCGAGGTTTAAACACATTGCAACCATCTCACTGTGATCAGGTAACGCTGAAGGAGGCGTATCAAAACAACAGGCAGCAGGTCTTCCTGGTACTGGATGCCACCCAACTTTACAGGAACACAGTACCAGAGCATACTTTCAACCCCAACCAAAGGCTTTGAAAATGTGGGAAACAGCTGTTTTCTACTTCTACAAGTTAAGTTTGGTCCATTTCAAGCTTGAAATCATTATTTCATCATGAATGAGCTGCCTGATATTTACATAATTTTGAAAACATCCCAGATTTAAACCACTTCTTCATCCGTTTGATGGTGTCCCCTTCTCCTCTTTCAGCCACCAGAGAAGAATCTTCTTTCTTTTTTTTTTTTATTTGAACTTTCTTCTGTGACAACATTAAATTATATCAATGCTTATAGCCAATAAAACATGCCTGCTTCCGTACAAACTATTCTTGGATCTTCTTGGATTGGTCAGACCATTGTCTTTGTGTTGCATTTAATGGAGATAGGAAATTACAAAACTTCATATAATTTAACATCGAAGGGCGGCTCAGTTAATTTCTTATTTCCTGAATGAAAAAAAAAGATCTAGGGATTGGTAAAAATCATTTGGGGATAGAGACGGGACTTCCCAGACCCAGTGGCACCACCAGGGGGTGCCAAAGGGTGGCCACCCTGTGCCATGCCCTGGCCACCCCACTGGCTACTGTAAATTGCAGTAGATGTAACATTAAGAATCACACAATACACCAAGACATGAGTATGTTTTCACTTAAGCACTTGAATTCTAGAGGCAGGTTTACCACAATAGTAGATTCAAGCCCTGAAATTATAGCTTTTGGTTTTAGTGTGCCACCCCAGGATTTTTAGTGGCCCCATCTGGCTCCCCTATGAAACATTTCCGAGGGCACCACTGCCCAGACTAGGCGACACCAATGCCTCTGTGCATAAAGGGAAGTAAAAATTCACCCAACTAGCAGAACAGATCCGTGTACTGAATGAGTGCAAGGCACTCAAAGTATAATAATATACCCAGTAATGGATCATGGCACTTTTTTGCTGTGAGAATATTGTGAAGATCATTGGGATTCAATATGCTGTGCAGCAATATATGCACAGTGTGCTCCAGAAAGCTACCGAGCTTTATCCATCAGCTCAGCTTGAAATCTTTATGAAACTATTGCTGCTCTCCATACAGAGAATATATGAATTGGTGTAAAACACATTTGCTCAGAGACTATTCTTATTGTATTGCAACATTATTATCATTACAAACAAGAGGCTATCATACTATATAATGTAAAAAAAAATTGTAATTAGGTGGTCAGCACATTGCAATACAAACATTAACCAAAGAGCATCTTCAACCTGTTGGCCTCTGATTCATCGATTAGGAGTGATAATTTCACAAGAAAGAAAACATTTCCCGAAAGTTAAACAATAAAACTATTTGGGTAGAATGTAAATTTCTTTCTAACATGAGCTTCCTCTTTGTTTTGCAAACATTTAAAAGGTAATGCTTATTAGTGAGAAATAAGTATCACACTTACTGTCAGTGGTTCTTGGCCATGGAGCCTGAAGCGTGTTACTAACATCACGACTCTCCCATTTGTAAGTGGGAGGAGGAGACCCTTCCTCAGAGTAACAGGTGATGTTGATGTTTTGGCCGTATTCTGCTTTACCTTCTATCTTGCAGATGGGAGGAGATGGAGCCACTTGGAAAAAAGAAGAGAGAAAAAAAAGAATTTTGTGATTTTATTATTTTTAAATGTGATTTAAATACATTCTTGAATTGTGCTGCTAACTCTGCTTATTTAATTTCTGTTTGGGATTAATAAAGCATTATATATACACACACATATATATATATATATTTATATATATATATATATATAGAGAGAGAGAGAGAGAGAGAGAGAGAGAGAGAGAGAGAGAGAGAGAGAGAGAGAGAGAGAGAGAGAGAGAGAGAGAGAGAGAGAGAGAGAGAGAGAGAGAGAGAGAGAGAGAGAGAGAGAGAGAGAGAGAGAGAGAGAGAGAGAGAGAGAGAGAGAGAGAGAGAGAGAGAGAGAGAGAGAGAGAGAGAGAGAGAGAGAGAGAGAGAGAGAGAGAGAGAGAGAGAGAGAGAGAGAGAGAGAGAGAGAGAGAGAGAGAGAGAGAGAGAGAGAGAGAGAGAGAGAGAGGTTTTAGATAAAAACATAAACTTTGTGTTTGGTTGACAATGACCCAAAAAAAACACAATTACCCATTACCTAGAACAGTCAAACGTGTTGCATCAATCGATTTTCCCTCATCATCTGAGGGGATCTGAACTTCACAGTCAAATTCCTTGTTGTCATCTAGTGTGATGGAGGAAAGCTTAAGGTCAGCTTTCCCAGAAGCTCCATTAATTTTAACATCTACAGTCACCCGTCCTTCATATTTTCTCTTGATGTCTGTGATTCCTTGGGGATGATAGTGGGTAAGTATCAGGTTCTGTTAAGAATAAGAGCATTCGAGAAACATGTCTGTTCATTCAGTTGAAAAAAAAAGGCATGAAAATACTAACATCTGCATCAGATTGTGGACCGTCAGCAGACCAAAAGATTACGGCCAGGTATATTTTGGATAGAGCACTTTGAAATGTGCAGGGAAGTGTGATGTTGTCTCTTCGGGCAAACTCATACGCTTCTTCAGGGATTTTTACTTGGATGGCTGCAGTATGACCACACTGGTATAGATAAAAACATGGTTGTTAACATCACATAATATCGTTTTTTTTGTTCAATATACATGAAAAAAAAAACTACATTCAGTGCACAGTTAGCACTCAGCAGATTTTTATCACCATAAATTTAATTGGCAATAAGCATTCGCATTTCAATTAATCATTAAATAATTTAGTATTAAAAAAGAGCCTATAATTAAACACTTAGTATAATATGATCACCCCCCCCCCCCCCCCCCCCCCCCCCCCCCCCCCCCAACCTAAACGAACCAACCTTTGAAATGAGCTTAATACTACTGATTCTACCTGCTCGGTATTTAAACTTTAATTATTGTTATCCAATGTACAGGGCTGTCAAATCTGGGAGTGAGACTCACCCATCTCAGTATCTTCACACGCTCTCACACCATATTCCCAATTTCTCACTCTAAAAAATGACAGACATTGAAACTCTACTCCGTTCCACCTATTTATGTATAACAATACCATGGTGATCAAATCCAGTCCGCGTTTTTAATACAACCTTAGTGCTAACACACACATGTTTTGCTCACAAGTCAAATAATTATTGCTCAGTCTAGTTTAATAATCTACCGTTGGCATTTAGGAGTAATTAAACTACACACCTAGAGGCTTTGCCCTCTCAAACCCATAGCAGATCCACAAAAAGAAAAAGATCCATTGCATTTTATTTTTCAAAAGATCAGCCACTAAAGAAAAGACCCACCACATCCAGAGAGGAATAGCTCACTTATCCTGGATTCATAAAGGAGAAACCACAGGGATGTTCTCATTTTATTACTTATCATCTTATTCATTTATCTTAATTTTGGTCCATTGAATGTGTAAAAACTTTATTTCCATCATACCTTCTAGATGAAACCTCCAGAGAAGTGCTGTCTCCTGTCATGGTGAGTTTTTTAAATAAAATCTACAGCCTCCTAGAAGGTCTGAATTGTTTAGCTGTTTTTCAAGTGTAAGAAAAACAAATAACATAATGAATGAAGCTTTTTAATTCTTAGCCTATTACCAAATATTCATACACACAGTGTAGTTTGCATAGGTTTCCATTGCTCTGGTTCCTGCATCAGTGCCAGTAATCCAGTAATAGTTTATTATTTTTTTTATTTACTTGGACTGCAGAGAATAATTAATGAACAAAGTTGTGAAATTCTTAGTTTAAAGTACATTTAAGGTGCAAGTATTTTTTTAGTAGGGCCCATTCTGCTTTACTTCAATTCTCTAAAAATTCACGAGAATGTAGAAACTAATGTATATTGTGAGAAGAATGTCCGACATAAGTACAGATCACTTATCGTTACTCTGTAACATTTACTGTGCTATAAATATTCCCTATTTTGCCACTTTGTTTCAGTTAAATCTTCTGAAAACCTCCAACTTATAGCTTCACCTGCTCATTTAACCCTGACAGGATTTCCTGTGCAAACTATTTCAAAATGTCACCGCAAGTTTTTTTTCCTATAGTCTTTTAAGAGTTTATATATAATAAACTCCAGTAATATAATATATAATATAATAAACCATTCACTTAAGCAGACAGTAAAATAAAAGAGAACATGTTTACATAATAATACATTTATCGAAATAAATAATTGAAAAATGTCTAAATTATTAAATTGGGGTCTAACTTAGTATTTCTTGATTTTACAGAACCCCTAAGCTTTACCTTTTCCATTGTGTAATTTTTATTTTACTTTACTTGAAGGTGAAGCCTAAAAACATTAAGTCATGGAAGAGGATTAGGCCACTGGAAAAAAAAAGTTTATATTTAGTATAATATAAGAAGAAAGTTAGAATTCTGACTTTTTCCTCAGAATTCTAACTTTTTTCTTATAATTAATTCTTACTTTAATCTCAAAATTCTGCGTTTAATCTCAAAACTCTGACTTTAAAGTCAGAATTGTGAGATTTTTAAATTTAGTTCATTATAATATGAGAAGAAAGTCAGAATTCTGACTTTAATCTCAGAGTTCTGACTTTACAAAATTGCTCATTTTCCCCTTATTAAACTGAAATAATATTCAAAAATCTGTTAACTTTTTTAATTTTTTCAGTGGCATTAATCCTCTTCCATATTAAGTAGGTAGAACTAGATGAGTAGGACTGAATTTTTTTGGGTCGCCTTTGTTTTATTTTGAAATGTTGGTAACCCAGTCAGCCCCGTAGCTTGCTGCAGCAGAAACTCCCTCCTTTATATTCACACACAGTTGTGGGGTGGGGGTTGGAAATAAGGGTCTAGACCGGAGGCTCCCAAACTTGCAAGCCTTTAACCCACAAAATTATGTCAGAGTTGACTCAGGACCCAAATAATTGGATGAGAATGCAAATGTTTCTAGAAATTAACAAACTGTAATAATAATACATTGAAATCCTCAAGATAAATATTTTAGTTTAGCTAATTTTCATTGTGAATCTCAAGCCTCCATCCTGATTGATCAAGGACCCGAAATGGAGTCGCAACCCTAACTTTGGGAATTATAATTCTTTACTAAACCTCATTATTGCAATCCTACTTGGCAATAAATCTGATTCTGATTCCAGTAAAGCAATTAATGTTTTAAGTGAATATGTAATGATGACATAAGCTTGTATTGCCATATAAATATTTTAAGGGGGGGGGGGGGCTGTGGGGCCCACAAGCTCCTGATTGGCTCACCGTCTTTTCTTGTGTGATTGGCAGTCCCTGCTGTCACTCCTGAGAAGCTCCCTTCATGGGCCACTGAACTGGGTCAGCGATTTCATTGTTAAACACCGCCGCCACACTTCTGAAATCAACATTTCGTCATTGTTGACAGCTTTATGTTTTTTTTATTTTAACGGTAAGGTTTGCACTGCTCCACTGAGTTTCGTCCGGAAAAAATATTGCAGCCTTTTTTCCTCCAATAGTCCGCCTTTGGTTGTTTTAGGGTAAAAAAAAACATTGTATAAACATGTATAAATAAAACATTTATGAAGTACATTTGCCTTGGTTTTAGAAGACATATAGGAAACAAGAATAGAAAAATCTGTTGCAAAAATGACAAATATTGTACTGGTTTGAAAAACAAATAGAACAGTTAAAGCTGCAGTCTGTAACATTGAGAAGAGAGCAGACTTCGACTGAAAATTTGAAGAAAAACAGGTTTCACGTCACTACCCCACCCTCTCTGCTTCACTCATGCCCCACCTCCAAGCTCCACCCCTCTCACAGCATCTGCGCGGCTACCGCATGCGACCGGAAGGGGGGGGGGATTCAGCGTGTGTGAGCTGTGATTGACACTCCATCAGACGCTCCTCTGGCTGTGATTGGTTGTTTTGGCTTGTCCCGAATTATTCTTTCCAGATTGAAATACAGGCAGTAGGCGGTACCAATTGAAGCAGTTTTTTTCACAGGTTACATATCACATGTACTGCTGTCTGGGCATAGGGACAGTTTTAGCCAATATGACAAAAAAGTGATTTTTAAAAACTTACAGACTTCAGCTTTAAGGGAACCCCGTATTGCCATCTGGTGTCAATATTTAAAATTGTATGTTGATTTCATTTTAAGAAACATTCCCAGAGCCGAGGGCTTATTTAAGATAATTTTTATTAAATGCTATTAAAAGCTATGTAACACTTTTTGACATGGTGCAGCGGGTGGTATTTTCAGTTAAAATTCCATTCAAAACGTTGCAATGAAAAGATTTTTCTGTAAATTGAATGTTAGAATCTCAAACAGAAAAAAAAAAACAAAATCACAGAAAAAATTAACAGGATAAGAGAGTAAGGATAATTTCAACATTCAGATGAAGATATAGTTCCTGTTTTTATAGCGTGGTTAAAGAGGGAAACTGCAAACACCAAGAGCATTAAAGGTTACATTTGTACATGATACAAAGGGCAATACCCATGGTCTAAATAAAACATTTAAATGCACCAACATAAAGCCTTTATCCCTGCTGTGAAGGTAGCCTTTAAAATAATTATAACTTAAAAGTGACCTTCTTTATCACCCAATAGAAAAACGAAAAAAACTAACAAAAAGAAACAAAAAAGTAAATTAAAATGCCAAGTAAGTAGTCACATACTTCCTCAACTATTGCAGCATTTTGTTACAGCCTTGGTATTTGTATACAATGCCTCTGACAAGGAAGTGATAAAATAATAAATTTAGTTAGAACCCAAAGAAAAAAACACAGTCCTATTAAAAACAAAAACAAACAGAACACCTTTATATCACTCCGAAAAAAGGTAAGCATCAAATCCTATTCAGTGAAAATGTATCTTTACAAATAGATCTTCACAAATAAAATCCTGTGAATCCAGTGAAAACTTGTGGTCAATCATCAAGAGACGGGTGGACAAACGAAAACCTAGGAATTCTGACAAAATGCAAGCATTGATTGTGCAAGAAGTTGATTGAGAGCATGCCAGGGAGAATTGCAGAGGTCCTGAAGAAGAGGGTGTCAGGTTTATTCAATTATGATTATAAAGTTAATGTATTTGCATATGGAACTTTGAAGAAATGAGATGCTTCACTCTGTTTACTGCAAACTGTCATGTAACTGTGGTAGAAAATTGCTGATGTTTGTGCAAGGCTAATCACAGTTATCAGGAGACCACTCTATTCTGTGATTCAATCAGAGGAGCATTTTGTCATATGACCTGATCGATTGCCTTGTCAGAAGAACACTATGATCTGCTAATAAAAAGGCTTTGCAGAAGAAGTCAGTCAGAGAGTAGATGTAGCTGAACGTGGCCCTCTCCTTCTGCAGAAGCTAAAAATCCCTCTTCTGTGTGGACTCAGTTTCTTTTTTATGAACCTACATTTTTGAACGCAACTCATAATATGATTGCAATTGTATTTCTGTATGTGATGACAACATCAGACATACACACATGAAAACCAGAAGGCAGCAGATCATGTGAAAATATAATATTTGTGTCATTCTCAATACTTTTGGCCAGGACTGTACATCGTAATCTGAGCAAAAAAAATGTGTGTTAATTACATTTTTTTCAAATTTCAATAGTACAGTTCAGAAAAGCTCATCAATTTGTTTTTGCCCTGCAACTGGTCTTTTCCCCCCAGTCTACTTGTTGATTAATGACTGATCAAGCAAACATTTTGTGTTAAGTTGTAAAATCCCAGGAAAATAATCCTAGGTAAATAATTTGTGTATATGGATAAAAAAAAAGCAATAACTGAGAATATTCTGATTTCATTCCCGTCACCTCATTCCAGTTCCTCTAGGGTCTGTCACGATCATCATAGCAGTCATCATCAAAGCGAGGATCTCTGCGATCTCTGCGTGTAACATTGCTCATGAAAGCGGCAGTTGTCATAGTAGCGCTCATGGCGTTCACTGTGCTTGCTGTGTCGGTCTTCATAGTCGCTACAGCGGTCATCGTAGTCGCTTCTGTTGTCGTCGTAGTCGCTGCAGCGGTCATCGTGGTCACTTCTGTGGTCATCGTAGTCGCATCTGTGGTCGTCGTAGCCGCTGCGGCGGTCATCGTAGTCACTTCTGTGGTCATCGTAGTTGCTTCTGTGGTCGTAGTCGCTGTGGCAGTCATTGTAGTGGCTGCGGCGGTCATTGTAGTCGCAGTTGTCGTAGTCGCTGCTGTGATTATTGTAATGTGTTTTTGCTGCTGTGGTCGTCGTAGTTGCTACGGCGGTCAACGTAGTCGCTTCTGTGGTCATCGTAGTTGGTGCTGCGGTCGTTGTAGTCGCTACGTTGGTCATCGTAGTCGCTTCTGTGGTCTTCGTAGTCGGTGCTGCGGTCGTCGTAGTCGCTACGTCGGTCATCGTAGTCGCTTCGGCGGTCGTCGTAGTCTGTGCGGCGGTCGTTGTAGTCGCTGTGGCGGTCGTTGTAGTCGCTGCGTTGGTTATCGTAGTCGCTGCAGCAATCATAGTTGCGCTCACTCCTCTCCTCATAGTAATCTTGTCGATCAACTGGCTTGCTGACTCTGGAGTCTCGTGGGCTCCCCTTCCCATCAACGCTGCGACCCCCATTGTTTTCAACAAGCTCCTTGTCTCCATCATTAACTGTGAAAAGTAGACAGTCAAACAGTGAGGACAGAAATATGAGCTTGGTAGAGATGGTTACATTTCCTAAACTAGAAAAAGAAACATGCATGTATAATGTATAAGTGATTACTGTAATATGTTTTTGTAAAATTAAATCCTGATGGATGCCAAGATGGCAGCTTAGCGTGTATTTTTGCTTAAGAGACAGCAGTTTAGCACACGTTCTGGCTTCCAAGAAGAAAGTTTAGCATATTTTGGCAATGTGAGCTAAATACGGAATCGTTTCGTATTTAGAAGTAGAAGTACCTGTCCTGTATTTAGTGGAAAAGGAAAACACTTTGTCCCGTATTACTGTGAGAGTAAAAAAAAAAAAAAAAAACAGTGAAAAGCTAATGGAAAATGAAGAACAAGGGCCAAGGGCACGTTAGATATAAAACTTATGGTAAACTTGTTTCCGGTCCTGCGTTGTGACCAATGAGCTGACAACTATGTGTAACGATCCAGAATACTCTCATCCCATTGGTTGAGCCAAGTGTTGCTCACGGAGAAGATAGCGGGAGACAACAGAGCAGTATGGGGGACGAATGGACCGATTAAAATGCCAAAGAATGTGTAACTGCAAGGAGTCCTGGCAGTCCAAATATATATATAGTTATAATCTTCATTCTGTACTTATATTTATATATTTGGGAATGGAATGAGAGCACTGTCCTTCAGGTAAGAACAAAGTGTAATATTTTGATAAGGCTAATGTGTATGATGTAAAATGTGATGATGTGGCATACTGGAGATGTAAAAAATGCCTCTTTATCTGTTAATCTGAGAGGTGAGCAGCTGCCTTATGTAAATTCTAAGCTACTTCTCTGATCTGATTAAGATTACAATTTCTATCAGAATCTGTTGTCATGTCTCCTGGTTATTTAATACATATAAGTTATGAAGAGTTATTTAAAGAGTTTGTCCTGAGTGATCTCTTTTCAGGGAAAAAAAATGGTGCATACACAGAGTTCATCTTTAACAGAATTAATTAAAGCTGAGCTCATTGTCAGCCTCAATTATAAACTCTCTTGCTCAGAGTTTTACTCTTCAACACTCAAAGACAAAAAACTTCATACTGTTGCAAGAGCTCAGAGGAAATTTCTGGTAAATAAGTGGTAAAAGTAGGCTATTGTCACATAATGTGGCATTGAGCTAGTTTTTTTTTTCTTTTTCCTGTTTTACAATTGTAGCCTACAGTCAGTGTATATAAGGCACGAATATGTTTACAAATTTGCTGTTGCCCCAAAAATGTGCAGTATTTATTTATTGTTTTCTATTCATTTTCACAGTTTGAAGTAAAGCAGGAAAGTCTTATGTTTAAGATACTTACTTTATTCAGCAAAGATTGATGTTTTGTATTAAAGTTTTTAAAGAATTGCTGGATAATAATTTGTTTTCCATGTGTTCATGTCACTCACAAATATGTATCTAATTCAATGAAGATTTGGAAAAATAGTAAAAAAAGAAATAAATAAATAATTCCACACACAAACGGGGGCAAAAAAAACAAAAAAACAAAAAAAAAACAAACATCAAAATGCCAGGAGGGGTAAGGCAATCGGGTCAGCACATGAGGTGTCCCTTTTTTTTCCAGGGAGTTGGCAACCCTAGTTTTGGCTTCCAAGAAGGCATTTTAGCATGGCGTTTGGCTCCTTAGAGGGCACTTAAGTAGGCCTACACATTTATGCTTCTGAGACTGCAGTTTAGTGTGCACGCCATTGTTACTATAGCAACTTTTATAGTGAAATACAAGACTTCAGCCACAATTTTAGAATCATATTTGTATAGAATTTGGATGGTTTAAAAAGCTAGCGTGTCTTGTTAGGGTTAAGGCGTGAGTGAAATAGCAAAAGAACATACCGTGCCATAGTATATTATTCATTGTCCTTGTCCTTCTTTCGGCAGCAACAGCAATAGATAATAACGATGAATAAGATCAAAGCCAAAACAACTCCTGCAATGATCCCTGCAATTGGACCAACATTCATGGATGCTGCATAAAAAAAGAAGAAGAGTTAAGACAACAATGCACAGGGGAATTAGTTGCTATAACTGTCAGATCTGTTAGGAAGAATTAAGTTACGTGGCATGACTGTGAGCGTTATGTTGCAGGTAGCAGAACGAATATTGTTGCTCAATGTGCAGACGTAGAATCCAGAGGTTTCTTTGGAGATGTTATATAGGGACAAGATCCCTCCCTCTGAAAGACAATCACAAAAGCTAGAAACTACAATCTTGTTTTCTGATGTCATTAAAATACCAGTAATCCCAGTCATTTTAAAAGGTATTGCTTTAAACCAACCCTTTCTTTTCCATTGTGACCAAACTACTATCCATGATCTAAATAACTCCCAGAGATTATCATTTTTAGAAGATGATAGCTTTTTTCAGGGACTACAGAGACATCTTCTGATTTAACAGGTAAATATGAGATCAACAGATGGGGAAAAATCTTTAGAAAGAAATTGTCACTCTTGAAAGAAAGACATTTTAAATCCTTGCTAGTACTATATGAAATAAGTTAATGGCTAGTATTGTTTCCTGACATCCTGCATAGATCTTAAAAAATAAAGACCCTTGTAACCAACAAATAAGAAGTTATACTTTATTTTTTATTTCCAGCCTCTAGATTCTCCATTGTGATTATTTGAGAAAAAGAGTAAATCACAAAATAAATATTCAGGGCTGACTAATACAGATTGTTTTCCCTTTTAGCCATACTGAAGCTGATGTCTATGGAGGACAAACTCTGCCATATTTAAAAAAAAAATACAGAAATAAATAAATGCTCAATAAATAAATAAGCATACAATTAATTGCCACCAAAAATACAATTCACAAATAAATATAAGTAGATATTAAATTATACAGTGAGACATAAATGTATATGTCTTTTAATTAGCTTCTTTATTCATTTGCCTTTGTAATACCTTATTTATATTTTGTCCTTTATAATCTTCAACTTTATTTTTTTATTACTTATATTTTTAAGTATTTATTTATGTGCATGTTAAAATATTTTTGTCTGTTTTATTCTTCCTTTGTATTTTTTTACCCTAGTTATTTCTTCGCTGCTATTTATTTCTGCCTACCCTTTTTACATTTCTGTATGCATTTGAATCTGAAAAACTCACACAGAGAGAAAAGATAATTAGAAGAATTTATTGATAAGAAAGTATAGTCTTTGGCGCTCAGACCTCGGCAGGAACATTCATGCTGAATTATGCTTTAACATGCATGAGTAGATGAATGTGAATAGGGATGTTCCCCCCCGGCCTGAAACTGGTGGTGGTTTGATCCAAGCTGGTTGACAAGGTGATCTGCTGGGCAGAATTGTGGGACTAGAAGACTGAGGAGCTGACGCCGGGGCTTCACTCAGACTCGGGATATATAGGTCCTGCTCGGTGATGCAGGTACCGTGAACTGTCCATGATGAGCAAGCATGAAGCGACAGTGGAGAGGAAAAACTCCCCCTTGGGAAGAAACCTCTGGGAGAACCGGGCTCAACATGGTGGTCTTCTGCCGGACCAATGCGATGAGACGAGGGATGGTGACAACTGGGATTAATACTCTCTGATGAGGTTGAGGTGGAGTCGTGTCATGAAGGACGATTCAGCTGCGATGGCGGAGAAGGGGATGGAGGTGGGTGAATTGTCGTCTGAATCGAAATCCGACATTGCGATTGCAGGATAGCGGCTGGGGTGAGATTTGAAGGAGTTTATAAAGTGGAAGCAGGACGCTGATTGGGCTTCGGGGTGGAGTAGTTCGAAGCTGATTGGCTCGCTTCAGAGACGGATCAGCTCCCGATTGATGGAGGTAAGTCAGAGTTTCTTCAATTGAACTTCCGCTAGAGCTTCATTTCTGTCTCATTATGCAAATGAGGAAGGGGTGTGTCCTAGAGAGTCAACTTCTGCTCATTGGTTGGCGGCCCATCTTCTTAACTCACAGAGCTCATACTAAGTAAAATGTTCTCTTTTCTGTTGCTGTTGTTCAATAAAAGTATGTTTTAAGATTATTTGAGGCGAGAACATTATACTTTTAAGCATCACCATATGGCCCATTCACAGATTTAATGTGTAATTTAAAAGAAAATGTTCCGAACTTGAGAGGACCGCTGCAACCAGAGGAGCTCCGAAGCTAACGGCAGCCCGTCTGCAGCGGCCCTCTCTCAGCATAGCCGTGTGTGAAGGACTGCTGGCTATGATGACGATTTTTTGTTGTATTTGGCAAAGTTTGTCCTCGCCAAGAACATACTTGGCGAGGACACGAGTCCCTACTCGCGTTCTAATGACTTCAGACTCGACTTCAGACTCTCCTCTCCTCCTGTAGATTCGACCGCTGTAGTAAAATGCTCACCAACCAATGAACAGAAGTTGACTCTCTAGGACACACCCCCTCCTCATTTGCATAATGAGGCAGAAATGCATACAGAAATATAAAAAGGGCAGGCAGAAATACATAGCCGCGAAGAAATAAATAGGGTAAAAAAATACAAAGGAAGAATAAAACAGATAAAAATATTATAACCTGCACATAAATAAATACTTAAAAATATAAGTAATTAAAAAATAAAGTTGAAGATTATAAAGGACAAAAAAATAAATAAGGTAAATATTACAAAGGCAAATAAACAAAGAAGCTAATTACAAGAGTTATATATATTTATGTCTCACTGTATAATTTAATTTCTACTTACATTTATTTGTTTATTGTATTTTTCGTGGCAATTAATTGTATGCTTATTTATTTATTAAGCATTTATTTATTTCTGTATATATTTTTAAATATGGCAGAGTTTGTCCTCCATAGTGCCACACCTAAAGAGGACTTTCTTTAAAGAAAAATGCAGAAAAGAAGAGTGATCTTAAATCTTGATTAACCAAAACTAGAGTTTCATGGTTAAATCGGTTTCAGTCTTTAAATCCACCTATATTTTTTTTAACAATATGAAAAACTGCCATGACAATCCTGACCTCACTCAAAAAAAAAACTAATTCTAAATTTTCAAGACAGTAAGAGAAACCAACATCCTATTTAAAGGGATAGAAAAGAAATATAAATAGAAATAAATTATAGACAAACATTCAAAGATGGTCTATTTGCCTTTTCCTCTTGGTCTTTATAAAATGACACACAGTAGATTAATACATATTTATTTTGGAAATAATATAGGTATTTCCTTGGTAGGAATTGTATAAAGTTTTAAACCAACTCTCATTAGGTGAAAGAAATAAATTCCTAAAATTTAGACAAAATGTGCAGCAGAAGCTGTTTTACAGCCACATTAAGTAGTGAGTTCAGAGACAGCAGAGAACAGAGAAGATGATGAGGGAGCAACGAGCTGCTGAGTGGAGCATGAGGCAGACAAAGATAAGAGTGCAAAGACAAACCACAGAGCAGTATCTCAAAGTTTAACACGCACCACACACTTTTTGAAAAGCATGTGCGTGGTTTAAACACATTGCAACCATCTCACTGTGATCAGGTAACGCTGAAGGAGGCGTATCAAAACAACAGGCAGCAGGTCTTCCTGGTACTGGATGCCACCCAACTTTACAGGAACACAGTACCAGAGCATACTTTCAACCCCAACCAAAGGCTTTGAAAATGTGGGAAACAGCTGTTTTCTACTTCTACAAGTTAAGTTTGGTCCATTTCAAGCTTGAAATCATCATTTCATTATGAATGCGCTGCCTGATGCTCACATAATTTTGAAAACAATCCAGATTTAAACCACTTCTTTGTTTACCCGTTCGATGGTGGCCCCTTCTCCTCATTCAGCCACCAGAGATGAATTATCTTCTTTTTTTTTTTAAATTTGAACTTTCTTCTGTGACAACATTAAATTATATCAATGCTTATAGCCAATAAAACATGCCTGCTTCCGTACAAACTATTCTTGGATCTTCTCAGATTGGTCAGACCATTGTCTTGTGTTGTATTTAATGGAGCTAGGAAATGACAAAACTTCATATGATTTAACATCAAAGGGCGGCTCAGTTAATTTCTTATTTCCTGAATGGAAAAAAGATCCAGGGATTGGTAAAAATCATTTGGGGATAGAGCCGGGACTTCCCAGACCCAGTGGCACCACCAGGGGGTGCCAAAGGGTGGCCACCCTGTGCCATGCCCTGGCCACCCCACTGGCTACTGTAAATTGCAGTAGATGTAACATTAAGAATCACACAATACACCAAGACATGAGTATGTTTTCACTTAAGCACTTGAATTCTAGAGGCAGGTTTACCACAATAGTAGATTCAAGCCCTGAAATTATAGCTTTTAGTTTTAGTGTGCCACCCCAGGATTTTTAGTGGCCCCATCTGGCTCCCCTATGAAACATTTCCGAGGGCACCACTGCCCAGACTAGGCGACACCAATGCCTCTGTGCATAAAGGGAAGTAAAAATTCACCCAACTAGCAGAACAGAACCGTGTACTGAATGAGTGCAAGGCACTCAAAGTATAATAATATACCCAGTAATGGATCATGGCACTTTTTTGCTGTAAGAATATTGTGAGGATCATTGGGATTCAATATGCTGTGCAGCAATATATGCACAGTGTGCTCCAGAAAGCTACCGAGCTTTATCCATCAGCTCAGCTTGAAATCTTTATGAAACTATTGCTGCTCTCCATACAGAGAATATATGAACTGGTGTAAAACACTTTTGCTCAGAGACTATTCTTATTGTATTGCAGCATTATGATTATTACAAACAAGAGGCTATCATACTATATAATGTAAAAAAAATTGCAATTAGGTGGTCAGCACATTGCAATACAAACGGTAACCAAAGAGTGTCTTCAACCTGTTGGGCTCTGATTCATCAATTAGGAGTGATAATTTCACAAGAAAGAAAACATTTCCCGAAAGTTAAACAATAAACCAATTTGGGTAAAATGTAAATTTCTTCCTAACATGAGCTTCCTCTTTGTTTTGCAAACATTTAAAAGGTAATGCTTATTAGTGAGAAAAAAATATCACACTTACTGTCAGTGGTTCTTGGCCATGGAGCACGAAGCGCGTTGCTCACATCACGACTCTCCCATTTGTAAATGGGAGGAGGAGACCCTTCCTCAGACTTACAGGTGATGTTGATGTTTTGGCCGTATTCTGCTTTACCTTGTATCCTGCAGATGGGAGGAGATGGAGCCACTTGGAAAAAAGAAGGAAGAAACAAAGAGGATTTTGTGATTTGTGTGTATATATATGTATATATATGAATATATATGTATATATTCATATATATATATATATATATGAATATACACATATATATTCATATATATACATATATGTACACACATGATTTTAGATAAAAACACACACTTTTTGTTCGGTTAATAATGACCCAAAAAAACCACAGTTAACTATTACCTAGAACAGTCAAATTTGTTGCATCAATCGATTCTCCCTCATCATCTGTGGGGATCTAAACTTCACAGTAAAATTCCTTGTTGTCATCTAGTGTGATGGAGGAAAGCTTAAGGTCAGCTTTCCCAGAAGCACCATTAACTTTAACATCTATAGCCACCCGTCCTTCATATTTTTTCCTGATATCTGTGATTCCACTAGGATGAAAGTGGATAAGTATCAGGTTCTGTAGAGAATAAGAGCATTAGAGAAACATGTCTATACATTCAGGTAAAAAAAAAAGGGCATGAAGATACTAACATTTCCATCAGATTGTGGACTGTCAGCAGACCAAGAGATTATGGCCAGGGGTATTTGGGATAGAACACTTTGAAATGTGCAGGGAAGTGTGATGTTGTCTCCTCGGGCAAACTCATACGCTGCTTTAGGGATCTCTACATTGATGGCTGCAGTAGATGACCATACTGTTATAGAGAAAAACGAATGGTTGTTAACATCACATATCTTTTTTTTTTTGTTCAGTATACATGAAAAAAAAAAAAAAATACATTCAGTGCACACTTAGGATTCAACAGCATTTTATCACCATAAATTTAATTGGCAATAAGCATTCACATTTCAATCAATCATTAAATAATTTAGTATTAAAAAAGAGCCTATTTTTAACCCCACAACCTAAATGAACCAACCTTTGAAATGAGCTTAATACTACTGATTCTACTGCTCTGTATTTCAACTTTAATTATTGTTATCCAATGTACAGGGCTGTGAAATTCTTAGTTTAAAGTATATTTAAGGTGCAAGTATTTTAGTAGGGCCCATTCTACTTTACTTCAATTCTCTAAAAATCACTAGAATGTAGAAAATAATGTAGCCTATATTGTGAGAAAAATGTCCGACATAATTACAGATCACTTATCGTTACTCTGTAAAATTTACTGTGCTATAAATATTCCATATTTTGCCACTTTGTTTCAGTTAAATCTTCTGAAAACCTTCAACTTATAGCTTCACCTGCTCATTTAACCCTGACAGGATTTCCTGCCCAAACTATTTCAAAATCTCACCGCAAGTTTTTCTTTTTTCTTTTAGTCTTTTAAGAGTTTATATATATATATATATATATATATATATATATATATATATATATATATATATATATATTTCTTTAAATATATATATATATATATATATATATATATATATATATATATATATATATATATATATATATATATATATATATATATATATATATATATATATATATATATATATATATATATATATATATATATATTTCTTTAAATTAAATATTTCTCCTGTCTGAAAAGACAAGTTAAACATGGTCTGTCGGAAAAAAGTAAAAAAGAAGTTGGATAACTTTTCCAGATTTAGCGCAGCTTCTCCTACCTGTCAGAAAAACTAGAGGAATCCACCACATTTCGGATCAAATCAGCTTCCAAATCCAGCCGGTGAATTTAATGAACATTTCAGGACACTCTCCTAGTTCAGTCCTGCTCCGTCTCATCCCTGGCTGGTGCTTCAGAATGGCAGAGGCAGCTTATAACGGGACACCAGCGCACGGGGAGAGGGAGATGCGTAAAGCTGCGCACAGTTCAATGTCGTCCGTCCTTTCGCTTCATAATAAACCATTCACTTACGCAGAGAGTAAAATAAAAGAGAACATGTTAACATAATAACACATTTATCGAAATAAATAATTGAAAAATCTCCAAATTATTAAATTGGGGTCTAATTTAGGATTTCTTGATTTTACTGAACCCCTAAGCTTTACCTTTTCCATTGTGTAATTTTTATTTGACTTTACTTGAAAGGTGAAGCCTAAAATCATTAAGTCATTGAAGAGGATTAGGCCACTGAAAAAAAAGTTTACAGATTTTTAGTATAATATGAGAAAAAAGTTAGAATTCTGACTTTTTCCTTAGAATTCTAAGTTTTTTCTTGTAATAATTCTGACGTTAAAGTCAGAATTCTGAGATTTTAAAATTTTATTTCAGTATAATATGAGAAGAAAGTCAGAATTCTGACTTTAATCTCAGAGTTCTGACTTTACACAATTGCTCATTCTGAAAAAAAAAAAGTCAGAATTCTGAGAAGTAAGTCAGAATTCTGACTTTCCCCTTAAACTGAAATAATACTTAAAATCAGTTAACTTTTTTAATTTTTTCAGTGGCCTTAATCCTCTTCCATATTAAGTAGGTAGAACTAGATGAGTAGGACTGAATTTTTCAAGGTCGCCTTTGTTTTATTTTGAAATGTTGGTAACCCAGTCAGCTCCGTAGCTTGCTGCAGCAGAAACTCCCTCCTTTATATTCACACACAGTTGTGGGGAGGGGGTTGGAAATAAGGGTCTAGACCGCAGGTTCCCAAACTTGCAAGCCTTTAACCCACAAAATTATGTCAGAGTTGACTCAGGACCCAAATAATTGGATGAGAATGCAAATGTTTCTACAAATTAACAAGCTGTAATAATAATACATTGAAATCCTCAAGATCAATAATTCAGTTTAGCTAATTTTCATGGTGAATCTCAAGACTCCATCCTGATTGATCAAGGACCCGAAATGGAGTCGCAACCCTAACTTTGGGACTTATTATTCTTTACTAAACCTCATTATTGCAATCCTACTTGGCAATAAATCTGATTCCAGTAAAGCAATGAATGTGCTAAGTGAAAATGTAATGATGAAATAAGCTTGTATTGCCATATAAATACTTTGACAGTCATGGATGTAATTTAGGGGGGGTTTAAGGGGGGGACTGAAGCCCACTACCTGAGGTAAGGCCACCCGCAAGCTCCTGATTGGCTCACCGTCTTTTCTTGTGTAATTGGGATTCCCTGCTGTCACTCCTGAGAAGCTCCCTTCATGGGCCAATGAACTGGGTCAGTGATTTGAGTTCTCCCATATGTTTTCTGACGAAAGCAAATTTTGCATTTCCTTTGGAAATCGAGGTCCCAGAGTCTGGAGGAAGACAGGAGAGGCACAGGATCCACGTTGCCTGAAGTCTAGTGTAAAGTTTCCACCATCAGTGATGGTTTGGGGTGCCATTTCATCTGCTGGTGTCACTCCACTCGGTTTCCTGAGATCCAGGGTCAACGCAGCCGTTTTAGAGCACTTCATGCTTCCTGCTGCTGACCTGCTCTATGGAGATGGAGATTTCAGGTTCCAACAGGACTTGGCGCCTGCACACAGCGCAAAATCTAACCGTGCCTGGTTTACGGACCATGGTATTTCTGTTCTAAATTGGCCAGCCAACTCCCCTGACCTTAGCCCCATAGAAAATCTGTGGGGTACTGTGAAAAGGAAGATGCAGAATGCCAGACCCAAAAACGCAGAAGAGTTGAAGGCCACTATCAGAGCAACCTGGGCTCTCATAACACCTGAGCAGTGCCAGAAACTCATCGACTCCATGCCACGCCGCATTAATGCAGTAATTGAGGCAAAAGGAGCTCCAACCAAGTATTGAGTATTGTACATGCTCATATTTTTCATTTTCATACTTTTCAGTTGGCCAACATTTCTAAAAAAAAATCCCTTTTTTTGTATTAGCCTTAAGTAATATTCTAATTTTGTGACACATGGAATTTTGGATTTTCATTTGTTGCTACTTCAAATCATCAAAATTAAATGAAATAAACATTTGAATGCATCAGTCTGCGTGCAATGAATAAATATAATGTACAAGTAACACCTTTTGAATGCAATTACTGAAATAAATCAAGTTTTTCAAAATATTCTAATTTACTGGCTTTCACCTGTATTTTGCAGCCTTTTACCTCCAATAGCCTGCCTTTGGTTATTTTAGGGTTAAAAAACATTGTATAAACATGTATTAAAATTTTTTTTAAGTACATTTGCTTTGGTTTTAGAAGACAAAGGAAACAAGAATAGAAAAATCTGTTGCAAAAATAACAAATATTGTATTGGTTTGAAAAAACAAAAACAGTTAAGGGAACCCCTTATTGCCATCTGGTGTCAATATTTAAAATCGTATGTTTTCATTTTAAGAAACATTCCCAAAGCTGAGGGCTTATTTAAGATAATCTTTATTAAATGCCATTAAAAGCTATGTAACACTTTTTGACATGGTGCAGCGGGTGGCATTTTCAGTTAAAATTCAATTCAAAACATTGCAATGAAAAGATTTTTCTGTAAATTGAATGTTGGAATCTCAAACAGAAAAAAACAGCAAAATCACAGAAAACATTAACAGGATAAGAGAGTAAGGATAATTTCAACATTCAGCTGAAGATATATTTCCTGTTTTTATAGCGTGGTTAAAGAGGGAAACTGCCAACACCAAGAGCATTAAAGGTTACATTTGTACATCATACAAAGGGCAATACCCATGGTCTAAATAAAACATTTAAATGCACCAACATAAAGCCTTTATCCCTGCTGTGAAGGTAGCCTTTAAAATAATTCTAACTTAAAAGTTACCTTCTTTAACACCCAGTAGCAAAACCAAAAAAACAAAAGTGAACTAAAATGCCAAGTAATCTGTTCACATACTTCCTTAACTATTACAGCATTTTGTTACAGCCTTGGTATTTGTATACAATGCCTCTAACAAGGAAGTGATAAAATATTACATTTAGTTAGAACCCAAAGAGAAACACCTATTAAAAAAAAACAACAAAACCAAATAGAACACCTTTATATGACTCCAAAATAAGGTAAGCATCAAAGCATATTTTGTGAAAATGTATCTTTACAAATAGATCCTCAAAATAAAATCCTGTGAAGATCAGTTAATATTTCATGGTCTAGTTAGCTCACACGTACATCGTTATTTGAGCAAATAAAATTTGTATTAATTAAATTTTTGTCAATATTCAATAGTACAGTTCAGAACAGCTCATCAATTTGATATTTTTCTGCAGCTGCTCTTTGCCCCCCCAGTCCACTTGTTGATTAATGACTGATCAAGCAAAATGTTTTGTGTTAAGTTGTAAAATCCCAGGAAAATAATTTAAGGTAAATAATTTGTGTATAGGGATTTAAAAAAACAAACAAAAAAGCAAAAAGTGAGAATCTTCTGATTTCATGCACATGGATGGTCCTGGTCACCTCATTCCAGTTCCTCTAGGGTCTGTCACGATCATCATAGCGGTCATCATCAGAGCGAGGATCTCTGCGATCGTTGTAACGTCGCTCATCATAGCGGCGGTCGTCATCGTAGCGCTCATGGCGGTCACTGTGCTTGCTGCGTCGGTCGTCATAGTCGCTCCGGCGGTCGTCGTAGTCACTTCTGCGGTCGTTGTAGTCGCTCCTGCGGTCGTCGTAGTCGCTTCTGCGGTCGTCGTAGTCGCTGCGGCGATCATAGTTGCGCTCACTCCTCTCCTCATAGTCATCTTGTCGTTCAACTGGTTTGCTGACTCTGGAGTCTCGTGGGCTCCCCTTCCCATCAACGCTGCGACCCCCACCATTTTCAACAACCTCCTTGTCTTCATCATTAACTCTGAAAAGTAGACAGTCAAACAGTGAGGACCAGTGGTGTCAAAAGTTCACACGTTTGTTACTTCAGTAGAAGTATAGATACTGCAGTTTAAAAACACTCTGGTAAAAGTTGAAGTATCAACTTGACCTCTTTACTCAAGTAAAAGGGAAAAAGTATGTGCTCCTAAAACTACTCAAAGTATAAAAGTATAAAGTAACCTTTAAAAAAACAGCCAGATGCCACTATATGAACTGAAAGCTCAATTTTTCGACTATTTCTAAAAATTCTCTGAGATAGGGCCAAGGATGAGGGAGGTCTTGTTGGTCTCCGTCTCCCGATATGCTTTCGTCTGTGTCCCACCTTTCAGACATTTCAACATCTTTTTCTGAATCCAACATTGCAGCATGGCATAGACAATTCATGTTAGCAGTTTGAAGAACACCTGCTTGCTTCTGATGATTTCTTTAAGCTAACCAATGAGTGTTTGCGTTATATGACTCATCCAATCACACCAGTTTTCACTAGATGTGGATGGAGCCAATGATCTGCATTGGATGGAGCACATGACAGGAAATAAATATTTAGAAACATTAAACCAGGAGTAACCAATTAAAAATCAGTGGGGTCCAAATAAAGAAAATCATCAACCAGTAAAGGTCCAGAGACATTTTTAATGATCTGTTACTTTAAACAGAATTTAACACAGAAATAAAATGAGGTGTTTATGCATCCATACATATAATTTGTAAATAAAAAAAAAAAAAAAATATATATATATATATATATATATATATATATATATATATATATATATATATATATATATATATATATATATATATATATAAATTTCCATTTTAAAATCTAAAGTGTTTTTTTGAAGTAGAGAATAACAATCGTTCAGTTTGGGTAATAGACAATTTCCTGATTCACATGATATTTTTAAGCAGTCATATTAAATTAAGCGTTCATTTCTGCATGTTTTGCTCATACGCATTTAATGATAATATTGCACATTCTCTCCTCGAGCTTTGAGGATAAGTCGGAGCGCAGCAAGACGGGAGGAACAGCAGAGGCTGTATACTTTGCTTTACAGGCGGTCTGGAACGCAGCGGGGCGTGGCAGAGACAGAGGATGAGGGATTTCAGGGTAACAGGAGAAGCTGCGCGAGTGAAGTTTAGACACTGTCGTCATCTGACAACGTTTAATGATTAAACCGAAGCCAAGAGTAACAAGTAACGTTTGTTTTAAAAATGTAAGGAATAGAAAGTACAGATACTTGTGTGAAAATGTAATGAGTAGAAGTCAGAAGTAGGAAGAAAAATAAGTAATGGAGTAAAGTATAGATACCTAAAAAGTGTACTTAAGTACAGTAATGAAGTATTTGTAATTCGTTACTTGACACCTCTGGTGAGGACAAAAATGTGAGCTTGGTAGAGATGGTTACATTTCCTAAACTAGAAAAAGAAGCATGTGTATGTATAATGTTTAAGTGATTATTGTAATGTGTTTTTGTAAAATAAAATCCTGAATGCCCTGAGGTGAGTGGCTAGCTATACATTGACATGTACAGACTTTTTGAAGGGCAGGAGTGGGAAGGAAAAAAAAGTCACATAGAGCAAGTCCTTACCACTGTTCTTTAGTTTAGCAGATGCTGTGGATGCCAAGATGGCAGCTTAATGTGTATTTTTTTTTGCTGAAGAGACGGCAGTTAAGCACACGTTCTGGCTTCCAAGAAGAAAGTTTAGTATTAAAAAGTTTAAAAGTTTAGTACGGTATTTTAGTAGGCAGATTAGGACATGTTTTGGCTAGGTGAGCTAAATGCCGAATCGTTTAGTCGTTTTTTAGAAATAGAAGTACCTGTCCCGTATTTAGTGGAAAAAGGAAAACACTTTGTCCCGTATTACTGTGAAAGTAAAAAAAAAACAAAAAAAAAAAACAGTAAAAAGCTAATGGAAAATGAAGAACAAGGGCACGTTAGATATAAAACTTATGGTAAACTTGTTTCCAGTCCTGTGTTGTGACCAATGAGCTGACAACTATGTGTAACGATCCAGAATACTCTCATCCCATTGGTTCAGCCAAGTGTTGCTTACGGAGAACATAGCGGGAGACAACAGAGCAGTATGGGGGACACATGGAACGATTAAAATGCTGAAGAATGTGTAACTGCAAGGAGTCCTGGTAGTCCAAAGAAACAGCAGAGAGGTGGATGGAGGTTTTTCAGGCAGCTGACCTTCCCAACATCCAAGCTGCTGTGTCCTTTGTCCTCAGCATCCCATCTTCCACTGGTTTTGTGGAGATGATTTTCTCCTTAATGAAGAAAAAATGGACTGATATGTGGAAAAAATGTTCCACTGAATAGTTAGGATTATCATCATTGATAATGGGCGAGTTTATTACACCTTAATATTAGCTGCCTGTTGGGTGTCAGAACTGATGTTTTCCACAATAGTTTATCAAATTAAAATAGTTCCTCTGTCCAGATATATACTTATAATCTTCCTTCTGTACTTGGCAAATATTTGGGAAAAGAATGAGAGCACTGTCCTTCAGGTAAGAACAAAGTGTAATATTTTGATAAGGCTAACGTGTATGATGTAAAATGTGATGATGTGGCATACTGGAGATGTATAAAATGCCTCTTTATCTGTTAATCTGAGAGGTGAGCAGCTGCCTCATGTAAATTCTAAGCTACTTCTCTGATCTGATTAAGATTACAATTTCTATCAGAACCTGTTGTCATGTCTCCTGGTTATTTAATACATATAAGTTATGAAGTGTTATTTAAAGAGTTTGTCCCGAGTGATCTCTTTTCAGAGAGAAGAACCGGAGAGATAGAACTCCAAGGTGCATACACAGAGTTCATCTTTAACAGAATTAATTAAAGCTGAGCTCATCGTCAGCCTCTATTATAAACTCTCTTGCTCAGAGTTTTACTCTTCAACACCCAAAGACAAACAACTTCTTACTGCTGCAAGAGCTCAGAAGAAATTTGTGGTAAATAAACGGTAAAAGTAGGCTATTGTCACATAATGTGGCATTGAGCTATTTCTTTTTCTTCCTGTTTTACAACTGTAGCCTACAGACATTGCATTTAAGGCACGAATATGTTTACAAATTGGTTGTTGCACCAAAAATTTTCACTATTTGTTTGTTTTTTTTTATTCATTTTTACAGTTTTAAGTAAAGCAGGACAGGCTAATGTTTAAGTTACTTATTTAATTCAGAAAAGTTTGTTGTTTTGTATTAAAGTTTTGAAAGAATTGCTGGATAATTTATTTTCCTAGTGTTCATGTCTCTCACAAATATGCATCTAATTCAATCAAGATTTGAGTCAAATAGTAAAAAAAAAAATAATTTCACATATAAAGGGGGGCTAAAAAAATTAATAAAATTACCACGCTAGGTGGGGTAAAGGCAATCGGGTCAGCGACACGCACATAAGGGGGCCTTTTTTTTTTTTTTTTAACAGTGAGTTGCCAACACAACTCGCTGTAAAAAAAACACAATTTTGGCTTCCGAGAGTAGTTTAGCACCAATTTATGCTTCTGAGATGGCAGTTTAGTGTGCACGCCATTGTTACTATAGCAACTTCTTACAGGGAAATAGAAGACTTGAACCACAATTTCAGATTCATATTTGTATAGAATTTGGATGGTTCCAAATGCTAGCATGTCTTGTTAGGGTTAAGGCGTGAGTGAAATAGCAAAAGAACATACCGTGCCATAGTATATTCTTCATTGTCCTTGTCCTTCTTTCGGCAGCAACAGCAATAGATAATAACGATGAATAAGATCAAAGCCAAAACAACTCCTGCAATGATCCCTGCAATTGGACCAACATTCATGGATGCTGCATAAAAAAAAGAAGAAGAGTTAAGACAACAATGCACAGGGGAATTAGTTACTATAACTGTCAGATCTGTTAAGAAGAGTTAAGTTACGTGGCATGACTGTGAGCGTTATGTTGCAGGTAGCAGAACGAATTTTGTTGCTCGATGTGCAGACGTAGAATCCAGAGGTTTCTTTGGAGATGTTATATAGGGACAGGATCCCTCCGTCTGAAAGACAATCACAAAAGCTAGAAATTACAATCTTGTTTTCTGATGTCATTAGAATACCAGCAATCCCAGTAATTTTAAAATCAGTAATGAAGACCTCTATTGCTTTAGACCAACCCTTTCCTTTCCATGGTGACCAAACTACTATCCATGATCTAAATAACTGCCATAGGCTATCATTTTTAGAAGATGATAGATTTTTTCAGGGACTAGAGACATCATCTGATTTAACAGGTAAATATGAGATCAACAGATGGCGAAAAAAAATTAGAAAGAAACTCTTGAAAGAAAGCAATTTTAAATTTCTTGCTAGTACTATATAAAAGTTAATGACTTGTATTGTTTTCTTACATCCTGCATACATCTTGAAAAATAAAGACCCTTATAACCAACCAATAAGAAGCTATACTTTATTTTTGATTTCCAGCCTCTAGCTAGTAAATTATAAAATAAATATTCAGGGCTGACTAATCTAGATTTTTTTTTTTTCCTTTTTAGCCATACTGAAGCTGAACTTTAGGTGTGGCAAATGCAGAACAGAAGAGTGATCTTAAATCTTGATTAACCAAAACTAGAGTTTCATGGTTAAAGCTGTTTAAGTCTTTAAATCCACCTACATTTTTTTAATAATATGATACACTACCATATATTACATAAAAATCCTGACCTTATTCATAATTTTCAAGACAAGAAACCAACATCCTAATTAAAGGGATAGAAAAGGATAAATTATAGACAAACATATTCAAAGATGGTCTATTTGCCTTTTAATGAAGTTAAACCAACTCTCATGAGGTGGAAGAAATCACAGATCACAGAGCGGTTTCTCAAAGTTTAACACGCACCACACACCTTTTGGAAAGCATATGCGAGGTTTAAACACATTGCAACCATCTCACTGTGATCAGGTAACGCTGAAGGAGGCCCATCAAAACAACAGGCAGCAGGTCTTCCTGGTACTGGATGCCACCCAACTTTACAGGAACACAGTACCAGACCATACTTTCAACCCTGATCAAAGGCTTTGAAAATGTAGGAAACAGCCGTTTTCTACTTCTACAAGTTTTGTCCATTTCAAGCTTGAAATCATCATTTCATTATGAATGAGCTGCCTGATATTCACATAATTTTGAAAACATCCCAGATTTAGACCACTTCTTTATCCGTTTGATGGTGGCCCCTTCTCCTCATTCAGCCACCAGAGAAGAATTATCTTCCTTCTTTTTTTTTAATTTAAACTTTCTTCTGTTACAACATTAAATTATATCAATGCTTATAGCCAATAAAACATGCCTGCTTCCGTACAAACTATTCTT